>NC_061801.1:29856879-30194736 GCF_021462225.1 Girardinichthys multiradiatus
GTAGCACTGTTGCCTTGCAGCTAGAAGCTCCTGAGGTCTTTCTCCATGGATTCTGCATGTTCTCCCTGCCCATGTGTGGATTCTCTCCACGTACTCCAGCTTCCTCCCACAGTCCAAAAACTTGACTAGTTATTTGGTCTCTTTGAACTCCCCTTTGATGTGTGTGTGTGTGTGTGTGTGTGTGTGTGTGTGTGTGTGTGTGTGTGTGTGTGTGTGTGTGTGTGTGTGTGTGTGTGTGTGTGTGTTCATGGTTGCTCCTATTTTGTTGACCTATGAAGGACAAAACATGCATTGCTAATAAGTGTGCAGTGTATTAATTAACTAGTAACTGAAGTAGCTGAAACACATTCTCCAGATGTTTCTTCTTCCGAGGTAACATTTTAATTTCACCATTTTGAAGAAATCGATCTTGGCAGCGTTGCAGCTTTTTGTACTATGGTCTTGATAACTTCCCCTCGATTCTCTAGAGTAAAATGTTCCTAGAACATTTTCTGAAAAGCTGTGCAGTTAAGCTAGTTCAGTGATTAAATTGTACTCAGAAGTTCCGTACTTCCGGGTATGCCGCCTGAACCGCAAATATTGACCTCCACTTTGACCTTTCATGTGAGGTTTGACAACAAATAGTTCAGCTTTCCACATTGACTTATTGAGAATGGGTGTTACTCCCATTATGTGACAGAACTAGAGGACATGTAAGACATATAATTTCCATTTTTCAATATTTTAAACCTAAATCTAGAAGCAAACTGCTCCTTTTTAGATGAAGGGGTGTTATGGAGGCCATACCAAACCACACAGACTCAGTCCACCTGACTGCCTCCTTTTCTTTCCAATTTTAAGTGGAGATTAATGTCATGGTGCCCTAATGTATTTCTTACCAGAAAAAGCATTTTTCATGGAAGTTTACAGAATTTTTTTTTTTTTTTCAGTTATATTATATGAAGTGTGATTGGTCAAATTACATGCTGTGAAGGTAGAAGTAAACGATTTACTTCTGCAATACAGTAAAATATGCCAAAAAACTGAAATATATAAAAATGGAAATATACCTACCCTATTTTTAAATAAAACTGGAGCACCTGTACAACACAGACACTGCAGATTTCTTTAAATAATTTACATTTAGGTTTTGTTTTATAAATAAAAGAATAAAATGCAAACAATCTGCATTTATTTTCCCCCACAACAAAAGCAAATGGCAGTCTTTCAGTATGTACTTCAAACAATGAATAATAATAAAGCTGTCCCATCTGTTACTCATCATTTCATCTCCTATTTGCTTTTCTTAGAGTGAGAACCTTCCCAAAGAATTCAGCCTTACTGGGTAGGGATACTGTTCGAGCCCTCATGTTCTACGCCCTGAAGGTCTGGAGTGATATCGCGCCTCTTAACTTCCACGAGGTGGCCGGCAGCGATGCAGACATCCAGATCGACTTCACTAAAGCCGACCATAATGATGGATACCCCTTCGATGGGCCCGGGGGCACAGTGGCACATGCCTTTTTTCCTGGGGAGAGGTTTACCGCGGGCGATACACACTTTGATGATGACGAGGCCTGGACCTTTAGATCACCAGGTGAGAAATAAAGACTCTGTGTGTCAGTTTTTAACACATGTGCTTGGACATGAATGTATTAAGTCAAATTTTGGAGGAAATTGTGAGTCTGGGAAAAATGATTAATAGCAATAATCTGGAAAACATTTGTGTCAGCCTATAAAACAAAAAGATAAAAACGGCGTCCAGAAAAACCAAAAGAAACTGAAGCTTTTATGTTTGAAACTAAAACTGACTGCACCTGCGAGGCAAGCTGTGCTGTTGTCTCGTCTGGTCATGATCCAGATTTTATAATTAGCATTTCATTTGTTTGAAGTAATGGTATAACATTCAATGGCCTGTGTGTGGCGACTAAAGCCGCACTGATTATTATCACAAGCTTATTAGGAGGCATAAAAAGCATCCTTTTATTTTCCACAGCTGCCAGTAATAAACAACTCACAGATACACGCCCGCTGATAGCCATTAAATCTGTTTTTAGCAGTCAGCGAAAATAATTGAATATCACTGTCAGATTTCATCGATTCCAATTTATTATGCCATAGTTTATTTTTTGAAAACCTGATGGCTTACATTTCAGTCTTTTACCTTTAAGTTATTGGGAAGAAAGAAGGCACCTTATTTTCATGGAATTGTGCATTGTACATATTTAAAAAATATATTAGGGGGTGCTACCTTACTATACTAGAATTTAAAGCAGCACGGTGAATAGTTAAGTCACCTAACAGCTTTGTCAAAGTGTGATGGTCTGCAAAAGGCTGACACAATATGACAAAGAGAAGATTTTCCAAGGTTTTAAATAGTGTTTTGTACCAAAGCCTTTCATTTTGTTTTTTAAATGAATGTAAGTAATGCACACAATTATGTGGCACTTATATTTGGACTTAGTATTCCATTATCTGCTGCTTTCACTGTTTCAGTTTACATCCAGTTTTTGACCTTAGCCTCCATCAAAGAAACATTCAGTGATATGCAAGACATCACTTTTAAATCACCATTAGTTTACCTGTGACAAATAAGTAATTCTTCATCCTGCTTTAGTGAATGTCCCTCCACAGTGGTTAAGTGTTTTGAAAGCTTATCCTGAAATATAAGAACTCTTTCTTCTACCTATTTTAGGGCCATATAGGGCTAACATTCTCTCTGATAAACTAGTGTCCTGAGCTCACGCTGTTCAATGATTTCATTTTGTATATCATTGCCATGGAAAACTGACCTATTGAGTTGGAAACTTCCCTCTGCACCCAATAATTGGTCAAGTATGTGTGCTTAGCACCTAAAGTCAGTGCATGGTGACTATGCATCAATGTACAAATCGCATGTCCTAAAATGTGGCGATGAAGCAAATTACAAACGTGAGCTGAACTAACTGCTTTGTTTGGCATAAAAAACAATCTTTGCTGATATTTTGAGTTGATAAAAAACACTTATAGACCGAATAACACATATGGCTCTTTGAAAGTTTTATCTGTGTAATAATGACGTATGCACTATTCAATTCAATTCAGTTTTATTTATATAGCGCCAATTCACAACACATGTTGTCTCAAGGCACTTCACAACTACCACTCAGAGTTTCCATACGTTTGCCTGTAAGTGCTGTAAACCCATTAAAGGAACTTGACAGAAAAACTCAAAAAGAGAAGTGTATACCTTGCTTTTAAAGTTACTGTGAATGGTAAGAATAAAGGGATACATGTTTATTGCGTCTGGCAGCTGAAATTTTATGGCTAAAAGTAAAGCTAATAAGATCCTTTGAAACATTACACCTCTTGTAAACCACATATTTTTAGTAGAAACGCTGATGACTGCCGCAAGCTGGAAAATCACCACAAAAACAGCCTCAGTAAATATAATAATAATGCACTGAGCCAACAGACTGTGATAAAGTGTGCCTCAGTAATGAAGGAACTGGATGTTTATGTCAAAGAACTGCACTGAACTATGTTCTTTAGCAGTGTGGGTTTTCTGTTCTTTAAAATATATATATATACAGTAAAATTTGTTTTCATATTGTTATTAAAGAATATGGTGATTTTGGCAAAATGTACTACATAATTCTTAAAAGATTACACAGAGAGCAAATACAAAAAAAAAAATCGCCTTTTCTTTCTTTACTAAAGTTCTCAAGTTAATTAATTTCCATTAGTTTAGAAAGAGAAGGCCTGTAAGATTTTTTAGCACTGGAGTGGTAAAGCTTGGAACCCACTGGAATCAACTGCATCACCCATCAGGCTATCGGGAACCAAAACGGGAATAATAATATAATAAATTGTCTGTCAAAATCAGACAACGGGAATGATAATATAAAAACCTTTCTGTCAAAATTATGGTTAGACCTTGGAGGAAGCTTTTTTTTAAATAATACTGACTACAAAAACTACCAAAATTGCCTTGGTTAAAGTTTATATAACCTGGACGTTTTGGCCTGATAACATACCTACATTCATGTTACACAAGGGTTTAAATAACTGCTAAAGGTAACCACCTTCATAGGTGATCTGTTTGCTTGTTATTGGCATGTATGTGAATAAAAGGTCAGAGTTTCTGGGCTTCGAATAAACTGCACATCCAGTGCTGCACTGATGTTACTGGATTCCCAGCCAAGAGGGAAGTAAAAGGATGATCAAAGGATGTGTAGTAAAAGGTAGCTCAACTTTGTAAAACAGGAATATGAGAAGATATTCAAGGAGTGGCCAGTGCCGATCAGCAGTGTTCAAACTCTTTGTAAATAGTGGATAATGAGGGATTATGTTGAAACTAAGCCACGGTAAGGTAACCCTCTAAAAATAAAAAAAAGAATACAGCCAAAATTGCAAAGAAAGTTGTTTGGGTTGCAAAAAAACAACTAACAACAAACAAATACAAATAACTTCAGCTGATTTACATGACTGGAACAAAATAGTGTGGGCTTTAAGAATGCCAAATAAGGAGGCACTTAAATGAAAATGGAAGCCACGGTCTGGTCTTTGGAAGAAAATCATTACTATGCCGGAACCACAAACAGGCCCACTAACAGTCAGCCTAACATCACAGAGACAAGCCTCAAACCTTTTAGAGCGAAAATATTTGTAATGATGAGACCTAATTTGAACTTTATGGCCAGAAATGCCACAATTGGAGAGAAGTCAGTCTATGATGAAAATTGCTCTATTCCTACCTTGAAGCAAGGAGGTAAGTTTGACTATGTTTTGGGCATGCGAGGAAATGCACAGGCAATTTGGTCAGAATCATTGGTGTTATGAATGGGATATATTATTAGAAGATACTGAAATCAGCCTGGAACCTGTGTTTGTGATGTACATGGACGTTCAAACACAAGATTCAAAACACAAGGTTGAATTAACCTGTGATTGGCCACAGCAAAACAGAAAAGGTGAAGGTTCTGGAGTGGCCATCTCAGTCTCCTGACCTTAATGTAATTCATCTCAAATATGCAATTTGTCTTAGACAGGTCAATGTAATATACAGGAACAAGAGGCATTTTGCCAAGAACAATGTGGACCTTTACCATATTAGAAAATACAGAAATGAAGTGGCTCATTCACCACTACCAAAAAATACTTTAAGTGGTCAAAATAGCTTCACCCAACCACTAACTAAGAGTAAGATAATAGTTTTTGAATTACAGTTTCATTCATATTCTCTGAAAAATGGCCCCGAAAGTCAGAAATTCTGCCAGAGAATGTAAACATATGAGCACAACTGTATATCCCTTTTATCAATTTGTACTTCTTACTATGTTGGCTTAATATGTGTGATGATACATATTTACAATGTAGGCCTACTATTGCCTGCACTTTGGCCTGTAAATAAACAGAATTTTGTATCTGACAAGGAAGTTTAATTTAACTTTGATTTTTAAACCTTTATACATGGGTTTTAAGTTTTCTTGCCAAATTCTTGTCCATAATATAAAGTTATAAAAATTAAAATCCTCCAAAAAATGGCTTTTTAACCAAAAGAATTACAAAATATTCCACTAAAGACTCACATATTCAGCCATATCTCCAAGAATTACATCTATATATGGTTCATGGTTCCTGGCAGAGCATCAACAACAGTATTAGATAACCTCTGTAAAGTTGCTATCTCTCTTGTTTATCTCCAGTACATAATTCTTCCATCTTTTCCTCAGATAAGTGCCATGAATGCACTGGTTTATATACATGATTCATCCGTCCAAACAACCTTCTTCCATCGGGCCATGGACTCACTCTGATGCTTGCATCCCTATTACATGCGTGAAGGCATACTAACCATGCCGACGAGCAATAGTGCTATGCATGAAAATTGGTCCATATCTGCCCATAGGTGTCTGCAAAAACTAGTATTAAGGGTTTTAGATGTACATCTTGCTTCAAATTGAACCGCATAGATCAGGCTTTACTCCCTTTGTGGATCATTAAGGTTTCAGCATCTGACCTAAACTGTAATCACAGCCTGTGGGGAACACCTGCAAGACAGTTAGTTCACACACTCACCCAGCATTTCAAAATCACAGTGTAAGAAGTCATATAAATACTTGTGTTTGCTCATTTAAAATTTATCCTTTATACAACAGCAAACATTTTCATATCCCATTAACTTTTCCACATTTTCTCACATCAACGCCACAGACTTCAATTTTTTTTTATGTGGGTGTCATGTGATAAACCAATGCAAAGTAGTCCATAATTCTGATATAGAAGGAAAATGGCTCATGGATTTCTTTCACTTAAATTTTAGCTGCAAGTATTTTGGGTTCTACCAGCTGAAGAAACTGAAATCTTTGCTTGTTTTTCTTTATTAGATTTATGTGGTTTATTTTTTCAAAATGGTCAATGTATGCAGTCCTTGGCAAGTTGAGCAAGAATGAATAAATTGTTAAATTACACAATACTGGAGAGAAACCACACAAAACAAATACAAAATACAAAAACATGTTAAAAATAGCTCAAGCTCAGTAATGTTTAATGGGAAGCATATGTGGACATGAATTTTCAAGTCTTGCCCCTCAGTTTCAGTTTGGACTTTGACCAGGCAATCCCAACTGATGAATACATCCCATTGTAGCTCCAGTTGTATATTTAGGTTTATTGTCTGCTGAAAAATGAACCTCTGTCCTAGATTTAAGTCTTTTGCAGGCTCTAACAGGTTTCCTTCTAGGATTGCCCTGTATTTAGCCACATCCACCTTTCTATCATCTCAGACTAGTTTCCTTGTCCCTGCTGAAGAAAAGATTGTCCACAGCATGATGCTGCCACCACCATATTTCGCCATTGGGGTGTGCATTGTTGCTTTTGAACCACACATAGCATTTAGCATGTAGGCCAAAGTTTAACTTTAGTCTTATCTGACCAGAGCATCTTCTTTTAAATGTTTGCTGGATCACCTGCATGGATTTTTTAAACACCTTAGTACTCTTCCATAAAGGCTAAATTTGTTGAGTTTTTTTCTTCATATTTCTTCTCCACTTTCTAATTATCCACTATTTTCTGTTGGTCTATTAAAGAAAAATCCCCATAAAAGACACTGAAGTTTGTGGATGTAACATGGCAAAATACCTAAAGGTTAGAGTATAAATACTTTTGCAAAGCACTGCATCTTCTTCAGAACTCTTTACCTGATATAATTATCTCTTATCTTTGTTTTGCAAGTTAACAGTCATGGGAGGAAGAAATTACTGCCCTTTGTAGTTTATTTTGATCATGGGTGAACATACAAAATGAAATTTCTGGTTTATAAATGCTGTATAAGTTTTTCTGGAAGACTTCTGCTGGTGATTATCTGTTTTTTACGGAAACGGGGAAAATAAATTAAATGAAAGTTTTTAAATTCCCATCATGAAGTGTAAAAAGTCCTAAAAACAAAGGCAGCCTTTAGAAAAAGCAACTCAGTGTGTTACCCTAGGTGACTCATGACCTCATAATCACTAGGATAGGATACCTCCTACATTTATATATTCTCTATCTGAAAAAAAATGTTTACATTGGCATATATCTGATATCATATGTACAGTTCTTGATTTTGATTAAAATCTAAAGAGTAATCTTTTTGTTTTTATGACTACAGGCTGATGTATGCATTGACCTCTGCAGGCCTCTAACCTCACATTATTTCTTCTCTCAAGTGACACACCTGAAGGTTTAGATGATGATGATTCATTTTAGTGCTAGTGACCATGTTTTACTACTGCTCCATTTGATCCTGTTATACAAGCAATTTAGAGCTTGTCAGAGTTTGAAAGAAGTATTTGTACTGACAGCGTTATATGAATGTGAGAAGAGCATAAAAATAGGGAAGATTCTGATGTGTGCTCTTGACCTTTATGTATTCATCTTTCCAAATCACGAAATTATCTCTGGCCATATAGACAAATAGGACAGTGAAAATATTTGCTGTCTGTGAATTGTGGTGACAAGGGAACATACTGTACTGTTAAGGAGAGTAAAACATGTTAGAAATGAATCATTTTACCTTGTCTGATTATACTACTTTCAAAGCTACTTCCCACTTTGTGATAGAATGTGAAACACGGCGTTTTTAAAACACATGACATTTTTATTCACATATAAGGTGAACATAAACGTTACATTACTTTTTTTCCACAATAACTTTCTTCGAGCAGCTCTTCCATGAAGGCATGATTTTAAAATATTGGCAACATAATATCCTTTCTTAGTTGTGGATCTCTGCTGCTCCTACAGAGTTACCATGGCCCTTTTGGCTGCTTTTCTGATGAATGCTCTCCTTGTCTCGGTAGGTTAGAAGCGAGTGCCACACTCGTTTCCTATTCACATTGATTGAACAGAGCTCTGAAATGTTCACACTTTGAGATTGTTTAAAATCGAACCCTGCTTTAGATATCTCTAAAAATTGTAGCCTGGATGTGTCTGCTGTGTTCCTTGGTCTTCATGATGCTGTTTGTTCACTAACACCTTCACAGAACAGCTGGATTCATGCTGAAATTACACAGATAACTTTATTTACTAATCAGGCGACTTTAATAGGCAGTTGGTTGCTCTTGATCTTATTTAGGGGTATCAGATAAAGGATGTTGGGGGGTGTAATTGTATGCTGCTTTTGAGATTATTTGTAAAAAAATTTAAAAAATGTTTTCCTGCCACTTCACTATAATGCATTATTCCCAATAAGATGAATTGAAGTTTGTGGCCAAAAGTGACTAAATGTACAAATGTTTATGCAGTAAATATACTCTAAAAAACAGCTTTCTAACATCTTCCAAGCATATATAATTTTTGTATTTTATATTTGTTTTTTTTTAAAGTAGCGTAATTGTTAAATATGATCGAGAGGCACGTTTTTACACAGTTTACAAACTCAGGAAGTAGCTATTGCATTCCTGTGAAGCCAAATTTTGTCCATTTAGAAAATCTTAAATAGTCATCTTTTTTGTCAGCCTTCTGTTGCATCTTTCAGGAGAAACTTTATTCAGAGCTGACTAAAGTAATGAGAATGAAGCTGGAAACAAAACTAAGAGATACCCTACACCTTACATCTGCCTGACACTAAAGAGAAAACTAGTTAAAGGCAGGCTAGCTGGATTGTCTGGAAGCATAAAAGGGTGTTTGTATTGACCGCAACGCAAGTGGATAACTATATAGTTTTCTATAACTATAATAGGCATGTTGGGATGCTTTAAAATAAATAATTTCATTCATTTTTACAAGCTAAATATACATTACTATGATGAGACTGTCCTGTATCCTTTCCTTTCTCTATCGGTCATTTCCACAGGCAATTACAGAAATAATAGCTGTTTTATGTGCTTTCAACTTATAGCCAAAATCCTAAAGAGAAAAGTTGTACCGAAATGCAAATTTACTAGCTGCAAATGGGCATTTACATCTAGTGGCAATGCCTGACTCAGTGCAATGGGGTACAGTGTGTTATTGGCTGATTTCTACCAATTTCTGCAAATATGAATCAAGATATTGCAAAACAGGGTTCCGAAAATGTAATTGATGTAACTTTGAACATGTGTCATCCATATATTTATCTATTATATGTTCCACTCTGCCCATAGCTTGGTGGCAGTTATTAAATTTTTTAGGTGTGCCATAATTTACAAGTGAGAGTATGAGCATCTGACTTAAAGTTAGCTTCACATCTTGGAGGCCTGTTGGAATTTATCAGACTTTGATTAATATTTCAAACTCTTTTCATTTCTATAGACTTTTTTACATTGAGTTGTAATGATTCAAGTTTCTTCCAGCAAAGAAATAGCAATATCAGAATGTATACTTCAACTGGAGATGGGAAGAAGATAAGAAGATAAAGGCTTCAGTCTAAAGGCTAACTTTATAGATCAAATGCAGCAATAAAATAAACATTTTAGCTGTAGCTTCATAGATATCAAATTCAGTTTGTGTTTTATGCAGTTAATAACCATGGTTCACCTTTTATGTTATTTTATTTGGACAATTCTGCCTCAAACATTTTTAAGAATTGTATGTATTAAAACCCAATGTTTTATTACAAATGGCTGAATTTTAACCGGTCTGCAGGAAATAGCATAACGAGGGGTCAGTTTTGGGCAAGGTTTGGCTTAAATGTTTTATTACAATATATTTATTTAGCACTTTTTGTACTTACTGTTCTGTCAATGTACTTACTTTTTACATATCTTACATATCAAAAGCACAATTCCTTATTGATGAGTAATCTATTATGGTAGCTTTTGATTTTTTATTTTTTTTTAATATACCAGAAAGAGGTACTGTTCAGCATTATATAGAAAAAGTCTAAATAAAGTGAGTACATTATTTATCTGTTTAATTGGTTGCCACTTGGGAAAAATCAATAAATACAAGACTAGATTCCAGCTGTAATTTATTATATCAGTTTTTATGTGTAACAGCATTATGTGAATTTGTTTGTTTTGTGTTTTAAGTTGTTTGTGGACAGTTGACTCAATAATAAACTTAAATATAAAAACATGTTATGGGAATCTTTCATTTTTATGGAAATTAAAGAGAGTCCTGTATAAAAAAAAGACTAATTTAAGTATTAATTGCTTTTTGTGAGGTGTAAAATATTTGCATACCCTCAAAAATACGTTATTCTCTCAGAAAAGCCCCTATCTGAGTGTACTTATTTCAAAACTGTCATTTGTAATTAAATCACATTACTGCTTGCCTTGTGGTTGGGCATACAGGTAAGTCTAAAATAATTCATAGCCTTAATAGATTTAAAAAAAACTTTTCATTTAACCAAGAAGTTTGTTTTTGATGGGAAATGAGACAGTCGTCTTTTAAAAGATAATAAAACCATGTAATAGGTTTATTAATATTAAAAAATGTATATTTCTCTGTTTTTTTGAACATTTTAATGGCATGCAGAAAAATATTTATACCATTCTTCATAATCACTACAACAATCTATATTAACAGTCCAATAATGAAACCTAGCTGTGTGTGAGTATCCTGAGGAAAGCTTTTTTATTTTTAAACCTTAATGAAAAACCTGTAGTCAAGCCACTACTCTTCAAAAAAAATTTTATTGTTATTCAAACAAAACTTCATCAGCACCAACTGCCGATTTGTCTCGCAAGTTCGTGCATATATGAAGTGAAATGTACTTTTTTACCAATTTCACACATTAAAAAGTACATTATGCATATAGTGATGAAAAATCTTCAGGTTACAGAGTAATTACATTTTTACATCAAGTGAAAACTGTTTACATTTCACTGTATTACCAATTCAATTCCATCTTTTATTTATTACAACAACCACATTAATTGATAACCAAAGGCCACAGAATATTGTGTAACACTTTGTTTATATCATGCTGTTTCTAAGGAAAGCACAATGTGTATTTTATTGTCTATTTACTTTATGTCAAAGATATGAAAACCAGCTCAGTTCATCACAGGGTCAATACTTCTGAGAAATAGATTTTCATGTTTTTGGACTGTAAGATGAAAGAACTTGAACCCATGACCTTTTTGCTATGATGCAACAGTACCACCAATCAAATTTGTTAAGTGTTGTTAATCCCCATCCTTTTCTTCTCAGACTATGCCGTCTCCCTCAGTCTCTTCTTTATATCCAGCTTTCCTCTCTTCACCGTATGATCCCTTGAATTAGACTTGACTTTTTGGCCTCTTGATATTCTAAGGACTGCAAACACAGGTTTCCCTCTTTACTTGTCCTTTACTTTCAATGGAGCATAACACTGGAACGCTCCTAATTTAAGGCCAAAGTGAAGTTAACAGACTGTTCCTAACTGCCAGGGAGCTCTAAGCTTGCTTGCCTCGACACACATTCTCTCTTGCAAATCTTTATCTCCATCCATTTATATACATCCATGGTTTTGTCTTGCTTTGCAGAACCACACATGGGGTTTTTGGAAGCTTTGCTTTTTTTGGCTGAACATCTATGGAAATAGGTTCTAATGGCCTGCAGCCTTTTTGGGTATCTTTCCACACATAGAATTTGATTGACAGCCCAGGGGCTCAGGCAGTATTACTGCAGTTATCTCACTCCAGCACATCCTAAGCAGCACTCATAGCCACCAGAGCTGTCTATCATGTCGGTTAGTGGTGTGCAACCCGCAGACATCAGAATACAGGGATAAAAATGCAACCCTAGGCTGAGCTTTTCCACTAAAGACAACGTTAAGAGACATTGTGATTTGTATCAAACCTGAGGGGGTTAAGTCAAAGGTGACTCCTCAGAGAAAGTTCTTTAAAATGTACAAAGGCAGATATGCAATATGGCTATGTTGTTCTTTTGAAATAAAAAACTTTTGGTAATAGTTCACATAAATAAAACATTGATTTTTAGAAATGTTTTTTTTCCCATTTAAATACAAATGCCCATTATTACCAGGGATGTAACAATTCATCTGGCTCACGAGACAGAGATGATACATAATATTGGGTTCTCAAAACCTGTTTTAAAGAGTCTTTAAAAAAGATTTGTTTGAAGGATCTGTAATCAGCAAGAGTAATTCAGTCCAGCTTGGATTAGTCTAAATATTGTATTTTTTCCTAATTTTAAGAAGATCCTAATACCAAAATTGCTGTGAAGATGATCTGTGTCTGTGTTTCACAAACAGAAGGAGGATTTCATAAATTCAGTTTAAGGTGTTTAGAATTTGTTTAGTGTGAAACTACCCAATTCAGCTGTTAAAAGCATATCCGGTTGTGGTATTCTAACAGTAACAATTGTAACTTGTCTCACCGTATCTTGTTTTTTTTCCCCAAGTACTCAAAATGCTGCAAGACTAATGTTTATTGCCACTGTAGGTTTGTCAGCCTATGAGTAGTCTTTATTAGTTAATTCTGTTTATACAGCGGATCAACTCAAAAACTATTTCCCTTTTTACTTTGGAAAAAATTTAAATTGTTACCCAAATTTACCAGGTACTGCATGTTAGTGTACTATATAAATGTCTTTGAACAACCCCACCAACCCACCTTTACATGTAGAAAACCTGTTATGCCACAACAAAAAGAAATATGCAGATCACCTTAAAATCACACTGATTTTAAAAATAGAAAGGTAATATCTTTTTCTAACTCTAATGGCTTGATACTCTTACATATTTCTGAAATGAAAAGAAATTTTTGTTATCAAAAATAGTAACATGTCCATTTCACCCCAGTTAAAACAAATACTGCTGCCAGTTTGTAAAATATTGATATTACTTATGTTTTATACAGTTAAAACAGCCTCGGGTCAAATTAACCCTAAAGAACAGAGATGCGTCTATCATATGTACAGGATATTGAAAAAATATTTAATGTTAATTTTATGTTTACCCTTATGCCCTCATTAAATTAGGAAAAGTCACTAAATATGAAGCCAAAATAATTTGTCCAAAGTGTTTTTTCTAAAATTCTACACCTAAACCGCCTGCGCCAAGCAGACCCTGCAACGCACAACCCCACCCACCACCACGCCCAAGGGAAAGACACCGGCCCAGCAAACTGAAGGGCACCACAGAAAGGCCACAGCCCGCACCGCAAAGAGGCTGCAACCCCTCTGAGATACAGAACCATCAACATCCAGGCCAGCCACGCAAAAACAATAGAGCCAAGCAACAGTGGCACACATTATTTGCCACACACCACACACCATTTGCCATAGGGACACGGTGAAAACCAACAACCCCAAGCACACACCACCCACAAGGAACCACACAGCAGACAAACAAACCCCACCCAGGTACAAGGCCGAGAAGCCCGATGCAACCACAAAACCCAGCAACGCCAGTCAAATATGTTTTTAGAGATGTTAAACATTGAATGTGACCTTTGGGTTAAGATCAACACACATATGCCTTACATAGCACATATACATGTTCTCTCCTATTTCCCATTTTGAAGAGTGATTTGGACAAATAGCCCTGTGTCACATCAGTTTATACCCCAAGGAAACAGGATTTTTGGGATTACAAATTAATAGGTCATTCACACTCTGGTCAATTTACAAAGTAAAGTGTGAATTAAAAAAAATAAGTTCAGTTGCATTTATTTAATAGATATTTTGAGAGGAGTGTCCTGAAATTAAAGGTTGGAATGTATAGATTTTTTTTTCTGTTAGATTAATCTATTGCAAATTAAAATTAAGTTTATTTTGAAGCTTTTAATGCATCCAGGCTTCCCAATAGTTTTGAAGGGCTCTTTATTCATCAAAAATAACAATTTTAGCTTCTCATTGCCTCTATGTGTTTCCTTCAGACTCTCATGGGATGGATCTGTTTGCAGTGGCAGTTCATGAGTTCGGTCATGCCATCGGCCTGGTCCATACCTCAGCTATGGAGTCCATCATGAGACCGTACTACCAAGGTCCTGTGGGAGACCCTCTGAAATACGATCTTCCCTATGAGGACAAAGTCCGTGTCTGGCAGCTCTATGGTAACAAGATACCTCCATCCTCTCCCTGTTTGTGTATGGGTATGTGTGAAAGGAGAATATTGATTCCTGTGGCGTGAGGTTATTGACTAATGAGAACATGGATGGAGTTAATTGGAACTCTTTATGGTATATGACCTTATCATACCATTCACTGCTATTGGGAAGACTGCAATAGAGAGAATAATGATCATGGAAGGCTGCATGAAAAGTAGGAAAGAATGTTGAAGGACAAGGCTGCAGAGCTGGATGACTGTTTTTAAATGAGGGAAATTAAAGATAAACACAAACACAAAGACAAGACTGACAAACATTGTTGCTGCAAGTTGATTGCAAAGAGTAAAAAAAAATCTTTCATGTTGTTGTCATTATATTTAAATGCATTGAATCGACCAGACATTTTTTTATGTTTTAACAGCTGTCTTGTCTCTCTCTGGAATATTCATCTGAAATCTGCAGGTGTCAGAGACTCTGTGTCCCACACGAATCAGCCAGGCAGCCCATCCCAGACACCTGAGCCTCCCGTCTTTCTCGACCTTCCTGAAAACAGATCCACGTTCTTGTAAGTAAGAGAAAAGCTGCGTACTTCTATTCAAGTGCAAAAACCTAAGAAAATCAAACATGAGATGTCTTCAGCTTCCATATTCCTATTTTTCCCTCAGTCAGTCATCTTTTATACCGCTTCTTCCATAATGGGTCGTGGGGAAGCTGGTGCCTATCTCCAGCAGTCTTTAGGTGGGAGACGGGGTACACCCTGGACAGGTCGCCAGTCCATTGCAGGGCAACACACAAACAACCATGCACACACTCATTCACACACCTAAGGGCAATTTAGTATGGAAGCAAATCGTTACCATATTTCAAATGAAAAAGCATTTCCAGAAATGCTTTTTCATTTTAAGAATGTGGCTGCATTGTTTGACTCATAAATAAAATTAGTAATCAATAATCCTATTTGCATTTTAATTTTCTCCTTCAAGACTGCTCATTCTTTCACTAAATTAAAATGAAAAAGAAAAATACATTTGAGATTTATTTTTCAAAATGTACCCCAGCAAATAGATACCAAAATTCAATTTGAAATGTAAAATTTGAAAATGAAAAAGCATTTCCAGAAATGCTTTTTCATTTTAAGAATGTGGCTGCATTATTTGACCCATAAATAAAATTAGTAATCAATCATCCTATTTCCATTTTCTTCTTCACAACTGCACATTTTATGCCATAATCAAAAAGAAAACAAAGCAGACATTGCTTTTTCGTTTTTGTGGTCTGCCCGCCAAGTACTGCCCAGAACTCGGAAAGGAAAAAGCATTCCGAGCGGCGGGCGCAGCAGAGTGACGTCAGCAGCCGCTCTTCCTCAGCTCCCTGCTGACCGAGCTACCCAGCTTGTTCGGTAGGGGGCGCTGTGTGGTATCGATTTGCTTCCATAATTTAGAGAGACCAATTAACCTAACTGGCATGTCTTAAGACTGTGGGAGGAAGCCGGAGTAACTGGTGAAAACCCATGCATGCACTGGGAGAACATGAAAACTCCATGCAGAAAGACCCCCGACCAGGAGTCAAATCCAGGACATTCTTGCTGCAAGGCAACAGTGCTGCCAACTATGCCACCCTTCAGCCCCTATTTTTCCCTTTACTGACCAAGTCAGACTCATAGGTAAATCATTATTTGACAACTTTTTCAAGAGTTTAGCATAGATATTTTTAAAAGGTCATTCATTTTGGTGCAGAAGCCTTAAGAGTGAAGACTAATAATCCAGTTAAAGTGTATTGCAGAAGTGTTCATATCCATGGAATTTGTCATGTTCTACCAACAAACTACAATATATTTTATTGAGAATTTATGTTATCAACATCAGCCAATTATAGCATGAAGCAAAAGGAAAATCATACAGGTTTCTAGAAAAAGAACACTTTAAAGTGTGGCATGTATTTGTAATGTCCTTGTAGAAATCCAGACGTTTAAGGCAGAGAAGACAAATGGGGGAGATGGAGAGAAAAAACAAATCTGTTCAGATGAGAAAACTGGCAACACTCTGGGTTTTAGAAAGAAAGAAGAAAATAGGTTTATTCACAGACCAACCTATTACAACTGATGGCCTTCATGACGATCCAGATAAATGCCTCAAGCTGACATGTATTAGTCTGTTAATAAAGTTTTATTCCTAATACTATAGATCTTACTGGAGTCAGTATTTGTAGAGCCATTTTTACAATTACAATGGTAAGTCTTTTAGGGTATTTTTCTATGGCCTAATACATGAGTATGCTTTGATCTAAACTATTCTTTTGTTGCTCTGGCTCAATTGTTACAGGTACTGGCCTTCTAGAAGCTGAACTTTGATCCCAGTTTGAAGAATTTTGATGCCTTTTTGTTTTTTTATCCTAAATCTGCGTCCATCTATTCCCATCATGTCTAGCCCTGCCAAAGAAAAACATCTGCTCAGCATTATTTTTGCATTTTTTTCAGCATGATGTAGTTTTACTTTTGCATGTATGCCAAAAGGTTTAATATTTTTCTTATGTGACCAGAGCACCATCTTCCACATTTGTTGTGTGCCTTAAAAAGATTGTGGTAAACTTTAAACAGGACTTCTTAGAATCAGAATCAGCTTTATTGTCAAGTTCGTACATACAAACAAGGAATTTGACACCGGTACACTTTGCTCTCTGGGTTTTAAATATATTGTAAATATATTTATGTATATATCTTTATGTCCTTAAATATATATTTATATATACAAAGGTGCATTTGCAACTTCAGTATGCAGTTGTAAGGTACTCTATTAAAGGTTCTTCAGAGAAACAGCCTGGGGGAAGAAACTGTCTCTGTGGCGTCTGGTTTTAGTGAACAGTGCTCTGTAGTGACGGCCTGAAGGTAAAACTCTAAACAGTTTATGTGCAGGGTGTGTGGGGTCTGTAGAGATTTTAGCAGTTCTTTTTCTGACCCTAGACTTGTATAAGTCTTGGATGGAGGGAAGGTCAGCCCTGATTATTCTCTCTGCAGTCTTGATTATTCGTTGCAGTCTGAACCTGTCCTGTTATGTGGATGAGCCAAACCACACTGAGATGGATGAAGACAGGACAGACTGAATGATAGCAGTGTAGAAGATGACCAGCAGCTCCTGTGGAAGGTTGAACTTCTTGAGTTGCCTCAGGAAGTACAGTCTCTGCTGGTCCTTCTTTCGAACAGTGTCTATGTGCGAAGACCATCTCAGGTCCTCAGAGATGGTGGTTCCTAAGAACCTGAAGTGGTCCACTGCTGACACGATGTTGTTGAGGATGGTGAGGGGCATACATGCGGGTGGTGTTCTCCAAAAGTCCACCACCATTTCCACAGTCTTGAGTGGGTTCAGTTCAAGGTAGTTCTGACCGCACCAGTGTACCAGCCGAGCCACCTGCTGTCTGTATGCAGACTCATCACCATCCTGGATCAGACCAATGACAGTGGTGTCATCTGCAAACTTCCGATGAGGTGCAGTCTTTTGTGTACAGAGAGAAGAGGAGTGGGGATAGAACACACCCCTGGGGGGCACCAGTACTTATTGATCTGGATCGGGAGAAGATGCTCACCAGTCTCACCTGCTGCTGTCGGTCCGTCAGGAAGCTGTTGATCCACTGACAGGTGGAGGCTGGGACATTGAGCTGGGTGAGCTTCTGGTGGAGGATGTCTGGTATGATAGTGTTGAAGGCCGAGCTGAAGTCTACAAACAGGATCCTGGCGTACGTCCCTGGGTGGTCGAGGTTTGCAGGATGAAGTGTAGACCTAAATTAACAGCATCATCTGCCGACCTGTTTGCTCGGTAAGCAAACTGCAGGGGGTCCAGCTGGGGGCCTGTGATGTCTTTCAGGTGCTTCAACACCAGCCGCTCAAAGGATTTCATGACCACAGACGTCAGTCTACAGGCCTGTAGTCATTTAATCCTAGAATGGTGGGTTTCTTGGGCACTGGGATGATGGTGGATCGTTTGAAGCAGGAGGGGACCTCACATGTCTCCAGTGACTTGTTGAAGATCCGGGTGAAGATTGTCGCGAGTTGATTTGCACAGGCTTTCAGGCATGATGGGGAGACGTTATCAGGCCCTCCAGCTTTCCTTGTTTTTATGCGCTGAAAGAGCCTATTTACATCTTCCTCATAGATCTTTAGTGCAGGCAGAAGATCTGAAGGTAGGGGTTGGTTGCTTTATGGGAAGAATTTGTTCCTGAATGGGATGTGGAGGAGATAGGGTTAGGGTTAGGCTTCTTCCCCGATTGCTCCGCGCTGCAATCTGCTCTGAACAGCTGGAAGACCGGCATCAGAAGTGCGCCATGTCTCAGTAAAGCAGAGAATCGCTGATTCGCGGAGGTCCGTGATTTTATCGGTGAGAAGAAGCAGCTCGTCCATCTTGTTACTTAGAAAGCGGACATTTGCCAGATGGATTTAAGGCAGTGGTGTGCGAAGTCCTCTTTGCCGGAGCTTTACCAGCGCTTTCCCCTCCGACGCTTTCGGCGCAGTATCCCATAGAGTGCCACGGCTCCGCTCGCCTGAAGCTCAGTGAAGCTCATATTGATGAATGATGGTGAAAAAATCCCAAGAGAGGAGTCTCTGATGTTGAGAAGTTCCTCTCTGCTGAATGAGACCACAGAATTGTGGCCCGAGACCACAGTACTGTGGCTCCAAAAACATATAAACACGCAAAATACACAAAGAAAGAGAGAACGAAGCCCCGAGGCTGCCATCATCGGCGCCATCTTCTCATTTCTTCTCAATTCCTATGGCTTTCTTTCAGTAGCTTTCTTCTTTAGTTGGGTAAAACATCATCAACACATTAATCTGTTGATCTGCAGGTCCTCTAGAGTAACCATGGAACTCTTGTATTATTAATTATCTCTAATGTCACTTTAGGAAGACAACAATGTTGCCATAATCTTTCTATTTTTGAATAAAGGAGTGAACAGTCTTCCATGTTCAAAAATTAAGATATTGTTTTAATACCTTACCCTGTTAGAAACATTTTCTTTTACCTCACATCTATGCACTACTATGTGTTGGTGTGTCACACAAGTTCCCACTAAGATAAACTGAGGTTTTTGGTTATGACATGATAAAATAGTGAAATGGCTTTTGCTAAATGATTTGCAAGGGACTGTAGGAAATTACTATAGGGAACGCCTCCTCTAATGGTTCTAAAGTAATTTAATGATTGACTGAAGCATGTCATTAAATCGTCAGATTCAGGGATTCTTCATCTCATGAACTAGAGGAAATATTAGAATGCTTGCATATGTCAAGACAATAATCTCCTCCTACGAACCACTAATGGGGTATCATGGCTAATTTCACTTTCCAAATTTTGTGACCATCTGGGCATTAACTCATCATTTGGCCCTGAAGCCAAATGATGAGTTAAGTCTTGAGGGGAGTGAACATTCCAGTAAAAATGGTCATAAATAGCCAATGAAGCATAAAATGATTGGTGAATGTTTATTAGTGGAGATAAAACTCAAGAACAGGACAGATCTCATTAAGACCTTTTTTAAAACGCAGTAGGAAATTTGACTTAAGCTTTAAAGATACGGTACATCAAAGTCTTAAGCAATCAGACATTATCAGTGAATCGGCCATAACGTGTTGTCTTGACTGAAGAGAAGGGCATTAGACACAAGTGATATGGAGCATTTTAAAGCCTTTTGCTATTTGACATTTTTATATTGAGCTATTGGGCCTTGTAAAAGTATTCATACCCCTTACATTTTTCCAAATTTCTTTCGTTACTTACAAGCTTCTATACATTTTATTGGGATTTTATGTGAAAGACCAACATAAAGTGGTTCATAATTGTGAAGTAGGAGAAAACTGTTACTTGGGTTTATAATCTGAATTGTATTCTGTGCCTTTAATCTAATACCCCTAAATAAAACCCAGTGCGACAAAAGTCTCTTAAGTATTAAATGGAATCCACAGCTACAGGCGTTCTGCAAAGGCTTCAGATGATTGTTATAGAACATTAGTTAACAAACAGCATTATGATGACAAAAGAACACAGCAGATCGGTAAGGGATAAACCTCTGAAGACGTTTAAGGCAGGTCAAAATGAAAAGACACAACTGCAAACCTACCTGGTGGTGGCAGCATCATGTTGTGGGGATGCTTTTTTCAACAGAGAAAGGGATACACAGTTGATGGGAAGATGGAGCCATGTCAGCCCTGAAAACAAAAGCTGTAGAGGTTGCAACATATTTAGAGGTCCAGCTTTCACCAGGACAATCACCCCAAGGATACAGTCAGAGCAACAATAGAGTGATCAATGTGTAGGAATAGTTCTGTCAAAGTCCAGATCAAAATTTAACTGAGAATCTGTGTGCAGGACTTGAAAATTATACAAACACTGTCCAACCAGTTTGACTGAGGTACAGCTTTATTGCAAAGTATCTATTATTTGTGGAAGGTACCAATTTAGCATATTTGTCACCAGATTTTATGTCTTTCAGGCAGTTTTGGCAAAACTTGTTCTAAAAAGCAGAAAGTATCCCATGTCCTATCTTTGTGGATGCTGTTTCTAGCTAATAAAATGCAAAGCCTTGTGTTTATGCATTACCATAAGACTACAATATGCTGCATGCAGACTTCAAATTTGGTGGCAGCGTGTTTGACCATGCAAATTAAAGAGCATACTTGAGCACACTCTGTCCCTTTAGTACCAGAAAGCTTAAGTAGATGTGAGTGATGGAAAGAGAAATCACTTTTGAAATAATTTACATGCACAAACTGTTGAATGTTTGCTGGTTAACTTGCTTTACATTCCTGTCACTGAATAATAGCGTCACCCTCCAGGAAATAACCTTGTTTATTGTTGTTGACATAAAGCACATTTATAATCCAAGTAAACAATACATTAACCTTCATTGTATCATAATGCTGAACAAATTGAAAATAATGAATAATGTCTAAATGTTCTTAACTGCACATCTATTCTTAACTCTTTAGATAGGAGGAATCAAGAACAGGCATGGTTATGAATATAAATCACCTTTGCAATTAAATGTCTAACTAATGTCATTAAATGTTTACTGGAAAATCCATCAGTATGTAAGAAAATTAGGATTATTGTGTGATAAAAGTGCTCTTAGAAGGCAAAAGAGAATTTCAAAAGATTGTGAATATAAAAGTTGGTTTTAGTAACTTATTTTAAGTAACTGTGAGAGATTTAGGAAAATATTTACCATGTCTAAGTGTGGTAACAGAAACATGAAATTTGGCTTAGCTGTAAGAACAATGTCTTTTACACCTTAAATCAGTTGTACACTGTAAAGAGGCTAAGGAATTAGCATGCTTTCATCCACAAGCACCAAATTTGTGGCAAGTCCTGCTTCTAATTCAGCTGAACATCTGTAAAGAGAGTTGAAAGCTACTTCTGTGAGAATAAATCTTAGGTGGCTGCAACAGTTTGCCCAAAGAGACAGTGAAAGCTACAAAATGAGAAATCTCCTGAAGGGTCTAAAAGGAGTTTGCAGAGACTGTCATCAAATGTGTGCAACAAAATGACAGGTTTGGGTTAGAAAGTGCAGGACATTTGCTCCAATAGCCTTTTATTTGTTTTTTCTTCCTTCCTCTCATCACACTTTCATCTGCTCTATCCTTCCTTCAGGATTTAATCCTTTCTTTTCCTCTTTTACCCTGAATCCATTTTCATAATTCTTTCCTCTTCTTTTCGTCTCCTTCAATCAGTTATCCTCTGCTTCACTTTTTCATCCTTTCTCCTTAACCTTTTGTGCTCTCCATCCTTCCTCCTCTTTTCTCCTTTATTTTTTCATCCTGTCTTTTACTGTCAGTTCCTTCCTGTCTTCCTTCCTTCCGTCCTTCCTCCCTTACTTACTTAAGCTGAAGAAATATACATGGATTTCAAAAACACTACACATAACCCTGAACTAATCATCCCTTACAATGAAACATAGTTGTTGCAGCATTATGCTGTCGGGATGCTTACTATAGAAGAGACAAGGAAGTTAGTTCAAGTTAATGGGAAGAGAAATAGAGCTACATACTCTCTGTTTCATTTTTGATATTCTTTCCTTGCTCCTTTATTTCTTCCTGAGCCATGTCCATGCTGTTCTTGTCAGTCAGTCATTTTCTACTACTTATTCCATAGTGGGTCGCGGGGAAGCTGGTGCCCATCTCCAGCAGTCTATGGGCGAGAGGCGGGGTACACCCTGGACAGGTCGCCAGTCCTTCACAGGGCATGCTGTTATTGTTTGAAACTATAATGTCATTGTCTGCTCTCCTCTCTGTAAACAAACCCGACATTTAATTATTCACTCAGTGTGGCGCTATAGTTTTTTTAAATTAATGAATCATCAGTTGGCAAGTTCTTTGTCAAAATGTACCATTTTATGATCCATTATGATTTTGTATTATTAAGATGTGTATTTAAGCATGCTTGACTTCTTAAATTAATGATTTAAAGCAGTGCAGATTCCTTAGAGAATAATCAGACAGTGCTCTGAAGTACAATGATAAAGTATCCAACACAATTAATCAAAGACTTTACAACATAATAAAAGTTGATTGGGAATACCGCTCACTCTCTCTCCCATTCTGCATATGTTTTTATTGAAATGAAAAAGTTATGAGTCTAAAGGTAACAAATATTAACTAGAACTGCAAGCAGTTATGATCAGGTTCCAAGCCCCTCCCAGCAACTATGCCCCCTGCCCTGTCCTTCCCAGAATACCACGTCACACGCCCTGCCAACCCAGCACGCACTGACCACATTTTCCAAAGGGTCAGATCAGATCTTGGTTGCAGAAGCACTCATATCTCACAGGCTTAGCGGCACGCAGCGCAAATGCACTAAACCCAGCGGCAAGCACAGTGCAAACCGTGTCCTGTTTGAAAGGCCCTTAAGGGATATTAGCAGCTATTGAGGAAGAAGGCGAGGGGAAAGACCCGCTGCCAAGAAAGATACTGAACATAAAGCAGTCAAAATTCAAATTAAAATGTCTGCAAACACTGGACCAACATAACAATAATATAGTATTAAATAAAACATGAATAAACATTTGCTAGTTACAATAACTCAACAAAACTCAGTTCTTTGTAGCCAAATTTCTAAACTCAAACCTATTTACTAACCCTATTACTAACATTACAAAGATCACATTTAGTTTTGCAATCTGTAAAAAAAAATATACAAGATTAAGTTTCTTTTGTAATGCTAAAATGCTTGTATCTAATGCAACCTCAAACCTCACATATATGCATTAAAAAAATCAAGTAATTGAAGCTGAAAATGCATTAATCACTTAATAAAGGTGATGTTTTAATCTTATTGAATTTGAGGCAATAACATTTTATTTAAAAACCAAATAGAATTTTTTTCTTGCATTTTCTCTTTCATATATATCTTAAGTTGCTACACCAACACAAACATTATTGGATTAATCGTCAGAACAATAGATAGAATACTCGATTACTAAAATAATTGTTCACAACAGCCCTAAATTCAACATTTTATTTTTATTTCACTCAGTGATTATTGCCCTGTCGCACTCAATCCCATTATGATAAAGTGCTTCGAGAGGCAGGGGAAGAACTACTTCATCTCCAAAATCCTCCCCTCTCACTTGATTCACTCCAGAGTGTTTACTGCTCCATAGAGGATGCTGCTTCCTCCACACCCCACCTGAGCCTGGAACATCTGGAGAAGAATAATACCCATCTGCGAATGTTTCACCTCAGCATTCAACACAATTGTCCCCCAGAACTTGGTGAGAAAACTGGGCCCCCTTGGACTCAACACCCCTCTGTGCAACTGGCTGCTGGATTTCCTCGCAGACAGATCCCAGTCTGTAAGGCTTGGCAAAAACACCTCCAACGTCATCTTTCTCAGCACCGGCTCCCCCCAGGGCTGTGTGCTAAGCCCGCTGCTCTTCACCCTGATGACCCAGGACTAGCGTGCCAGTTCAGAACCAACCATTTCATTAAGTATGCGGATGACACAACAGTGGTGGGTCTCATAGGGGACAACAACGAACTGGCCTACAGAGAGGAGGTGAAACACCTGGTGGACTGGTGTGAAACAAACAATCTAATCCTGAATGTCAACAAAACAAAATGATTGTTGTTGATTTCAGGAAAAATCTACCAAGTCACAACCCCACCTCATCAATGACGCTGCAGTGGAGTGGGTCAGCAGCATCAAATTACTGTGGGTGCAGATCACGAACACCTTGACCTGGTTCCTCCACACCTCTGCTCTTGTGAAGAGAGCACAGCAGCATCTACACTTCTTGGGACAGAAGAGAAGAGCAAACCTCTCCCCTCCCACCTTAACAGCCTTCTACAGAGGGAAAATAGAGAGCATACCGACCAGCTGCATCTCTGTCTGGTGTGGGGCCTACAATGCCTCAGACTGGAAATGTGTAGAAAGAGTGGTGAAGACAGCGGGGAAAAAAAATCATTGGGAGAGAGCTTCTTTCCATCCATGACACTGCTCGCAAACGCTGCCTGACCAGGGCTCAGACTATTACAAAAGACTCCTGCCACCTCCACCATGGACTGTTCTTCCTGCTGCCCTCTGGCAAAAAGGTACAGCAGCTTCAAATGTAGAACAACCAGATTCTGCAATAGTTTCATCTTCCACATCATAAGACTGATAAAATCCCGATAATCCCCCCTCCCATACATACACTAGTCACTTTACATGGTCACTGTGAACTCTGTTACATTTCATTCAGCTGCTACAAATACTTGCATTATTTATATTGCCCTATATATACTTTTCTCTCTGTACATAATTTTGTAACCCATTCATTATTTGCCACATTCCTTCCCGTTGTTGCATATGTTTATATTTATACTGTCGTGGTTTTACTTGTTTTCCTGTGTTTTTATTGGGAGCCTAGCAACGAAATCTCACTCAAATGTACATTATGAATTTGCAGTTGAATGACAATAAAAGTCTAAAAAAGCCTAAAGTCTAATTCTTATTTTGACAGTGAACAGAGCATTTTATGCAAATTTCATAAAATCACTATGCCTCATCATTTTTAAAATAGCCTCATTAACCATGTCTATAACTGCAATGATATGCATTGTGTAATGCACCATGAGGCTGGGGACATGACTGCGGCCAAGTCTGTAAGGCAGCCAGAAGTAGATTTGGCTATGGAGCCTGTGTGTGAATGAGACACCATAAGACAGAAATTAAGTTCAAAATGTTTGTATTAAAGTTATTATTAGGAGTCAAATGATTAAAGCATATATATAATATACAATACATATATATATAATAACATATATAATATTCTAGAAGTGTGCCGCTCAAGGTGGCAGCAAGTTGGAGTAGCTCTGTTACTTTTTATTCTGATTGATTCTTTTTCAGGAACTCAAATTCCTCTTGTGGTGGATACAATTGATTTTTTGGGATGACTCTCCTCTCCGGTATCAAATGCTGTGCAGCTGGAAGGATCATATCCTAATACTTTTCTACGTTTGGACAGCTGATTAATGTCTCAAAGCTCAAATAATACTTCAACTACAACCCCAAATGCCTGATGAGTTGAAAAGGAGATGCCATCTCTTCCATCGATTAGGATGGGCAATGTGAGATTTTCGGGAAACAAGTTGAAAGAACTCCAAGCCCTACAAAGGACCCACCCAGAGTACCAGGAATGCAGTATTATGTATTTTACTGAGACATGGTTGCAGGATCATATCCCCAACTCCAGCGTCTCTCTGCCAGGCTTTCTAACAATACGAGCAGAGATTTAAAGAGGAGTGGCAAACGTAAAGAAGGTGGACAGGCAGTACTTGTGAACAACAGATGGTGTAATCCAGGACATGTTACTGTGAAGTGTCGTCTCTGCAGTCCAGATATTGAACTGTTAGCAGTAGGTTTTCGTCCATATTATTTACCCAGAGAGTTCACCAGTGTTATTTTGGCAACAGTATATGTTCCACCTTATGTTGCCGACACTGCATATGATGTCATCAGCTCAGTTGTTGCTAAGCTACAGACACAACACCCTAATGCGTTTGTGGCAATATCTGGTGATTTTAACCGTGCTTCACTCTCTGCTACACTTCCAACGTTTCAACAGTTTGTCAGCTGCTCTACCAGAGAAAACAAAACATTGGATTTGTTTTATGCAAATGTCAAGGACTCATACATCTCTACAGCAAGACCTCCTCTAGGCATATCATATCACAATCTTGTTTTTCTCTGCTCGAAATATAAGCTCCTTGTTCAGAGACAACCTGTAATAAAGAGGACTGTGAGAAAATGGCTGCAGGTCCAAATCGTGTCAGCCCCAGAGTCCCGAAGGCATGTGCAGAAAGGTCTGTGGGATTCTGCAGCACCTCTTCAATCTTAGCCTGGCCCAGAAGAAAGTTCCAGTGTTGTGGAAGACCTCCTGTCTTGTTCTGGTACCAAAGAAAACTCACCCATCAGTCCTCAATGACTATAGACCTGTTGCCCTGACATCCCACATCATGAAGAGTCTCCTAGTGAGACTCCTGTTGGCCCAACTAAGTAAGCAAACAATAACCTTCAGGACACCCTTCAGTTTGCTTACCGCTGTGGATTTGGAGTTGAAGATGCCATCATACACTGCAACGGTGTCTTCACAGGTCTGCCTAAAAAGTCGATCAGACAGCTGCAGTTGATCCAGAACGCTGCTGCACGCGTCCTCACCAAAACTAAGAAAGTGGAGCATATCACCCCAGTTCTAAAGTCCTTACAATGGCTAGCCATATCTCAGAGAATAAACTTGAAAATACTTCTGTTAGTCTATAAATCACTGAATAACGTAGCACCAAAATACATTACAGACCTCTCAGGTTGTCTGGCTCACATCTACTCTGCATACCCAGAACCAAACATGGAGAAGCAGCTTTTAGTTCTTACGCTCCACGAATGTGGAATAAACTCCCAGAAAACTGTAAAAGCACTGAAACCCCGAGTTGCTTTGAGTCAAGAATAAAAACTTATTTGTATGTTTTCAGTCCAACTTTCCTATTATTTTTTTATCACTCATTTTATTCTCTATATTTTTTAATTACCTTTATGCCATTGTAATGTACTTTTCCTATTATGTTTCTTTTTTTTATGTACATCACTTTGAATTGTCTATTTATTGAAATATGTTATATAAATAAACGTCCCTTGCCTTGCCTAGAGCAGAAAGGAGGCCAATCCTGGGAACCGCTGAGAAATTAGAAAACAGAAAAGTAACCTTTAGACAAACACTGTGTCGGATGTTGGATCTTTTCGACCTCACCAAAAAGAAGCATTTGGGGTACTTTGTTGGGGTAGTTGAGTGTTTCTCCAGAAATCTACAGTGAAATTATGAAATATTAATTCTGGTTATAGTATAGATGACCTTTTCATATAATCTGAAGAGACTGTGTTGTCACCTCTTATAATTTTGGAGAAATAAATTCCTCAAAGTGACATAAATGCATAAACCTCACCGTAACCCTAACCCAACCAAATCAGAAGATGTTGATGCTCCCTTTGCCTCCCTCTTCCACCTGTGTGTCTCAAGAAATTAGGTGAAGATGCAACTGAAAAGATTGAATCGGAATATCAAAACTATCAGGACCCCCTTCAGTTTGCTTATCGCTGTGGAGTTGGAGTTGAAGATGCCGTCATACACCTGCTTCAACAAACCCACTGTCATCTGGACAAAGCCAGCAGCACTGTGAGGATCATGTTCTTTGATTTCTCCAGTTCATTTAACACGATTCAACCTGATTTGCTTTGTCAGAAACTCCAGAAGACTCAGGTAGAGGCATCAACAATCTCCTGGATCAAAGACTACCTGACAAACAGATCACAGTTTGTGAGACTGAAGGGTTGTATGTCTAACCAGGTAGTCAGCAGCACAGGAGCACCACAGAGGACTGTACTCTCACCATTCCTTTTCACTCTGTACACCTCAGATTTCCAGTACAAGACAGACTCCTGTCATCTGCAGAAATACTCGGATGACTCTGCAGTTGTGGGGTGGATCAGAGATGGACAAGAAGCTGAGTACAGGAAGGTGGTGGACCGCTTTGTGGAATGGTGTGGAAACAATCATCTCATCTTGAACGTGAATAAAACAAAGGAGATGATTGTAGATTTTAAGAGAAACAGGAACAAGTCAAAAACTATTTCCATCATTGGAGAAGAAGTGGAGGTGGTGGAGGAGTATAAACACCTCGGTGTTCACCTGGACAACAGACTGGAGTGGAGATGCAACTGCGAAACCGTCTACAAGAAGGGACAGAGCAGACTACTTCTTAAGGAAGCTTGGGTCCTTCGGTGTTTGCAGCAAGATGCTGCATATCTTCTATAAGTCTGTTGTGGAGAGTGTGATCTCTTCTGCCATCATCTGCTGGCGAAGCAGCATCAGAGCCAGGGACTTAAAAAAGCTCAACAAACTGATAAAGAAGGCTGGCTCTGTTCTGGGGACTCCTCTAAAACCTCTGGAGATCATTGTGCAAAGAAGGATTCTTCATAAAATGAAGAACATTATGGAGAACCCTGAGCATCCTCTTCATCAGACTGTCCTGCAACTACAGAGTGTGTTCAGTCAGAGGCTGCTTCAGATCTGCTGTAAGACAGACTGCTACAGGAAATTATTTTTGCTCACAGTCATCAGCATCTACAACGGTATTAACAGATCCAGTGTGATGTGTGATAGATGGCTCCATGTCCAGTACCTCAACACAGACATCACAGAATATGAAAATGCAAAGAAAGGCAGCTGGAAATGTCCATCGTGCAAGCAAAGTGTGAAGTTTGTCCAATAATGTTAGAAAGAAAATTTTCTAAATTGTTGGAAATAAAACTGTAGAGCTGTGAGATTACTTTAAGACTGTTTCATCTGTCATGTTTAGTAGAATGATTTAACAGTAGTTTTATGAAAGGCACGTTTCCCCAAAGCTATTGAAAATAAAATAATGAATTTTGATGAAAACAAATCATAAAAAATAGAAAATGCAATTGAATCAGACAAAAAGAAGTTTGTCTCATTTATTCAGTCTAGTAGAATGAATTAACAGTAGTTCTGTACCACTGGGTCATGTGACCTAAAAGGTATTGAAAATAAAAGGTCATGATTTGTGATAAAATAAATTTATAAAATAAAGAAAATGCATTAAAATCAGATAAATATCAGTGTCTCAGCTGTCCAGTCTAGTAGAATGATTTAACATGGATTTTGTGTCAATTGATCAAATGACCTGAAAGCTATTGAAGAATTGTGAATTTTAATATAATACATTTATGAAAAATAGAAAATGCATCTAAATCAGAAAAGAATGAGTGTGCCTCCTTCTCCCAGTCTATTTGCAAAATTTAGCAATGATTTTGTGTCAATTGGTCACATGACCTGCAAGCTATTGAAGAAAGATTGTGAATTTTTATATAAAAAGTTTATTTTAAAAAAAGAAATGAAACAATGTAGTGGTACCTATTTTGGTTTATAAGCATGCAAATGGCATTAAACTTATTAAGCAAAATAACTTGCCCTGTAAACCCCATCACACTATTGCATATGTGTTTTGCATTTCTCTGAAGATACACTGCTTTGAGTAAATAACATTCTATTTCTGCACTCCTGATACTGTAAAATATGTAATTTAATGCCCAGTTAGCCAGGCTTCCAAGGATTTTGTAGACATGATTTAAAATTATTTTGTGGCTTGAGCATAACAGCTCAGAGTTGTGGTATATAAACTGTAAATATGCAGCAAATATATGATAAGATTATGTTTCATCACATACACTAATTTGTTTAAACTCTTGTAAAAAGTGTATTATGTAAACCAACATACATTGCAAAATAGGTAAAATGTATAACGGCTTCATACCAAGCTAGCATATGATATGTACAATCTCTTATGGAATAAACATGCATACAAAACAGAACAAGATTATTGTGTATAAAGAAAAACAGTTTTTGCTCCTTTGACTTTTGTTTGACGGATCAGTTATGCTAGATGAAACAAGGTTGCATACTATTTTTATGTTCATACTGCTGAAACAACATAAATTTCTAGGAGAACTGTAAGATGCTTTGCTATGTGGCACAATACGTTTTGTTTTTATTTTATAAATTTACTTTGTAAAAAAAACAAAACAGACAAACTCCTAAAATAATAAAGGGTTATATAAAGAAACAATATAGTGGAAATAAGAAATGTAATCTCCCCATTTCTTTACCTAACATCAGTATCATTACTGTTTTGCAGGGTTTGTTTTGATGTTGCTGTTGTCATGATTTGATTAAAGAGGACTCAAATGCAGAGCAGAACAGATATCAATGCTTTACTGATAAATAATTGGAAGAACTTACAAAAATGGTCTTGCACAAGGAAGTGAGACTTCCTGGAACTAGACCAGGAAAGGACTTGATGACTAGGGAACAGAGAAACGGGGAACATGCAGAAAACAGAAAAACCAACAGGGAACAAAAAGATGGGAATAACTTCAAAAGGCAAGACCTAAAGAGCATAATAAACAGCAAAGAAATAGTCAAAATACATACACAAAAGAAAATCGAAAACCAAAACACCCCAGGATTGTGACAGCTGTTCTGTAATTGGTACTGTCAAGTGGTTAATAGCCTCAGTCAACTCACTCTTTGCCAAGTCTGTGCCCTCATTTCAAAGCAACGTGTTGTCATTTCGTCCCAACCTACTTCCATTTCATACCCATTAAAAAAAAGGCAGAACACTGGCATGAACCGGGCATAGAATCAGGAGGCAAGCAGTAGAATCCAGCAGTGACCAATAAAAATTATTGAGTTTAAATACAGAGGCAGGGTGGATAAATGACCAATGAATCAAAAGAGCTAATCAGATCAAATGTTGAGCAGCTGTGGCAGAGAGATTGCAGAACAACTGAAGGAGCAAGGTGAATTAACACAGATGAGCAGGAACACAGACAAGTCCAGGGATGTAACAGAAATCTATCAGGAAAATAACTCTAGATGGACTAAGAACACTATAACACTAAGTAAGAAACTAATGAGGAAACACCTAACAATAACCAGCATAAAGAAAGGAACTAAAGAACAAAGTAAACAGTGAAGAAATTGTCAAAATACACACACAAGAATATCAAAAACAGCTACCGATCGTGGCAGAAACAGCAAAGGAGCGAATTGGCCAGCACACACATTCTCACATCTTTTTTTTTGTTTAGTCCTTTCTCCGTTTTGTGCTTCTTAGTTATGGTTTTGTCCTTTTGATTACTTATTCTTAAAATGTCTCTGTCTTTCTTAGACTGGCACAAGATGCTCCAGACAGGTGCACCAGTCACTTTGATGCTGTGGCCCAAATACGAGGAGAGGCTTTCTTCTTTAAAGGTAATTAAAGTTGGGGTGGGAGTGGGTGGGTTGTGTTTTTTTAACTGTTATCTCAGAGATATAACTGATGTTATACATTTAACTGAGATGAATGGCATTATCTATCAATAGGTCAGTATTGTTACAACTAGTAAAGTAAAGATAATCAATCAACCAGGTTTATACCATGATGTATTTCCTATATGCTGTATTTAATATTGACGTATAATATATAGAAATGGTAGGTGCTGGGATGTCAACAGGAAGAAAACAAATGCAAGGATTAAGCCTCAGTTGTTGCATGCAGGAGAAGGATGCCATGATACATACAGTATAAAACATAAATGTGAACCTGAAATGAAAGAGGATGACAGCTGTTTTAATGGGAAACACAGTTTATTGTTGCTTTAATTTCCATGAATAGCCTTTTTAGGTATTTATGTTGTTGTAGTGAAATAAATGAGGGAGATGTGTACAGTCAAGACAGGACAGAAAACAGAATAACAAAGGTCCAAAGACTATTTCCTGAGAGACTCCCAGAGATTGATCATATTACAATCGGCCTGTCAGGGCAAGTGATGAAAGTTTCTGATTAGAGTCCAAACACAGGAAAGCAAAATCTGTTTCCTCTAAAATAATTTCTATTCAATGCGTAGGTTGTGAGCTTTTAATTTCCACTGTTAGTTTGCAAGAAAAAGGTATCCACAGCGGTTAAGTATACCGGGAATGATGCAGGGAGCAGCAGATTTTTGAATCTGAGGGGCCAAAAGACAAGGGTTAAAAAAACAAGCATTTACTCAAAAGGACTGGAACAAGACTAACAGAGATGCTGAGTCACTATACTGGCACAATGTGGCAGATAGAGACCCATATGACCAGCAGGGCTGATTGGATCAGACTTGAAGATGAAACCAATCACTCACACGCCAGGATGGCAACTGAAAATTAAGCAAAAGAGGTAAAAGAGAGAGAGCAAATTCCCTAGCCAGGGGAGCAAGAAGCTGGCAGGCATGACTGTACACCCTCTCCAACAAATGCCTTCTGGCACAAGGTACCAGGGTTACAGCAATAAAAATCACTAAGGGAAGGGTCGGGGATCTTTTGGGATGAGACCATTAGTCTTCTGGGCCTTAACACTTCCAGTTCACAAAGTATTCAAGGCTGTGGTTAAAAACTATACTGACCGTCCATGACATTGGTTGATGAGAAAGGGGAAACTCAGAGGGCTGAAAGAGACAAGTTTGAGTTGAGACTCATTAAAGTAGGGTTGATTGCGAAGAAAAAAGGGCAACTTAAGGCAGAAGGCTCATGTCTAATTTTTGGGAGAGAAATCGAGAAGTGGTAATTTTTCATTTAACTCTAAGTAACAAGTCTTTTGATGTTAGTCAAACTTAAAAAGGGTACAGAATGAGTTGTGAAAATATTCCTTCCCCTTGAACTTTTCTACATTTTGTCATGGAATAGCCACAAATATCAATGTATTCTGTCTAGATTTTATGTGGTAGGCCAACATATAGTAGCTCATTTGTGCAAAGCAGAAGTAAAATTATTTTTTTGGTAATATAAATCTAAGTCTTACATCCCCTTGTTTTCCACCCCTGATAGCCCTAAATAAAATCTTGTGCAAACAATTTTTTTCAGAAGTCACGTGATTAGTATATATTGTAAACCACTGTTAATTTTAATCTCATTTTAAATACAGCTGCTCTGAATCCCACAGAACACATTCAGTGTGTCATTTGAAATGGATAGAGAATGAACAAACTGCAAGTCTACACAGACATGGCCATCTACCTAAACTTATAGGCTGTGCAAGGAGAGCATTAATCAGACAAGCAGCCAAGAGGCCCATCGGAACTCTGGAGGAGCTGCAAAGATTCGCAACTCAGCCGGAAGAATCTGTTGACAGGACAACTAGTTGTACACTGCACAAATCTGGCCTTTACTGACAAGTGCCAAAACAAAAATTGCAGTTCAAAGAACGTCATAAGAAGTCCAATTTACATTTTGTCACAAGTCATCCTTACTGTCTCCCGACAGTAAGGATGTGAAAAAAAGTGCTCTGGTCAGATGAAATCAAAACATACTTTTTTACCTACATGCAAGAAGCTAAATATGGTGAAAACACTGCACATCATTTTGAACTGACCATCCCCAAGATGAATCATGTTGCTGGTAGCATCATGCTTTAGGGAGAAATTTTCTTCAGCAGGGTTATGGAAGCTGGGTTATGGAAGTCCCATTTATCTTACCATCAGAGTTGATGGGAAGATGAATGGGGCTGAATATAGGACATTCCTAAAGGAAACCCTGTGAAAGGCTACAAAAGGCCTGGAGTGGATGTTTGTAGTTTTGGATAAATATTATTCCAAACATTCGGTCATAGCTACAAAGAAAAGGTCAAAATTCAGACCTAAATTAAACTAAGAATCTATAACAAGATTGGAAAATTGTTGTTTAGAGATTCCTTCCATCCACTTTGACTCAGCCTGAAAAGAATAGACAAAAATGTCAGTCTCTATTTATGCAAAAGAGGTAAGGACATTGCAGCAGCAGGGGCTAAATGCTGAAGCAAATCAAAATTATTAGATTTTTATTTGCAAACATTTTATTGTAAAAGTTATGTACAAATTTATGTTGGTCTATCACATAAAAACCCTATACAGTACAACAAAATACTTTGAAGTTGCTGGTATTGCTTTGTCAAGGCCACTATAGGAATATTCTGTCCTGCACAGAGCTCCTTTGAAATATATTTGCCTCAGCAACATCCAGCAGGATAGGTTTTAAATCTACATTTGTCCTCCTCTGTAGTTTGAGGATGTTAGTCTGAGGATAGAGGGACAAAAATACTTCAACACCCTGATCTTTCCGAGCAGGACCCACTGTTTCACTAAGAGGTCATCAGTCTCTTTAGCTGATGAAAGATTATTGCTAGAACCACCAGAAGTGTTGACTTTTACTCCCTGTCAGAAGAGCATTAATAAATACAAGGATGACATTTATACAGGCAGCATTTGCCTCATATTTAGCTGTTTTATTAACGACAAGCATAAAACTTGACAAAAATACAATTAAGCATGTGTGGACTATTTATTTCCCTGACCAGATAGAAAATGTCAATAATTACTACAGTCAGCTCTTACAAACAAGCTGACAAAGCTCTGACCCTAGTATGCCTTTAGCTTCAGTTGTGTGCAGCTGTTTGATGTCTTGAATGTGCTCTTGTAATAAAATGCCTTAAACTGAATCTATGATCCTTTATACCACAAACCTTTAATTCTCTACTTTATTTGCCTTATTCAGTGACCGTCCTATACATTCTCCGTTCAATACTGAAAGACGGCAGCGGGATATCCCCTTGGACAATTTGCTTTGTCAACCTGACAGAAGTAGTTTCATTGTATTTAGGTAGTTTTCTTGCTGAAGACTTAACTTTACTTTTTGATAGATTTAGAAGTTTACCTTGATAAAAGTGAGGGAATTTGCTGAATATTTAGATGGGTCAGTTGTATTTAGATTTGTATTCTGAATCATTCTTTCTTTGAATTTATATTTAGCCCATTATGTCTTGATTACATTGCACCACAAACTAAACCAGGGGAATGTAATCTGAATTGCTACTCCTCACAAACCACTCTTAGATGTTGTGATTGGTCTTTTTTCCATCAAGATGAAAGATGGCGACATCCATCTGCTGGAAGAGAGTTTTGTCCAGTGTCACAATTTAGAGAAAATATGTGTTTGTCTGTTTGTCTTGAAGATATTTAAAGAGGTTAAAGGTATAACTGCCTAGGCTTCAGTTGGATTTTACAAGAAGGAAACAAATAGTTAGAGTTAGGAGGAGTAAAAATAGAAGAACATGGAGAAAATAAAAAGCAAAGGTCCAAAGGAGACATGATGGAAGGGAAAAAGTGGCACCCAGAGTGATTGGTAGATGTGAGTCCTGGTAATAGTACTATAATACACCATTACAGTGTTGTAAATTATGATAACCGAGAACCCAAATTCTAGGCAAAAGGGATACAGGGTGTAAGTCAAGTAAAAAAGTTAGAAAAAACACATAAAAAGGACTTCAAGAACAAAGGCAAGAATTGGACCTGGCTGTGGCGCAGCAGTAAAAATGTGCGACCCATGTATAGAGGTTTTAAGTTCTCAACGCAGCCCGTGAGCTTGTTCAACTCCAGGTCCAGGCACATTTGTTGAATGTCTTCACCACTTTCCTGTTGACTTACTGAGGAAATAAAGGCCACTAGTGCACACATTTTTTTTTTAAAGAATTGGACCAACAGAAGCAGCAAATAATACCAACTGAAAAGATGGTAAAAGCATTAAAACAAGGACAGACAGATTGAACTGAAATGCTGGGTGAGTGATTTCTGGATTAGCACCAGATGTGCTAATAGCGAATAATGAGAAGCTAAATGGTCAGAATGGCTCCATCTAATGCACTCTGGATTAGTTTCTGATAAATTCAGCTGTTAATTAATTGATCACTTGGGAATGCTCAGAGACTGCATTTAGTTTTATCTCTAGATTGTCAAGTACAGGGAAAGAATTGGATGGTGACATCCTGCCAAGAATGTGCTGATGAGCTAGAAAACTGAAACTTTAGCACCAGTATACGTGCTTTATATGACATGGATGTACAGATGTGACAGGACTTCATGTTCGATAAAATGTGCTTCACTTCTTCTCATTTAGAACTTGGTAAGACATGGTTTAAGAAACACTAACATAGATGGCAAGCTAAACAGTGTGACAGCAGCCTTAATCAAACACTAACCTTTACAAGAATTTTGATCTCATGATGTACAGTAGCTGACGTCTAGAAAATGCAATTACAGTGAACAGTATTTTATGCCAAACCTCAATTATTCAAGATTATCACCAAGTTCTTTAAGTTTTCTCTGTCATTCTTTCCATATTTTGTTTTTGCAATGTAAACGTTATTTGTTTTTTGTTTTTGTTGTTGTTTTGATGGTTAGATGAAAGCAACCAAAAGGAAATTTAGTACATCCCGCATACAGTTTGGCAACATTCCACCAAATTAAACATGCCTTTTCTTTTAATAACTTTAACAAAGCCTCTTCTGGTTCCTATAGGGAAGTACTTTTGGAGACTAACAAGAGAGAAGCATCTGGTCTCTCTCCGTCCTGCTCACATTCATCGCTTCTGGAGGGGGCTTCCTCCCAATCTGGATAGTGTGGATGCTGTTTACGAGAGGCCAGGGGACCACAGAATTGTATTTTTCAAAGGTGAATATTTATTCCTGATTCAAAAGTACACTTGACTTCCATTTTTTTATTTGCCTGTCTGTTAAAGAAAATAAATATAATGATTTAATTCTAAACTCATAATGTTTGTGCTGAACCCTCAGGTCAAAAGTACTGGGTATTCAAAGACAATAATGTTGAGGAGGGTTACCCCCGTCCAATTAGTGACTTTGGCCTGCCCGTGGAAGCCGTGGATGCAGCATTTGTTTGGTTGCACAACGACAAAACCTACTTCTTCAAAGGTAACCACTTCTGGCGCTATGATGACCACTTGCGACACATGGACCTTGGCTACCCCAAAGACAACATGCTTTGGAAAGGGCTGCCACTACAGCTGGATGACGCCATGAGGTGGTCTGATGGTGAGAAGCCAGAAAAGATTCACACTCCATTATTCTTTTACATGACTTCAAAGCAGGTAAACTGTAAAGTTTTACATGCTATACAGACCCATTCAAAAAAATTTGAATATTATTGAAAGGTTAATTTCGGTCTCAATTCACTAAGTAAAACATATTTTATAGATGAATTACACACAGACTGATGTTTTCAAGCCTTTATATCTGTTAATTATGATGGTTTTCCAAATACAGCGAATGGAAACACAACATTTAAGATTATAATATTACATCAGACCAAAAAAATTAATACAGAAACATGGAGTTAATGAAAAGCGTGTTTAATACCTGCTTAAGAATTGTTATTTTCATAAGGCGCTTTTAATCTGACGTTCATCTGAAAGCATATTCTAATTTATTGAATATGACTGTAAAAGAACCATATCACTGAATGCACCTCTAAAGACAAAGCGAATCTGCATCCAAGATTTATTTAACTATACTTCACCTTTTCAATTTTAACTAAGTTTGGCTAAGTGATTCGAGCCAAAATTATACAAGCATCCAAACAAACATATAACACCATTCAGTTTTGATGCTTTACCTTGTTTTTCAGGTTTTTTTTAAATACAATATTTAAAACATATTTTTAACCTCTAATTCAAAGTTTTTTTTAGTTATTGCTATAAATATGTGTGACAGCTATTTTTAATTTTAACAGAAATGGAGTAGTTTTTGCCATATTTTTCTTACTTTGTGATAGATTCCAGCATATTCCAGAACCAATTTAGAGTTTGATTTTGTGCTTTTTCCATATTTCCCCTACTCAGTGCCTCTAAGTATACAATTCTGGGACAGGCTATTCTACATTTGTCCCAAAAGAGCATAGGTTGATTGTCATTGCCTACTGCCTAAAGACTAAAGTCTATGTTTCTGTATTCAGATATTTACAACATAAAACACCTCTACTGCAGGTTTGACTTTGGAAAAATGATATAATAGGTCCGAATTCGGGACATCATAAACGTTATTCAAACCAACTTGGCCCAGTTGTTCTTTTGTGGTTTCTTGGTTCTACGGGTCTGGTAGTAATTAGAACTTAGTGTGGCTTATGAAATTAAGCAAAATAAATGTGGTTAATCAGTTATTCATGATTTAACAATAGGTGAAATTATATTTCACACAAAGCCAGGTTAAGGTGGATAGCTTTTTTTGGTGATTTGAAATTATTAACCTCTGCTCACTATTTAGCTGGGAAAACTAAGCTGGAAGACTAATAAAAATTCAAATTTCCATTAGGAACTCTGTTTAAGGAGGTCAATTTGGCTCCCAGAGAACCCTTTAAAAAACTATGGAGAAAATAAAAGTAATTTTAACGAGGAGTCTGAAACCACACATGGTTGGTATTTAGATTTTGGGCACATTTGCTGGTAGATCTGTTCTTTAACATTAAGTCCAAACCAGATTGATTCTTTAACATTTTGGACTTTTTTGAAAGCCAAGTAATCTTTGACAATACCAGCATTGTTCAGCATTATACAATTTATTAGTGCATTCTTCCACAAACAGCAGTTATTGTACATGCTCTTGGAGAAGATGATGTGACCACATGCACCACAACAGAAGCTATAAAACATGCTGTGTTCTTGGAAAATAAAATGTCTTGACTATAAACCTTTTAGAAATTAGCTGCTAAAGCTCAAATACTGAAAACGTTTTTTTTCAATTACACTTGGTCAGTGTAGTACAAAAGGTTTATAAGACAGATTGCCAACAAGAGCTTTGACCTTTCCACCATAAACACAATAATTTCTCTCAGGTGTCATAAATTCAGAAGGTGCCACTATGAGCTCGATGGTCTCACAAGGTGACAGGTTCTCTAATCTAATCAAAGAAGTGAGACAGAGAACATTTCTTCAGCCTTAACCTGTTGCACACAGTTGAGTCCAACATTATCTTCTGCATATCTATCTTCTGTTGCTACAACAGAAATTAAGTAAAGCTTGTTTCAGACTTCTTTGTGTGTCACAGGAGCAAGACAAAATGCTATAAAAGTAACGGCTGATTTTACTTTATGGCTGCCTACATGTTTCAGCTCAGTTATGCCCTCAAAATTCTTCAGCAAACCCTTTCATCGCAATCACAGCTTCCACCCACACAGGCAAACATCAATGCAAACACCTGTATTTTACATTGTACTAATCAAGCTAGTATGGAAATTAGAGGTTCTGTGATTTTTTTAATCATTTATGTCCCCAAGTTCATGCTTTCATAGATTGTATTTGAAGCATTACTATCAATTGTAAACATTTAATTTCAGCTCGTATATGCACAATTGCATGTCAATGTAATTGAGTAACTGTTGTTTGTTTTGGCTGGAAGTAATTACTGCTGTTAAGGTAGTCGAGTCAGTATTTTCCATAACAATATTGAATCAAGTGACTATTTTCATTTATTTATTTAACCTCTTTTAACCAGGTGAGACGATTAGGAACTAGTACTCATTTACAATGCCGACCTGGGCAAGAAACAGCAGTAAAAGCAAATACTACAAACACATTAAATAACAAGGACACACTTATTATATTGAGAAAAAAAATTTTAAACAAACAAACGAAGAAAACACCATTTATATAAAATATATACAAATGAAATCAGCAGGTCCACTCATTAGAAATATAATTTGCAGTGAATTGGGAAATATTGAAAGTAGACTTTGGCATGATGGTACGAAGCTTCAGCCTTTTTTGCAGTTCATTCCAGCTGTTTCGGGCAACAGACTGAAATGAGGAACGAGTCTGGTGGTGCAGACTTTTGGAATGATTGTGGTTATAAAGTTACTGAAACATAAATTGTAGCAGTTTTTGGACATTTTAAAAAGTGTGCGAAAGTTAAGAGTTTTACCAATGATTGTCTTGTAAATATGCTAGCACCTATGCTGCAACCTACGTGAAGGGAGTGAGGGCCAGTTAACAAGAGTACAGATTACAGTGGTGAGTGCTGAAAGCGGCACCTGTCACATACAACATCTACTTAACAGAACACACTGAACACATCCGTGTGACCATGTTTTATACTTTTCTTCAGATTTCATTCACAGCCCAAACCTAAAAAGAATATTTTCTAGATGTCTCAGTGTTTCAGATAAAGCTTTGTGAACACAGTTATGTTATTTAAGATCTCACCTCAGATGTTTTTGTTCCTGGCAGAAAATTTGCATTGTTATTAAAAAACTTGTAGGTTTTATTACCATGCAAAAAGGGAGGGACAGTCTATCTTAAATAAATGTCAGAACTCCATTTGCTTATAGAACAGAAAATCAAGAGGGATGGTTCAAAATAAATTGAACAAATTCACTCCTATTTTTTTGCAGTACTGATTTCCCCATTAATTATTCCCCAAAGAAGAAACATGTCATATTTGACAGGTGGTCTGGCTCTGGTGGTTAGAGCAAAGAAAAAGAGTTGCAGGGAGAAGAGAGCTAAAGATGGGGAGAAATCTGTTCTTATTTGATGTATAAGGGAATTATTAGTTATCATAGGTTTTAAAAGTCAAAGTATACCTGAAAAGAAAGTAAAATAATAATAAAAGAAAACCTACCATGGTACCCTAAATTCTACATATTTTGATATAGCTCTCATTAATATATATTCTTTATTGTAAACACTGCAATCTTTGTAGCTGTCTTGTGGATAGATGGCTGTGCAATTTTGACATTAGGCATTGTTGACTTGAACGTCAATTCATGTGCTGCATTGTCCAATGGTAATTAGGTAAAGGCATGAGAGATGTAACAGTGCATATAATTCTGTGAAGAAGTATTTGTCCCCATGCAGATTTCTTCTGTTTTTACTTTTTTGGCACAGCTGTATGATTCAGATAATGAGGCAAATTTTAATATTAGACAAAAATAAGTTGAGTAAATGCAAAAAGCAGTTTTTAAATGATGATTTAATTCATTATGGACAGAAATCTATGTAAAACTAGCTGGACCTGAGTGATAAAGTCAACTTGTTATGCTGTCCTTGAGTGTTTTACATCATTTTATATGGAGTTTGCCCACCCTACTCAGCAGAATTGATTTAATTCATCCTTACTGCTGTTGTGATTATTATTATGATTGTACTATTTAATATTTAATTTAATAATAATTCGGTCTGTTAAGTGTTGTCCGGTGAATACCAGCCCAATAAGGCAGTGGGATTAGGACAATAGAGAGGAGGCTGAATCGAGCTCTGGCATTACTGAACTGCAAAACTGCACACACACAGAATAAATTCACACAATTTCTTAAAATAAGAATTTATTAGCAAAAATAATTCAACCCAAAGTCAAACATATTTCAATTTACAAACTCTTTACTATACTACAACTATTGAACGAAAACTACCAAGCAGAATGAAAAATAAGATATATCAAAAAGTTATACAAATAAATGAGGAACAAGGGAATCAAAGATGGTTAAAAACCATGACCGATAAAATGATGCAACATTATGTTATTTATATTTGAGAACCAAGGATTATCTTGAGGAACCTTGAAATGGGATTAAGTTAGTCTTAGAACTAATTTAGAACAATAGTTGGTATATCTTCCACAGTGCAAGGTCAGAAGAGCAAATAAAACATTATTTAAAAATTTTTTATATTTTAAAGAATAATTAGCTGAATAAAAGCCAACTTTCTGAATAATTAATTCTCGATAGTGTTTAATTAGATGTCTTTATTAAGTACAATAATATTCAAGGAAATATTATTAAGGAAATATATTTCCTAGATTGGAATGTAACAACCTTTCTGGACTGTTGATTCTTAACTAGCCCTCACCAGGCAACAAGGAACACCCTATGGACTCATAAGATGGTGGCGCTAGCTGTTAGTGGTTTCAGCTAACCAAAGAAAGCCTATTGCTTGCTTATAGTCAAACATGTACCTTTAAAATACCATTAATAAAATGATTAAAATGCATGAGCGTTGATGCTGCGTTATGGCCGAGCTGCATTTAAAACCCTCCTTCTAAATAGAGTTGTCTTGACAGGACAACACAGAACAATAATTACCCTCAGTACTGAGAGGCTTATTTACATTGACTGAGCAGATAGTGTGCTAGCACTTAGGTAGCTGAGTTTTCTCAACACAAACATTGGCAAAACATCATGAAAAAACTATATTTAGATTCTTTCTTCCTAAACTCATTTTCTCTGCCCAAACACCATCTCTTAATTAGAGACGTTTCTGGTGGTAGCTCTCTGGAACACAGGTTACTTCTGTAGGCCTCAGAAAGAAAACTCAAGCAATGTACTTAATCCCTTTCATATGAACGCTGGATCAGATCAAAATTTTATTTTGTAATGCTTGATCGGCGGGTTTTCGACTGTCGGCCTGTAGTCAAAGTGGATCCAAGTTGAAGAGTTATGCCTTCTTGCCCGCAAGGAGACATTCAAGCGCAGTGCCTCCGCTGTTGGCTCTTGCTTAATCCATTGCTGAGGTATCAACACTGCTCTTCCAGCATGGCATACCTGTTTAAGTTTAGGTCATAGCAAAGTCTGAACTTTGATTAGGACACTATGCAACCATCTTATTTTCTAACTTGTTCTTGCTCTTGTTCTTTATTCACATTGTGGCATGATGTAATGTTACTATTATAGATTTTGTAGCATACTTCCTGTTGTCAGACAGGTTCTAAAAGTTGTTTCTTGATTCTGCAGGTTAGGCAGTACTTGCTCCTGGAAGTGCCTAGTAAAACTGAAACAAAAATTGTTGTTTGCAGCTGGTGATAGGTGTTTGTTATTTTTCACAAGGAGCTGAGTGCTTTACCATCCACATGGTATTTGAGAATAACTTGAAAACTCTGTGATGGATCAGCTTATGAAGATCTGATTGTCCTTTAGCAGGACTTAATTTCTCTAAGCCTGAGCCTCCAAATGTTTACTTTGTTGCAGTGTTTTGATATTTTTCCAACTCTGAATTTATGTCTGTATGTAACATTTGATTCAGGACAATGTACCTGCTCTTTGATCTAATTGTAAAAAGCCCACGGAGAGTGCTTTTGATCAAAAATGCACCTGTCTACATTTCACACAACTGCTAGATTTATATAGATTTTTTCAGTTTTTGTAAAAGGTATTTGTGTGAATAAAATTCAATTCAATTCAGTTTTATTTATATAGCGCCAATTCACAACACATGTTGTCTCAAGGCACTTCACAACAGTCAGGTACATACATTCCAATTAATCCTAACCATTGAACAGTGCAGTCGGAGTTAGTTTTTTATTCAAATTGGATAAAAAGTTTTTCTATCTAAGGAAACCCAGCAGATTGCATCCAGTCAGTGACTTGCAGCATTCACTCCTCCCGGATGAGCATGTAGAGACAGTGGACAGTGACTGGCGTCGACTTTGCAACAATCCCTCATACTGAGCATGCATGAAGCGACAGTGGAGAGGAAAAACTCCCTTTTAATAGGAAGAAACCTCCAGCAGAACCAGGCTCAGTGTGAGCAGCCATCTGCCATGACTGACTGGGGGTTTGAGAGAACAGAGCAGAGACACAAAAAGAACACAGAAGCACTGATCCAGGAGTACTTTCTATGGGAAGGAAAAGTAAATGTTAATGGATGTAGCTCCTTTAGTCGTTTCACCTAGAAAGAAAGAACAGATAAACTCTGAGCCAGTTTTCAAGGTTAGAGTCTGAAAGAGAGCACATAGAGTTTGTTACAGTTAAGCTCAGTATAGTATCGCCATGTATAGGAGAGAGAAAGGGTTAAACACTAAAAGACAGGGCTATGTGGATCATCGGTAGAGGGTGAGCATTAAGTTGTTGCCAGCAGAAGCTCGGACGATTCCCCTCTCCAGAAAGGTGTCACAGGTAGACACAGAGTCAGGCCAGGTGTATCTTCTAGGAAGAGAATAGAAAGAACAAGGTTAAAAGCTGAAATAACAGCAAATAATGCAAAATTGGAGAGTAGTGTGAGAATGTAACGAAGAGGGTGAAAGTGGTCGTTATGTCCTCCAGCAGCCTAAGCCTATAGCTGCATAACTACACAGATAGTTTCAGTTCAGATTATTTAATTAAACGGCGCTTATTTACAACAATGTCGTCTCAAGGAACCCCACAAAGGGTCCCACTGATGGTCATTGTTATACTAAAAACCACAAGGATTGGGATACCTCCCTCTGTCAGACTGATTATAACCATTGGAAAAGAGAAGGAGTCATACAGGTAGCAGAAATGGAGGTTGTGTTTGCACCTCAACCATAACTGAGCCGGTTCAGGCTAAACCTGACTCCCCCTTACTCCAACCAAGCCACGTTTGATGTATTTAAAACCTAAACAGATCTGCATTTTTCAAATCTACAATAATTTGTGTTTCATTGTGGAAATGGGATCATTGAGTCTTTAGTCTGAATGTAGCCCATTCTCAGATGAGTTTAGGTCTGGACTTTGACTAGCCCATGCTTACACCTGATTATACTTCAGTCTTAGCCAATAAATTCTAGCTTTGGCTGTATGTCATTGTCTTTTTGGAAGGTAAACCTTTTCCTTAGCCTCAAGTTTTTTGCCGCCTCTTTGACCTGTTTTTAGCTCCATCCATCCATCGTCCTATCACCTCAGCCTTGCCAGGCCTGTCAATTAAGGTGGACGGACCCAGTAGGTTTGCTGTTTTTTGCTTTTTGGATGATGAAAAACCTAATCCTGCTTTAATATTATCCACAACTTCACCCCTGAGCTATTTGCTGTGTTGACTGTGGCTCAGTGGGTAGAGTAGACATGTTGAAATCTGAAAGTTGTGGTTTCAATTCAATATCCCCTCTGGGCAGGGCACTTAACCTTAGGTTGCCTACCAATGTGTGTCGGCGTACGAATGTGTGCACGTTTGCGATTGGGTGAACGTGGCTGTAGTGTAAAGTGCTTTCAGTGGTTGGTATGATTGGAAAAGCACTACATAAATTTTGTCCATTAACCATTTCATTGGTCTTCACTGTTTGTTCTCTAACAAACCTCAGGAGCCTTCACAGAGCAGCAGGATTTATACTGAGATTAAACCACACACAGGTAAACTCTATTTACTAGTTAGGAAGGTAACTTCTGAAGGCAGCTGGTTGCACTGGATTTAATTTAGGATTTTCAGAGTAAAGGTTTTTTTTTTTTTGTCTTCATAGCCATGTACCAATATTACATCAAATCCTCATTTACGTTTTTAACCTGATTAAATTTCAAAATTTCAAAGGTTATGGAAGGAACTGTATATGAAACATCTCTTATAAAGAAGTATCTTAAAGCGGTCTATGAAAGAAAACGTTTTGCCCTTAAGGGTTGTATTTTTTCATTCTTAGTGAGTATTTGGCATGTTATAAAAACAGAAACTATTACAAATTATAATTTGTAAACAAAGTCTTTGAATTATTTAAATGTTTGAAACCAACACAGTTACGTTTTGGTTGTTTAAACTGTATTTGTGGTTGGCCCCAACTTTGCTACATTCAGTCTTTAGCTACATTTCTATATTTTTTAGACTTCCAAGCTGTGTTGGCTCATAAAGATTTCTGTGTGTATGAATACCCTCCTCACTCAGACTGCAGCTTGTAGTTTTACAGCTCATGGTCGGCCACAGTCAACACTCCATTGTTTTCTGCACTTATCTGCTGTCACCAAGCTGCTGAGGGTGAACAACATTTCATTGTGGCATCACAGGTGCTCCCTTCTGTTTGTGTACAATTAACCAGGTTCCTCAAGATGATTATTTTCTGTGAAGTTTCCGAAAACATCTTATGAAGAGATTTTCGAAGCCAGATGGATGGCAGATGTTTTGTTTACTTCTAAATACCACAAATTGGTTTATAGTTTACTGACAAAGTGCTTGACAGTTGCTCAGAAAGGTCATCACCAATTACTGATGGTCCCTTCCAAACATAATTCAGGCCTTCTTTTGTGATCTTTCCTTTACCAAAGCACACATGCCTCACAGATTTTCTGAGCTAGTGCTCTCTGCAGGGATGGCATTTGCATTTTTCCATTTAATAAAAAGCAGCACATGCTAAGCCAAGTGGGGCATAAAGATGGATATTGAAGTAATTCTCGCTAAAACCAGAATATTAATCAAAAACAGGTCTTTTTTCTAAAAGTTAAGAATTTGCTGTTTTGTATGCCTGACTTACAACGGTTTTGAAAATGCCCACGGAAGTCTTGAGGGTTTTTTTAATTATTTTTTTAATTCTGGCATTTTAAATTGGCCCAATATTTAAATAAAACCCAGCTGATTCACCCCTAGGATACTTCACTTCAACCTAATGAGCATATGTGTGTTGCTTGTGCTGTTGGTAGGTATGATCTTCCTCCCACCATGCCCTCATCCCTTTATACTCAATTTGTTTTGTGACAACTCCCAGGCTTTAAAGGATGATGTGAGGTAATGTCAGTGTTAGCAGAGCTCATCATGTCTGACAATGGCAGTAACGTTTACAGAATGTAAGAATCCATAGAGAAAGGGAAATTTGACTGTGTTGTATTATTGGAATTGAACTGGACTATAATTGAATCTGAATCTGACTATAAGATCAGAATCAAAATCAGAATCAGCTTTATTGCCAAGTTTGTACAGACAAACAAGTAATTTTAATTCCTTTGCTCTCAGTGAGGATTTTTTTTTTTGGTATATTTAATAGAATAATATTTGATTGGATTGAAAGATTTTGATTGATTTCAAATGAACTTGGACAAAATTGGATTTACATAGCTAGCAATCAATGGGGTCGGTTTGTATCTTAAAGTGCCTTAAGGTGATATGTGCTCATTAATTAAATAATTTGAATTGAATTGTGCGTAACAGTAGATGAGACTTGTGGCCCGCCTATAATTAATAAATAACACGTATAATAAAAAAAACACAAACATTAACAACTAATCTAGTTTTGTATTTCTAAGTACTGCTTTTTGATGTGTTGTTAACAGAATAAATATATTTTCATTATCATATTTGTTATTTAGTTTGATTTCTGGTGGGGACCAGAACGTTTGCTAATTCCCAACCCAAAGAGGTGGTCCATGAAAATTTAGTTGAAAACAAATCTAGTTGTCAAATGCTTTTTTTGTGATTCTGAAAAAAAAAAGTCAAGTACACAGTGGCAGTTTTGGACGTGGGCGACGGTGGCCATCCAGTCAGGGCAGAAAGTGTAGATATACATAAAGTGTATGCTGCACCACTGCAAGAGGATTTGTGATAGCTTTAGGTGAGGAAGTGAGTGAGTCCCCCCTGTATGTTTGTGTGAAATCACAATGGTTTTGTCTGTCCTGACCAGAACATGCTGGTCTGACAGAACTTGGTAGAAAGGTTTCAGAGCCAGCAAAACTGCTGTGAGGTCCAGGTAGTTTATGTGAAGCTTGGATTGAACTGGTGTCCAAACCCCCCCATCGCCACGCCATTCCACAGATCCCCCCAACCCCTTGGGGAGGCATCCGTTGATACCATCTTGCGAAAAGTAGCTCTCCCTATTGGTGAACATCGTCACAACAGTTGTGGTTCCTGCCAAGGGAACCTCATGCAGTGGTTATCGTTAGCTTTCTGCAGCGGTGATGCCATGCACACACTACCGGTGGGGTGGGTCCACGCCTGGAACTGGCACATCTTCAGTAGGCAGAGTGGTACTACTGCTATCATAGATGCCATCATACCCATCAGTTGTAAGATATGATCTGAAAAACATTCCATGCACCTGGGGGCAATTAATGCAAAGGTTGTGTTTGTGGGGAACTTGCGCTAGGGAGGTTGTTTGGAGGAAATGCAGCACTTCTTGGGACTGGGATCCCGAACAACACCAACAAAACATCTCTTGGGCTGCAGCCGCCGAAAACTGGCAAACATGTCTCCGTGCTTTTAAGACCCCTGAATTTTTAGTCCCACAGCTAGGAGGACTGTTTCTTCTTCTTCCGGGATGTCAAGTCCCTTTGGAGTCCCGAAGGGGGACCACTGCTCCAGGCTGTCTTTCGGGGAGCTTGGCTGTGGTTCTGTGGCTGCGCCGTCTGGGGACTCAAGCGCACGAGCCGTATTATCCTCTTCAGTGGGGAGCTGGATTTGGGGCTCACATCCTGTCTGGGGATGATACAGCACATTGCTTCGGTCTGCTTTTTTTGGATAGATAGACAAATATGGACTAAATCAACCTACTGATTATTTTAAACAGTTTATGATTTCCTTTAACCTTTTTAATTATTCCTCTGAATATAAAAATTTACTAGCTGAGGGTGGAAGATCAACACGTCTACCTTTCTTCAATGACATGTTTTTTTGTCTTCTACATTTTTAAATTTGCTAAGAAAAAGTCACAGTTCATATATCATATTTATACTCCAGGAAAACAGAAAGTTATGGTTTCGTGATTAAAAGTTCACTGACACTTATTGACATTGGTGGTGGAAAACAACCAAGCTAAGAACCTGTGGGACTTCTAGATACAAACTGACAAAATGCTTAATGGGCAGCCAACCGGAGACTGTGATTATTGGACACAGCATTCAGTGTGTTAAGAATACTTATTGTTTTAGTATTTTATAGGCGTTACAGTAGAATGCAGTTATGCTTCTTATACAGTTTCATCAAAATAAATAGGAGAATTTGTACTTCATTTCATTGTGCTAATCTAAAATATAGGGATTGAGTGACACATTGACTCACAGAGGTTCTTTAGATTGCTACAATTAATGGTTAGAATGTCTCTAGGTTCAAAACACATGAGGAAGTCACAGAGTTCAGCTGTAGTTTTGAATCATCTGCTGTAATAATAAAGTTGATGTTCTTCATAAAATATTTCCTCCCTGAAGCATTGCCATATTGAAACTTTAAAAACTTGTGTTAAATTTATTCCACCACACATTAAGAAACCCTGAGGGCTATGCAGACAATGAACTCGATGCAACCTAAAACAGCCATCAGAGAATAAATAAAAGAGTTTAAGGACCTAATAAACAGGGACCAATATGGGGCCTTTATCTGAAAGGCCCCATAAAGATGGGTGCTGAGATATAAAATATGAATATGTTAAAAATTTATAGATTTGCAGTTTAAAATTCATTGATTTAGTCATATACATGTGATCATTTAGTGAGGGAGAATGCCACTGTAAAAGTATCACATCATCATGGTTGTGACATCTGCTTTGTCCCTCAGATGCTGGAGAAAGGTTACCTGTTATTACAGAACATTGATGATAAGTCAGATTTTCAAGTTCTTGCATTGTTGCAACAACACTTGCATAACGAGGAAAGACTAAGGAGAATATTAAATTTTTTTTAAATATCATAATTATAGCTTATGACGCACTAGAGGTGTTCCTGGTGTATTTCTCCACAGGGACACGCTCGCCTATATATCTGTTGTTTCTTGTGGTGCTGGGGATGATTTTCATCTGCAAACCTTGCACAGCAAGTGTTTTTAGACATCAGCCACTGATACAGGATATTTGTGCTTGGTAATAGTGTGTGTAAAGATTTTGACATAACTGATGTCTGCTTTAGAACTTTAATTGCTGTGCAACATTATTAAATTATTTTTTTGTTTGATTTAGTAGTTTGAAGTGCAGCCAGCAGAAGTCTCTCTCCCTTCTCCTGAACACAGCCATAACTGTGCAAATGCAAAGAAGGAGGAACGAAGTTTGGATTCTGTATTTGCAGACTGTAGTCTGTTAGTTTTATTGAAAAAACGTTATTTCTTCTTTTAGTTAATCCAGCTCATTGGACTTTAAAAATAAGCCATTTAAATTAAACGTTTTCAGTCTTAATTTCAAGAAACCCTCCAAAAGCAGCAATTCTTAGTTCAGTGATCTTCCATCATCATCCTTCGGTCCACTACACTACATGTTGTAAATGTTACTGAGCTCCAAATTAGCTGTTTTAAATGACTGGATTACCCCCTCAGAGTGTCAGCAAGTTCAACAGGAGCCTTTAAATGGCACACCAATTTCTATTCTGTTAAACATACAGGACACTGTACCTTGAGGCTCTAAGCTGGGGTCTCTACACAGTCACAAAACATAAAGAATTTAAATACTTCTAGGTCTGGTTGACCATGGACAAAAAAAATCAGGATTTTTATTGTCTTAAAAAGTTGAATCCATCCTGCCATTTGGCCATCCGTTCGTCCATGCTTCCATCAATCCTTCAGTCCATCCATCCAATGTATCCATTCATCCATTTGGCAATTTCTCCATCCATCCATCCATCCATCCAGTCTCTGGAACATACATATGTAATACCTTACCACTGTATAATTTTCTGATACACATTCGCAACATAAAAAATTGATCAGCATGAATTTAAATGCATTAGTTGCACTCCAGCTGGATTTTACTAAATAAAATCTTGCATTAATTTTCGCTGCTGCTCTTACCATGCAAAGCTATGCTTTTGACAAACCTGACCAATATTGAAATAAATTTGAGTTATTGATCAACAGCACACGATCATGAGGGAAAACTCTGCATAGTTGGGTAATTATAACCATAACAAACGTGTACATTTTCAGCTCAAAGCAGTTACTCTGCACTTTTTTCAGCTGTTACCCTCCTTGGAATTCTAAACACATGCCATAAAGAGGCTGACTTCATTTGCAGTATTCATTAGACATCCCTAAGCACACAAACAGCCACACGCATTGCACCATTGTAGGTTGTCTTAAGGAAAAATGGGAATTTATTCCTGCAGATTTAGTGCAATCTCTCCCAACCTTTATAAAACCCAGGCCTCTGACCAGCTCGCTCATGCTAATAGCTCATTATGTACACTGAGCTAACAAGCGCATTTCCTTCTTGGGATAATGACCATTTTCCGCTCATTACTTTTGTGATTTTTTTTTTTGCAGTTCTAGGCACAAAATCAGGTCTTTGCGTTGGTCTCCTTGTAAACTCCCATTTTGAGTCATTTTCTTCCCCTCACCTTTCTCTCTAATGATATCATTCTGAAACTCCAACAAATGCATCTACGTGTGCTGATGTTTTAATGTGGAAACAGCAGCTTTGCTCCTTCTCAGCATTAAGGGCAAATGAAACGTTTTCTCCTACAGTGCACTGCATAAAGCACTTTTATCTCATCGAATGAAAGAAAGTAGTGCATAAATCAAAGGAAGTGGATACATGATTTTTATTTATTTATTTTTTGCAAATAAAAATCTGAAGAGTATTGTGTGTACTTCAATTCAAGCTCTCTGATTCTGATTCAATGTTGAACAACAATTTGCTGCAATTATAGCTGCGGGTCTTTAAGAGTATATTTCTGTCAGCTTTGTACATCTGTAGAATAAAATTGTTGACCATGGTTCTTTGCAAAGTAATTCAAGCTCAGTCAGATAGGAAGGAGATCATCTGTGCTCATAAAGTTTGAAACTACAGATTCCTTAATTGTATTTATATCTGGACTTTGACTGGGCCTTTCTTACACTCGGATGATCATTTCATTGCCATTTCAAGTTTCCCTGTCCCTGGTTTACAAAAAAAAATTAAATCACCACCACCATGTTTCTCTGTGGTGGCTATGTGTTCAGAGTGGTATGCAGTATCGGTTTTTCACCAAACATTGCATTTTGCATCTCTGCCAAATAATTTGGTTACATCCGACTTGAGCAAATTCTTTAAATTCTTTGGTGTCTTCTTGTGGCTTTCTTTCAACAATGCTTCCTTTATTGGCACTCTTCTATAAAAGCTAGGTTAGTGGATTGTAAGTGGAATATAAGGGTGGTAAATACAAATCCATGACAAACCTTTCAGACATTTATTTGTATCCTGTTCTTTCCACTTTTTAATTATTCACAACTTAAAATAATAAAAAAGAATAAAAATAATGCATGAAAGTTTATGGTTGCAATATGACAATATGAGAAAAAATGGAAAAGTGCTTTTCCAAGGTCCTGATTTTTTTCTTTATATTCTGTTGAGTTCCTGTGCTTAAAATAAAACTTAATACAAACCATGTTTTCTATCTCTATCCTGAAGGATCATCCTATTTTTTCAAGGGAAAGGAGTACTGGCGAGTGCCGGGCAGTGACATGGAGGCAGAGGCAGGATATCCCCGCCTGATTGCAAAGGACTGGCTGCTCTGCACTGAGATGCAGTCGGACTCTCCAGACACGGAAGCCAAAAACACGGAAACGAGGGTCAACATTCACGGCCACTCAGACCATGCAGAGAACGGATATGAGGTGTGCTCCTGCACCTCTGACACCGCCTCGCCTTTGGGCATCCACCTATCCCCATCTCCAGTTTGGCTGCTGCCACCTCTTTGGACGCTCTTACTGACCTTACGCTCAGATCTGCTATGATGCTGAGTCATGGGATTAAGTCCTTTTGTTGAGTGCTAGAGACAGACTGATTAGTGGATGCTCAGCAAAAAAAATAAACTGGAAGAATTTGATCATATAAATACAGTTTATTTTATTTGTTTTGTTCTCTTTATTTCTCGGGAGTTATTTATTTCACTTATGGTCACTTAAACAGCCTTGCAGTAGTCATTCTACAAACAATTATCAGTTAATACCAGTGACAGTATTAGGTGTTTCATACGCTGCGTTGCACAGAAATACAAGTTATTTACTCTCCAAATGGCCTCATCCATGCTAAGAAGGCTAAGTAGAGCAGAATGTTCAGATGAAGGTGGTTTTGTCATTGCATATTTGAATGGACTTGCTTTGGGGGGTATTCAGTTATACGAATATAAGCTGAGGGGTCAAACTGCTAGAGGTTGAGAGTATTCATGTCAAAACTGACACAGGTTTGGAAATTACAGCTTCTTACTCACCAAAAAGCTGTATCTTAAAATAATAATAATAATTTAATGCAATATAACAAAATACTGAACAATAGAACATAATACTTTAATGCTAATCCTACGGGTGTTTGCTTTTTGATGTTGTGCAAGTAAAATGTAGCTCTTCATCAGAATGAAATCATTTTTTCACAATATTCTACTGATTTACTGCCAGTGTCTTTTTTACTGGTTACTTTCAGTAATCTGTCCTGTAGGCATGGGCCAGTTATAAGGATTCAAAAAGTTTTATAGTCCTACAGTTAAAAGTTGTTTTTATTAGAATAGAATAATGCAGTGCTGTCCCTTCCCTATACGTTGCACTTCTGGTCAACATGCTGAATGAAGGATTCTACATAAATTGGTTGTTTTGAAAGTTTTATTTTCACAAATAAACTCCAATGGCCATGGTTTGGAAACTGAAGAAGTGCAACCTATCGCTCTTGATAAATCTTTTTTAAAAAGGTTAGTTTAGATAGCAGTTTAGCAGTAAGCATCTGTAAAGTTATTATCAGTAAATGTTCCCTTATCTGCAGTAGAAAATTTCAGATTACCATTAGCCAGTTCAAAAAGTCAATGCATCCTTGGAGTGGTGGAAGTTAACAGGCTAAATAAAGATTCGCTCTATCAATCTGCCTCATCAGATGATTGTAAGACCATTTGAATAATTTCCAGACAACTACAGGACCTAGAAAGCATAGGAACATCTGATGCTACTGCACAACTTGTGTAAAACCTATAAATTTACTCCATTCTTGGCAGAGCTGCAGCAGACTGACAAGTGGATCTGGCGTATTGATCCTACCAACAGGCTCAACTGACATATCTCGGCACAAAAACACCAACGCTGTTCTGCTGAAGAAAACAGCACTAAACATACCAACGGTCTTCTGTGAAATCGTAAGCTGTTATGCAAATATCTGCAAAAATAGCGTTATAAGTACATTAGTTGGCTAAAACAGACAGGGCAGGCCTTACTAGGCTCTCATATTCCACCACTTTGAGGATGTAGTTACTTTTTCAATGAACTCCCAGTGACATGTCATCTTTCTACATCAGGTAAGAGAACTTTTGTCGATAACTTCACACAATCTTACCTCAAAACTTTCAAATTAAGCTTTAAATTTAAATCTGTCTTTTTTTTTTTCTTTCAATTATGTTTACAATGACCTTTCCTTTTCTTCAACAAAAGTACAAAAACAGAACCCCACTGCACCTACCCCCAAAGGAAAGATCTACTGAACAAAATGCTTTCCTGGCGGCTATGCTCACTGGGTTTAGTTGGGTATTTTTATGAGGGCTTCAACTATCCAAAGCAGAAACTTAAGCAGTTAGCCTCTCTGAGGTCCGAACGCATATCCTCAAAGTCTTTTAATAGTTCTGCTCGCATATTCTGAAGGCAGCTCAAGCAAACAGATGTTTACCATTATCCTCCATTGCCATCCGAATCAATCCTTGTCTCTTTTTGATTAAATGAAGCTGTCAGCTTATCCCTGAGGTTAGCTGTAGCATGGAATCAACAGGGATGTCAGGAGGTGAGTTGCCTTTTTTTACCGAACTCATTTCTCTTTGAAATGTTTTGAAGTTTGAACTAGAAAAGACTTGATTTGTGTGTGCAATATTGACAACTTGAATGTTTTATAGTATGATGTTAAAAGAAGTAGAACACTACAGGTAGAATACTGACCTATTGGAAGTCCTCAGTAAGCGGATGCTGCTTTAAAACAGCAGTTGTCAGGCTACAGGCAGCATGCCTGTTAAAGAGCAGGATCTCTGAGCAGATTGTCCAATTAATTCATTACCCACGCTATAAAGAACAGAACACCAAAATAAAGTTTCATATTCTGCGCAAAAAGCACTTCTAAATTTAGCAGGTACTTATTCTGTTATTTTTCTTAAGTTCATATATCAAAATGACTTTAAATAAATGCTATAGATAACATTATCACACATATAATTATGACCATGTTATTTTAGCAGCAGGAGAAATAATTGTAGGTTTTCTGTTTCAAATAAATGTAATCAGATTATGTTGTACATTTTTGTTTTACACCTTTTTTACTCAGTTATTATACTATTACAATTATCATATTATTCTATATGAATTTCATACTGGTCTATACCTACAGTTTTCAACTTTTTTTCAGTTAGCTGAATCTGAGCAAACACACTTTATTTTGGCCTAAACTATAGTGAAAATGCTTGATATGGGATAATTGCATCAACTTTCAAATCCACAGAAGAAAACATCATAAAATAGCCCTCAATTTGTCCATGATACATTTTTTTGATTACAATTGAACTCTCTGAAAGAGTTGTAATTTCTAAAGTGTCTGATCAAATTTCATGTGAATGCTCTCAGATTAAAGCTAGATCTGTGTTGAAGTGTCAGTGTTCAGATATTTACCAATCTACCTGGATGCCTCGATGTCTTGCAAAAGTATTTGCATGTTGAGCCTTTTGCCATTTTACAAACACTCGTACTCGTACCCGTCGTCTTCCGCTTATCCAGGACCGGGTCGCGGGGGGCAGCAGACTCAGCAGAGACGCCCAGATGTCCCTCTCCCCAGACACCTCCTCCAGCTCCTCTGGGTGGAGCCCAAGGCGTTCCCAGGCCAGCCGAGAGACATAGTCCCGCCAGCGTGTCCTGGGCTGTCCCCTGGGCCTCCTCCCGGTGGGACGTACCTGGAACACCTCCCGAGGAAGGCGTCCAGGAGGCATCCGGTATATGGATGCGATCCGCCTTGAGTACCTCAAATCTCTGGATGTTGTTGGGCTGTCATGGTTGACACGCCTCTTCAACATTGAGTGGCGGTCGGGGACAGGGCCTCTGGACTGGCAGACCGGGGTGGTGGTCCCCTTTCATAAGAAGGGGGACCGGAGGGTGTGTTCCAACTACAGGGGGATCACACTCCTCAGCCTCCCTGGTAAGGCCTACGCCAGGTATTGGAGAGGAGAGTCCGGCCGATAGTCGAACCTCAGCTTCAGGAGGAGCAGTGTGGTTTTCGTCCCGGCTGTGGAACATTGGACCAGCTCTATACCCTCTACAGGGTGCTCGAGGGTTCATGGGAGTTTGCCCAACCTGTTCACATGTGTTTTGTGGACCTGGAGAATGCATTCGACTGTGTCCCTTGTGGGGGGTGCTCCAGGAGTATGGAATCGGGGGCCTTTTATTAGGGGCCATCCGGTCCCTGTACGAGCGGAGCAGGAGTTTGGTCCGCATTGCCTGCACTATGTCGGACCTGTTCCCGGTGCATGTTGGACTCCGGCAGGGCTGCCCTTTGTCACTGGTCCTGTTCATAACTTTTATGGACAGGATTTCTAGACGCAGCCAAGAGCCGGAGGGGGTCTGGTTTGGGGACCAGTGGATTTTGTCTCTTCTTTTTGCAGATGACGTGGTCCTGCTGGCCCCCTCTAGCCAAGACCTACAGCATGCGCTGGGGCGGTTCGCAGCAGAGTGTGAAGCGGCTGGGATGAGGATTAGCTCCTCCAAGTCCGAGGCCATGGTTCTCGACCGGAAAAGGGTGGCTTTTCCTCTTCAGGTTGGAGGGGAGTTCCTGCCTCAAGTGGAGGAGTTCAAGTATCTCGGGGTCTTGTTCATGAGTGGGGGAAAAATGGAGCGGGAGATCGACAGACAGATCGTTGCGGCTGCCGCAGTAATGGGGGCACTGTGCCGGTCCGTTGTGGTGGTTACCGGTTGGTCTACGTTCCTACCCTCACCTATGGCCATTTTACAAACACAAACTTCAATATATTTCATTAGGATTTTCTGTGACAGATCAACACTAAGTATTGCATAATTGTAAAGTGAAAAACATTTTTCTAAACTAATAAAAAAGAATTTAGTGTATTTAACCCTAATGAGAAAATACTTTGTCCAATCATCTTTCTCTTCAATTACAGCTGCAAATATTTTGTGGTATCTCTTTATGAGTGTTGCACATTTATATACTGAAATTTATGCAAATTCCTTTTCGCAAAATAGCCTTAAACTCTGTCAGATTGGATGGAGAGTATCTATGAATATCCGTTTTTAAGTCTAGCCACAAATTCATAATTTGATTTGGGTCTACACTTTGAACCATTGTAATAAATGACTATGCTTTGATCTGAACCATTCTATTATTGCTCTGGCTGTATGTGTTGGGTCATTGCCCTGCTTTAAGGTGAACGTCTGCCCCAAACACAGTTCTTTTGCAGCCTCTAACAGGTTCTCTTTAAGAATTGCTCTGTATTTAGCTCCACTCTTCTTCTTTTCAACTCTGCCCAGTTTCCCTGTCCCTGCTGCAGAAAAGCATACTCAAAGCATGATGCTGCAAACACATTTCTTCTATACTGGGCTGGTGTTTTCAGAATGATGTGCAGAGTTTTGCATGTAGTCTGAAAAAGTATAAATTTGCAAACAGCAACTACAGTTTCTTTCTTGTTGCCAATCTTACATTAGGGCCAGATTTGTCTAGTGTCCTGCTAATAGTAGTTCACAGCCCAGGTTCTCCCACCTGAGCTGTTGATTACTGCAACTCTAAGTTATCAAGGGCTTCTTGGCTGTTTTTCTGATTACCGCTCTTCTTGCCCAGCCAGTAAGTTCAGGTAGTTTGCCATATCTTGTTAGGTCAGCAGTTATGCTATTCTCTTTCCATTTTAAAAAGATAGATTCAATAGGGCTTTACGAGTTGTTCAAGGTTTAGGATTCTCTAAACGACTGATTTTTTTAGGTATTTGGATTTTATTTAGGGGTATCAGAGTAAAGGGGTGTGAATTCATTGCACCCCAAATTTTAAGATTTATATTTGTAAAATAACTTTGAAAGTTATATATCATTGTCCTTTGTCTTCACTGTTATTCACTGGTTTGTGCTGGTCTGTCACACAAAATCCTAATGAAATACCTTGAACTTTGTGGTAACCTAAAAAAAAGTCAAAAAGTTCAAGGGGTATGAATATTTTTCCAAGACACTGAATAACCAGGTTTCAGATTTGGATCAACCTAACCCAGAAGAAGAGACAGGATTGTTATTAAACCAAATATAGACTCAAACCAGGAGAAAGAATGACATCCTGCGGTGTCATCGTTCGACAGGTGACTGACACTGCAGCACCCGTCTGTAGACAGGTGTAATGTACCTTGGTATGTGTTGCAGATAGATGGTTAGGTTTACAGATCAATGGCTCTATGGGAGCTGGACGTGAAGAAGACACATGAGTGGCATGCTTGTTGTCAACAGGTAGATGAACAGTCAAGAGGAAATCAAGCGAACATTATAGGATGTGGGGGAAATGACGAACGCTGGACAGAACATTCAAAAGCAAGATCCCTTCTGTTGCTTGTTGACGTTATCCTTGCTTTCTATCCTTTTCCTGCACTCCCCTATCACTTGGAGGTGGTAGCTACACAGTGCAGCATTTTCACCTTTAGCGCCTGCCATAACCACAAGTAGTATTGGTTAGCTGTATTTTTTGTATTAAATATGACTATATTGTGAGCCATTGCTTTGATGAGATTACAGCTCATGGAGCCTTTCTGACACAAGTCCAAGCTCTGTTTGATGACATCCATTGCAAACCTCACAGAGGCAGCAGGTTTATTATTGTTGCTGATATATTTACCTACAAGTTTAAATATAGACAGATATATTTGAGTCACAATGTTCCATGGTTACCTCAAACCAAGTGGACTGTGTATATTTCAAGCTGTGTTTTCTAATGTAAAATATTTTTGTAGAAAAAAATAAAGAATCTGAATGGTTTTCCTGGCTGATTATGGTCCCATGAATGTGTGGTGAGAGATTATATTGAGTACTCTGCCTTGTGGCTGAGTGCATAATTATTTAGTGCTATTGAAAAACAATCCATGCTTGAAGACAGATGAAGGTAACAAAACAGCTTGCAGACACCACCTGGGAGTTTATGTCCATCTCTTGTGTCTTAAGCTTGTTTTTTTCTTACTTCTATTTTGTAATTATGAGTGTTCATGAATATTGCAAATCGTGTTATGGAAATCACCCCACATAATCACTCTGGCAGAAAACTTTACTGATGTTATTTTATGCTTTGACGCTTACGTTAACACTGAGCTGAAGGCATCATACAGATGCGTAGGCAGCACCGTCATTTAACCATGCTCATGTAACATACTAAAGACGCTTCCTAGACTGTTGAGGCTATCTTAGTGGCAATCTGGAGGAAACCATTGTTAGAGGATATTCAATTTTAGGCAGCATTTATCTTAATCATAATTAGGTGGATGTATTTTTAAATCTTTTTGGATTTATTTTTTCCTTGATGGGGAATTATCTTTCAGCTAAAGCATCTGATTGACTGTACCAGCAGATCACCCTATCTTTTACCCATCTATTCATGCAGTTATCTTTCCATGTATCCATTTGATCATCCATTTATCAATTCAGTTCATCCATCCATCCATCCAAGGTTAAGATTACAGTTTTTACAGATGAACTTTACTTGCTATCACCTTAGTTTTAAGTAACTTTAACTTTGTAATTTTAAAAACTGTGCCAACAAACCATATCCATCCATTCATTTATTATAAATGAATTCATTGGCATTCTATGTACGTACTCCTTTTGACACTACTTGCAGGCCAAGGTGTGACAGCACTGAGAGCATTTTCCCCTCCTCTTGACACTCTCGAGTGGTGTTAATTAACTGGTGTGTCCCGGGGGCCAATAGGAGAGCACAGACTCCTTGGAGCAAAAACGACACCAGGTCACTCTTCATCGCTTTGTGCAGCTGATCCTCCTCGAGTTGGATGCTAACCAATCGAGCTTACAGGTATCTAATAGTGCAAACACTATATACAGGTCCTTCTCAAAATATTAGCATATTGTGATGAAGTTCATTATTTTCCATAATGTAATGATGAAAATTTAACATTCATATATTTTAGATTCATTGCACACTAACTGAAATATTTCAGGTCTTTTATTGTCTTAATACGGATGATTTTGGCATACAGCTCATGAAAACCCAAAATTCCTATCTCACAAAATTAGCATATTTCATCCGACCAATAAAAGAAAAGTGTTTTTAATACAAAAAACGTCAACCTTCAAATAATCATGTACAGTTATGCACTCAATACTTGGTCGGGAATCCTTTTGCAGAAATGACTGCTTCAATGCGGCGTGGCATGGAGGCAATCAGCCTGTGGCACTGCTGAGGTCTTATGGAGGCCCAGGATGCTTCGATAGCGGCCTTTAGCTCATCCAGAGTGTTGGGTCTTGAGTCTCTCAACGTTCTCTTCATAATATCCCACAGATTCTCTATGGGGTTCTGGTCAGGAGAGTTGGCAGGCCAATTGAGCACAGTGATACCATGGTCAGTAAACCATTTACCAGTGGTTTTGGCACTGTGAGCAGGTGCCAGGTCGTGCTGAAAAATGAAATCTTCATCTCCATAAAGCTTTTCAGCAGATGGAAGCATGAAGTGCTCCAAAATCTCCTGATAGCTAGCTGCATTGACCCTGCCCTTGATAAAACACAGTGGACCAACACCAGCAGCTGACACGGCACCCCAGACCATCACTGACTGTGGGTACTTGACACTGGACTTCTGGCATTTTGGCATTTCCTTCTCCCCAGTCTTCCTCCAGACTCTGGCACCTTGATTTCCGAATGACATGCAGAATTTGCTTTCATCCGAAAAAAGTACTTTGGACCACTGAGCAACAGTCCAGTGCTGCTTCTCTGTAGCCCAGGTCAGGCGCTTCTGCCGCTGTTTCTGGTTCAAAAGTGGCTTGACCTGGGGAATGCGGCACCTGTAGCCCATTTCCTGCACATGCCTGTGCACAGTGGCTCTGGATGTTTCTACTCCAGACTCAGTCCACTGCTTCCGCAGGTCCCCCAAGGTCTGGAATTGGCCCTTCTCCACAATCTTCCTCAGGGTCCGGTCACCTCTTCTCGTTGTGCAGCATTTTCTGCCACACTTTTTCCTTCCCACAGACTTCCCACTGAGGTGCCTTGATACAGCACTCTGGGAACAGCCTATTCGTTCAGAAATTTCTTTCTGTGTCTTACCCTCTTGCTTGAGGGTGTCAATAGTGGCCTTCTGGACAGCAGTCTGGTCGGCAGTCTTACCCATGATTGGGGTTTTGAGTGATGAACCAGGCTGGGAGTTTTAAAGGCCTCAGGAATCTTTTTCAGGTGTTTAGAGTTAACTCGTTGATTCAGATGATTAGGTTCATAGCTCGTTTAGAGACCCTTTTAATGATATGCTAATTTTGTGAGATAGGAATTTTGGGTTTTCATGAGCTGTATGCCAAAATCATCCATATTAAGACAATAAAAGACCTGAAATATTTCAGTTAGTGTGCAATGAATCTAAAATATATGAATGTTAAATTTTCATCATTACATTATGGAAAATAATGAACTTTATCACAATATGCTAATATTTTGAGAAGGACCTGTATATATATATATATATATATATATATATATATATATATATATATATATATGGCTGTTTGCTTCTATAGAGTTTATTGAAAAATAAAACAAAATATTTATATTAACTGATCAAACACAGTCTGGCTTGGTCTTTGTCTGCCGCAAAGAGAACCATTCTCACACAATTTCCCAGTGTTCTGAGGTACCTGTACTGTGGCTACTTCCTGTTTTAGTCCCAAAGTTTTATCTCTGCTGTGTCATGGTTTGTTTTAGAGGTAGGACCCAAATGCAAAATAAAGTTGAAATGATGAAAAAAGGTTTAATAAAAAAATAAACATACAATGGACCAGGTACAGGAACTCAGGCAGTAAAAAAAATCATAGGCAGGATGAAATCTAGGTTACAAACAGGCTAGACAACAGGTCAACATCAGGGAAGAAATCAGAACTGGAGAAGGACAAGAACACAGGGGTAGTAATGGGAGGAACAATGAAAACCAGAGGGCTTATTTACTGAGGGAAGTGGAATGAGAACAAAGAACTGTGAGAGAAGCTAATCAGGATCAATATGGCACAGGTGTGGACCAGGTCTGCATGGAGACGGAAGGAGTGACTAATTGGACCTGATTGAGCAGGGGAAAAACAGGGACATTACTAAGTAGACAAAAGGTAAACAAAGAAACTAAACTAGATGACAAAACTAAGAGAAAACAAGATCCATAAGGAAATATAAACTAACACATAACACAAGAATCCAGGGAGTAATAAAACTAAACAGAAGAAATCTAATAAACCTGAATAGACAGAAAAGCACCTGGTAAAGCAGAACGTAACTAAACACAGACAGATCCTGACATGCTATGTATACTCTGAATACAATTATTATACATTTAAACAAAGGCTTTTTAAACTTTAAGGTCTTCCAAGTTGTTATGATTCAAACACATCTTCAAATTGATTTCTTTTTACTCATCAGTCTACAGTTCTACAAAATGGCAAAGAAAAAATGTATTTCCGAGCATGCTGTATTTTATTTTAAGTGATAAACTGAAATATAACATTAAAAGGGCTTACACATAATTTAAAATCACATTTTCCCTCAGGGTGTGGCCTCCAGTCTTTAGGGGCTGTAGTGAACAACTTCCCTAGGTTTCTCCCGTTCTAGCTAAATATTCAGAAAGGATTTATTGTCATTTCAGGTCCTTATAAACTACACTGAAATTAAATTCACTCTATGCCAGAAGGAGTGGAAATAAAACAGAACACTGCAATTTGAGGATGTCAGAATCCGTGGTGTGGTCTTCCTGCAGCTAACCACTTTTCCCACCAGGTGCGGTTTTCGGGAGGTGCTGGAGCTGGACAGGTACAGCTCATCAGGCTCATCAGCTGGGCAGTATATGAAGAGGCTGCGCCTGCACTTTGTTGCCTGAGCGTTTTGCCTTTGCAGTACAGCTGTTGGCCATCCTAGAAATCTGATTTGGTTGTTGAAAGCCAAGTTGATGTGCTTCACTTCTGTACTGATTTTACCCTGTCCTGACACTTCCAGGTGCATTACTGCTGGAGTTGACCAGAGACTTGGAGTGAATCAGTTTGAACCGATTCCCGGACTGAACCTTTGGGCTGACTCTTCTGTGAGCCTCCAGCTGAGTGAATCCTGTCCACCCTCCCAGCACCTACTGTTCGGCCCGTCCCGACCACCACAGCGGGTGAAGCTGACCACTCTCTTTCACACCCCAGGATTTCTGACTGTCCTCCCTGGCGGATTTACCCGTGCTTACCTGTAAGCTGCACAATCATTTTCGGTGCGTTTTCTGGGGTCCAGTTTATAACTCTGTTCTTCTCCCACAGCCAGAGGATTCCACTCTCGTTTCCCGATTCCCGGGATTATTTGCTAAAACTAAATATTTGTCTAAACTTATCTGTCTCTGGTTGTTCTCTGCATGTGGGTCAGGTCGGCAGTCAACATTATGACAGAGGATAACAACTGAGTTGAATAAGGAATGACAGGATGCAGCTATTTCAATGGCGCTTTATAAACAAGGATCAGAACCACAGTCGATGCAGATTGGCTGTTCCATAAAATCTTAAAAAATACTTTACAATCAAACTAAATTAAAAATCAGATTTGAACCTTTTTATTATTACTTATTTTCTAGGTTTAAGGTATCTTCATCATCCTCAAGGGGCAATTGGTTAAACAGCAGACATTTAACATAGGGAAATAACAAAACACACATTTATATATTCAAATTTAGAAAACCTACAACTGATGGTATGACTGACTTTGGCAGGGTATATCTGTACCTTGTGTTGGATATTTAACCCTTTCGCCACTTCATACAGTTGCAGTTTTGGCCGTTTTGAATGCTGCCACCTTATGGTGGGCATTTTATAGTAACCATTTGTTTTTTGCTTTCATAACCAATAATTAAAGTTATTTTTTATATCCAACACAAAATGTCAACCAGATATAGGTCACTTTAAATTCATATTTTTTGAGCAGTCAACAGTCAACAGGCCAAATGGGGACCACAGACAAAATGATTGAACATAGAGTCTAAAACAAAGTTTTCAGATACAACCTCAATTCCTGGTTGAGTGACTAAGTTGTCACTCTCACAGGATCACTTTTATAAAATATATATATTCATAATTCAACCTGATTTGTTTTGTCAGAAACTCCGGAAGACTCAAGTGGAGGCCTCAACAATCTCCTGGATTAAAGACTACTTGACAAACAGACCACAGTTTGTGAGACTGAAGGGTTGTGAGTCTAACCAGGTAGTCAGCAGCACAGGAGCACCACAGGGGACTGTACTCTCACCATTCCTTTTCACTCTGTACACCTCAGACTTCCAGTACAAGACAGACTCCTGTCATCTGCAGAAATACTCGGATGATTCTGCAGTTGTGGGGTGGATCAGAGATGGACGAGAATATGAGTACAGGAAGGTGGTGGACCGCTTTGTGGCATGGTGTGGAAACAATCATCTCATCTTGAACGTGACTAAAACAAAGGAGATGATTGTAGATTTTAAGAGAAACAGGAATAAGTCAAAAACTATTTCCATCATGGGAGAAGAGGTGGAGGTGGTGGAGGAGTATAAATACCTCGGTGTTCACCTGGACAACAGACTGGAGTGGAGATGCAACTGTGAAACCGTCTACAAGAAGGGACAGAGCAGACTGTACTTCTTGAGGAAGCTTAGGTCCTTTGGTGTTTGCAGCAAGATGCTGCATATCTTCTATAAGTCTGTTGTGGAGAGTGTGATCTCTTCTGCCATCATCTGCTGGGGAAGCAGCATCAGAGTCAGGAACTTAAAAATGCTCAACAAGCTAAAAATAAGACTGGCTCTGTTCTGGAGACTCCTCTGGAACTTCTGGAGATCATTGTGCAAAGAGGGATTCTTCATAAAATGAAGAACATTATGGAGAACCCTGAGCATCCTCTTCATGAGACTGTCCTACAACAAGAATGTCTTCAGTCAGAGGCTTCTTCAGATGTGCTGTAAGACGCAGCGCTACGGGAGATCCTTCCTGCCCACAGCCATCAGCATCTACAACGGCTCTTTGAAGAAACCTTCTTAATGAGCTACAACAACATTTAATTTCCCATATTTCCACATGATGAGCTAACAACATTTAAATAAAGCATTTTTGAATTGAATTGAACTGTATATAACATGTACAATTGGTAAAATGTGTGCACGTTTACTGAATGTTTACTGTTGTCTGGATGTGCTTCACTGAAACATTTCAGACTGATAATAATGAAAAGGGATGAATTTAACAAAGTGGAAAACCCCATCACCAAAAAAGATATTTAACAAATAAAGAACTTTAAAAATACAGAGAGCTGCACACAGGAAAACCTTTGGTGTTGTAGCAACTAGAACCAGCCACAAACTTGCAAATCTATTTCTGAAAAAACAAATGAAAGGTGAGCTCCTATGAGAAGTTCTCAAAACCAATGTCTGTCTCATGTGCATGACCTTCGGCAAAGAGATTCAGACTCCCAACCCTTGAGTAACACAGTGTATATGTGAGTGTGGCACTCCACTGTGGAGATGAGATGGTGTCAGAAAACTTATCTTGGCTTCTTCTTGATTCATGCTTGGTGTGCCATTGAGGGAAGAATCTGCAGAGTTGTCAAGCTCTGGCAGCCCTCCGCTGTCATATTCCACTAAAGGTCTTACTGGATTCAATTCCTGCCCACACAGAAGCCAAGGGATATGCCAGGACTTAGCCCAGAGTTTGAGCAGAGGTTTCACCTCTACTGTGGATGTACAGAGTGATGGAGATCCAGGGATAGACACCTTAATGAACCAACTGTGCAAAGAAGGGCTTTAAAAACACGCATGGATTGAGGCTTTCTCTGGTGGACAAACTTACATTTTAAATCAGGTAATGAGCAGTTCGAAAGCCTCTGACCATTTTAATTGAACTTAGATAAAATGGGAGCAGAGTCAAAGGGGACCAATTTCAATGAGCCACCATACACAACACCAGCATCCTGAAATTAGTCCAGCGAAACAGAATGCAGCCTCTATTTATCAGAGACATTGGTGCTCGTCCAGCAATAAAAAGGGAAAAAAAACAACAACAATCCAACAAAGATGTTTTCACCTGAACCTTGAGTTACTTATCACCATGTGAAGGCTCCATATTCAGTTTATGAATACAGAATGCCTCCCTCAAGCATACGTCTCCCCTGGTTGTAGTAGAGAGTATTGAGTTTCCTTGAGATTCTCCGTTTAATTATCTGGCATGACCTATTGGCAGGAATTACAAGGTTAAGCGTTGCGGCGCGGTGCACAGACAAAAGTGTTATGCTGATATAGTCTTGTACGTGCATTGCAATGCAGAGGTGGGTTTGGAGAGGCAGTGACCTTCTTGGCGAGATTACTAGCCATCTGTCTGCAGGAAAGGCTGAAGAGATGAGCGAGGCACGGCGCCACCACACCCAACAGCGGTTCCTTGAGAAAGGATTGCACGAGACAATCACTCTCTAGCAAGCAAAGAATGCAATAAAGCTTATCATAGACAGATAGGGCATTATAATGCACACGATGGGCAGCTGGATGGGGTTAAGGAAATAGAAACTGGTTAACGGATTAAAGTTAGCAGGTGTTCCTCTATTTCATAACAGGTGTAATCGGAATATTTTAAGACACAATTTGCCTTGTTTGCAGAATAAAATGCTGCAAGGTTAAAAAATGACTTTCAGCTTTCTGGTGTAAGGATTTATTTATCAGTACATAATTGGAAATATTGTTGTACTCCCAAGCTCTTAAAATTAAGTAAACCACCCACAAATAAAAAACATAGCACATGACACATCAGTATTTATTTTGTAAAGACTTTGTGAGCATTTTGAAAAAAAATAAGTACATCCTAGGAATAGGTGGCTTTAAACCTCTTTCAGCAGATGTTCTTTTGGCTTTTGTGTGACTGTGTGAATCACAAAAAGGACGTACAGAAAGTTTTCAAAGGGTTAATGGGCCCAGGGGGTGGCACCATTGAAGGAACTTTGACCCCCACTTTGCAGGTGTTTCTTAAGGTACATATAGAGCATAAAGAGATACTGTTGAATTTTGAAAGTGAGAGTCAATTTAAAGCTTATACACAGTTAAAATCTTGCCTGCACTAGGTAAGTCTTTTAGCATCTTCATTTAGCATTTGTTCAGATTATTTGATTTAGGAGACAGAAGATAAGGTCTGGTCGGAGGAGGGCACAGACCAAAGGAGACATCTACCATCTTAAAGTAACTTCCTTCTCAGAAACATCATAGCTGTTTATCCAAACACTGTTTTATAAATCATTAAAAATCATCACATTTGCATTGGGTGGTTATTTACCAAGGAATGATTACTGTTTACATTGGAAATGGAGGAAAGGAGCAGTGTGTTACCATTGATCCATCTGTGTGAAACGTGCACTGAGAACACATCATGTTTCCAGCTGAGTAATTGTCTCATACAAAACTGAAGCAACATTAAAAGCAGTTATTGTATACGGATTTAAGTTAATGAGCTTTTTACAATGTCTAACTTAAGAACTGCTTATAAGCTTTCAACAGAACCCTACTTCAAAAATTAAACTACCTGTCAAACAAATGGCATTGTCTTGGGTATACAAACAAGGCCATGGTCGACTATATTATATATATATATACATATATATATGGTGGACGGACAAAGAAAACCTCCCAAAATGTTATATGGTCTTATAAAACCAGCCATGAAACCTTTGCCTCAAATTCCAAAAGGTATGTTTGGCACAAAAACAACACAGCACATAACCAAAGGCCCATCATAGCCATAGATGGAGCTAAACATTTTTTTAAGGTGGATGTAATCATAAACAGTCCACAGTTTTAACCCAAAACTTGCAGGTGTCTGCAAGAATGCTAAAGATGGAGAGGTATCAGCATCACTGTTACTCCAAGTAAGTGTCAAAATGAATCAAAATAATTGCTTCAGTAAAAGAGAGTTAAAGTTTTTGAATGGCCTAGATCGAGTTCAGAAGAATGTCTAACAGAAAATCTCTGGGGTCACCTGGAGAGCACTGTGGACATGAGATGTCCTCACAGTCTGATTGGTTTGAAAGCTTTTTCAAGGCAGAGTGGACAATGCTGCCAGTCAAGATGCATCATGCATCTTATGTTGTTTTTGACTCCTATCAAAAACAACATAATTCTGAAATTGAATCAAGGTGTTTTATTTTTGAAATTCCCCCCTCAACCAATATCTAGTAGATTTGTTTGAGTATTGTGGTTCAGCCTGTCGAATTGTACGGGATAAATGTCACACTGAAGATTAGAAAGGCTTTGTGAGGATTTATCACAACCTATTTTTTTACATCACACTAACCTGGCATTTTAACAGGGGTGTGTATACTTTTTCTGTCCACTGTATCTTATTACTTGCTCGACATCTGAAGATCTAAACCTATCAATGTCCATGTGACATTTTTATTCCCTAAAACTTTTCTGAAGGATGATGTTTTACTTTGCTGTCAAATAGTTTGAAAATAAGGCGATAGTGCTTGTTGGGCTGTGTTTTTTTTTTTTCTATTTGTTACAAGAATGATTGCCATGAATGAGTGTAAATTTTTCATGCACACAGAAGATCAAGAGCCACCTTCAGAATTTGTATGCAGTGTACACGTACTTTGACCTGGCTGACTGGGAATTTCCATCTCTACCCGGAGCGAACACCTGAAGGCTCATCCACTGACTGACACACACAGAAAGTTGAAGTGGGCCAGGAAGAGCCAATCAATCATCCTGTTGGAGCCATGGAGTGACACAAATAGTCAACACCAGAGTGAACTCCTGCAGAGTTAGACACCCGTAAGGTTGTGTGGCGTGTATCCTTCTGCAGAAACACCAACTGTCCTGCTCAGACAAACTGTCTGACATGGTGAATCAAGCACAGGGCTTAAAGCAGAATTATCATTTGTTCACTGTTATGTAAATCTGTCAATGTTTTCGCCAGACTGCAGCTTGTCAGCGTTACATTCTTTTACTCAGCTGCAAACAAGATTAATCAGTGTACTGTGGCACTTATACATGACATTAGTCGATATGAAATGAATACTTACTTTTTCATAGTTTGCTCCACTGTTACTGATTACATTTTTGTGTTTATATTGCCACTTCTTATATTATATTATTATTATTTTTTATTCTTATTAACTATATTGCAAAGCCAATAAACAAACAGAAAAACAAAAAGGAAGTTTATAATAGAATTTCAATTTTCATCATTTATGGGATTTTCACAGAGTAGTGAGAATCTGCACATTTTCTATAGTAAATACTGTAACAATAAGCTAATTTGTTTCATGTGGCTTAAGTGGCTCCAAACAAAGTTTGCTTAGCTGGGCCGAGGGCAGAAATGGCTCTTAGGGTTGTGAAGGTTGCTGACCCCTGGACTAGTCACTAGTGCATGCAATTGTGAAAACGTTCAACTGAACTTTTTTTACATTGCATCACTGCCCTCTTCTGGCGGTTTTACGGGATCTTTTCTAAATATTCATCAGCTGTCACAGTGTAACCTGCAGAATTTATTGTTGTGTCATTTGTTTTTGTGCATAGATTTGGTGCACAGAGGATAAAACTAGCTATATCCTTTCAACAAAAGGTGTGCTGAGCTACTGAAAGTGTAGTATTCTAAAGACATACCAGATATTCCAGATATGTGGCTGCAATACTCACAAGTCTAAAACACACGTAAAGATAGAAATTAGTTGAACAAATAGAAAAATTGTATACGGTAAACTAATTCAATAAGGAACAAGTACGGAAAGACATTTCCCTGAGATTTGAGCCAAGAATTGTGTAGAGAGGAATTAATTTCTGAAAGATCATGCGCAGAACCAAACAGTTGATGTCACACAAGTTTGTGAATGCAAAAATTCATACACAGAGCTGCTGTAACAACAGCTGTGTGAAATATTTCCATAAATATTTCCATAAAAAATTAAATGAGCCAGCACAAAAATGACTCATTTGTTTAATGAAATGTTGTAAAAGTTTATTATGTTGTAAGTAATATATATCTTAAAATGTATTACACTCTGCAAATGCTGCGTAAAAACAACCCAATTTATTTTACTTACCCAGGTCTGAACCAATCCAGGCCTGAAATGATTTACCAAAACAGTTGTAATGTTATAAGTTTTACTCAGCATACTTGGTTGGATTTTCAATATTTACACATGATGTTCTTTCCATTTGATATCATCTAGTTTGTGAAGTCACCAGTACTCCCACACAGCAGGAGGCTGCCACATCCATACTTCGCAGTTTGAATGGTATTCTCAGACTTGCAACCCATGCATTTTTCTTCTAAATCTATTAATGATCATTAAGAACCAAAATTTCGAACTTTGAACAGATGAATGTAGCACCAGCAGGCATCTGGAAAATGTACCCATGGCAGAACAAGACTTGTCCAGTTTTCTTCCAGATATCTTGGTTGATTTATTTTAGTTTTTCCATGATATAGCACCACAGGGGACTGTACTCTCACCATTCCTTTCCACTCTGTACACCTCAGACTTCCAGTGCAAGACAGACTCCTGTCATCTGCAGAAATACTCGGATGATTCTGCAGTCGTGGGGTGGATCAGAGATGGACAAGAAGCTGAGTACAGGAAGGTGGTGGACTGCTTTGTGGCATGGTGTGGAAACAATCATCTCATCTTGAACGTGACTAAAACAAAGGAGATGATTGTAGATTTTAAGAGAAACAGGAAAAAGTCAAAAACTATTTCCATCATGGGAGAAGAGGTGGAGATGGTGGAGGAGTATAAATATCTCGGTGTTCACCTGGACAACAGACTAGAGTGGAGATGCAACTGTGAAGCCATCTACAAGAAGGGACAGAGCAGACTGTACTTCTTGGGGAAGCTTAGGTCCTTTGGTGTTTGCAGCAAAATGCTGCATATCTTCTATAAGTCTGTTGTGGAAAGTGTGATCTCTTCTGCCATCAGCTCCTGGGGAAGCAGCATCAGAGCCAGGGACTTAAAAAAGCTCAACAAGCTGATAAAAAAGGCTGGTTCTGTTCTGGGGACTCCTCTGGAGATCATTGTGGAAAGAAGGATTCTTCATAAAATGAAGAACATTATGGAGAACCCTGAGCATCATCTTCATGAGACTGTCCTACAACAACAGAGTGTCTTCAGTCAGAGGCTTCTTCAGATCTGCTGTAAGACGGAGCGCTACAGGAGATCCTTCCTGCCCACAGCCATCAGCATCTACAACGGCTCTTTGAAGAAACCTTCATAATGAGCTACAACAACATTTAATTTCCCTTTGGGATTAATAAAGTATTTTTGAATTGAATTGAATTGAATATCACAAGACAGCAGTGTTTTGAACTGTTGACTCAAAACACATGCACAAGCATGTCTATATTTAACTCAAATGTTGTAAATTAACCCATCAAAAGATTACAAAGGGACCGGTGCAAAAGAGGATTGGGTGGCGGACGAAGGTGGAGACCTCAGCGGCCTGATCCCCGGATGCTTAGGCTGGCTCTAGGGACGTGGAATGTCACCTCGCTGGGGGGGAAGGAGCCTGAGCTTGTGCGGGAGGTCGAGAGATATCGACTAGAAATAGTCGGGCTCGCCTCCACGCCAAGCGTGGGCTCTGGAACCCATCTCCTCGAGAGGGGCTGGACTCTCTTCTACTCTGGAGTGGCCCACGGGGAGAGGTGGCGGGCTGGTGTGGGTTTGCTTGTTGCCCCCCAGCTCAGCCGTCTCGTGTTGGGGTTTACCCCAGTGGATGAGAGGGTCGTATCCCTGCGCCTTCGGGTTGGGGAGAGGTCTCTGACTATCATTTCAGCCTACGGGCCGAGTGGTAGTGCAGAGTACCCGGCCTTCTTGGCGTCCCTGTCGGGGGTGCTGGATAGTGCCCCTCCCGGGGACTCCATTATTCCGCTGGGGGACTTCAACGCCCACGTGGGGAACGACAGTGACACCTGGAGAGGCGTGATCAGGAGGAATGGCCTCCCCGATCTGAATCCGAGTGGTGTTTTGTTATTGGACTTCTGTGCTAGTCACGGATTGTCCATAATGAACACCATGTTCAAACATAAGGGTGTCCATCAGTGCACTTGGCACCAGGACACCCTAGGCAGGAGGTCGACGATCGACTTTGTTGTCGTATCATCAGACCTTCGGCCGCATGTTTTGGACACTCGGGTGAAGAGAGGGGCTGAGCTGTCCACTGATCACCACCTGGTGGTGAGTTGGATCCGCTGGAGGAGGAGAAAGCCAGACAGACTTGGCAGGCCCAAGCGCATAGTGAGGGTCTGCTGGGAACGCCTGGTTGAGCCCTCGGCCAGGGATATATTCAACTCCCACCTCCGGGAGAGCTTCGACCAGATCCCGGGGGATGTTGGAGACATAGAGTCCGATTGGACCATGTTCTCCGCATCTATTGTCGATGCTGCTGCCCATAGCTGCGGCCGTAAGGTCTGCGGTGCCTGTCGTGGGGGCAATCCCAGAACCCGGTGGTGGACACCGGCAGTAAGGGATGCTGTTAAGCTGAAGAAGGAGTCCTATTGGCTGTGGTTGGCTTGTGGGACTCCTGAGGCGGCTGACGGGTACCGTGAGGCCAAGCGTGCTGCGGCCCGGGCTGTGGCAGAGGCAAAAACTCGGGCCTGGGAAGAGTTCGGTGAGGCCATGGAGAAGGACTACCGGTTGGCCTCAAAGCGATTCTGGCAAACCGTCCGGCGCCTCAGGAGGGGGAAGCAGTGCTTCGCCAACACTGTTTATAGTGGGGGTGGGAGACTGCTGACCTCGACTGAGGACATTATCGGGCGGTGGAAGGAGTACTTCGAGGATCTCCTCAATCCTGCCATCACGCATTCCGTGGTGGAAACAGAGGCTGGGGACTCGGGGTCGGACTCTTTCATCACCCAGGCTGAAGTCACAGAGTTGGTTAAAAAGCTCCGCGGTGGCAAGGCTTCGGGGGTGGATGAGATCCGCCCTGAGTACCTCAAATCTCTGGATGTTGTAGGGCTGTCATGGTTGACACGCCTCTTCAACATTCCGTGGCGGTCGGGGACAGTGCCTCTGGACTGGCAGACTGGGGTGGTGGTCCCCCTTTATAAGAAGGGGGACCGGAGGGTGTGTTCCAACTACAGGGGGATCACACTCCTCAGCCTCCCTGGTAAGGCCTACGCCAGGGTATTGGAGAGGAGAGTCCGACCGATAGTCGAACCTCGGCTTCAGGTGGAACAGTGTGGTTTTCGTCCCAGCCGTGGAACACTGGACCAGCTCTATACCCTCTACAGGGTGCTCGAGGGTTCATGGGAGTTTGCCCAACCGGTTCACATGTGTTTTGTGGACCTGGAGAAGGCATTCGACTGTGTCCCTCGTGATGCCCTGTGGGGGGTGCTCCAGGAGTATGGAATCGGGGGCCCTTTATTAGGGGCCATCCGGTCCCTGTACGAGCGGAGCAGGAGTTTGGTCCGCATTGCCGGCACTAAGTCGGACCTGTTCCCAGTGCATGTTGGACTCCGGCAGGGCTGCCCTTTGTCGCCGGTCCTGTTCATAACTTTTATGGACAGGATTTCTAGACGCAGCCAAGGGCCGGAGGGGGTCTGGTTTGGGGACCAGTGGATTTCGTCTCTTCTTTTTGCGGATGACGTGGTCCTGCTGGCCCCCTCTAGCCAAGACCTACAGCATGCGCTGTGGCGGTTCGCAGCCGAGTGTGAAGCGGCTGGGATGAGGATCAGCTCCTCCAAGTCCGAGGCCATGGTACTCGACCGGAAAAGGGTGGCTTGTCCTCTTCAGGTTGGAGGGGAGTTCCTGCCTCAAGTGGAGGAGTTTAAGTATCTCGGGGTCTTGTTCACGAGTGAGGGAAGAATGGAGCGGGAGATCGACAGACGGATCGGTGCGGCTGCCACAGTAATGGGGGCGCTGTGCCGGTCCATTGTGGTGAAGAGAGAGCTGAGCCGAAAAGCAAAGCTCTCAATTTACTGGTCGGTCTACGTTCCTACCCTCACCTATGGCCATAAATTTTGGGTCATGACCGAAAGAACGAGATCACGGATACAAGCGGCTGAAAAGTAGCTCGGAGTAGAGCCGCTGCTCCTCCACATTGAGAGGAGCCAGTTGAGGTGGCTCGGGCATGTATTCCGGATGCCTCCTGGACGCCTTCCACGGGAGGTGTTCCAGGCACGTCCCACCGGGAGGAGGCCCAGGGGACGGCCCAGGACACGCTGGAGGGACTATGTCTCTCGGCTGGCCTGGGAACGCCTTGGGCTCCCCCTGGAGGAACTGGAGGAGGTGTTTGGAGAGAGGGACGTCTGGGCGTCTCTGCTGAGTCTGCTGCCCCCGCGACCCGGTCCTGGGTAAGCGGAAGACGACGAACGAACGAAGATTACAAAGCCATGACATTACCACTTGGGCTTTCCCAATTTGAAGAACATTAGGAAACAAATACTTAAACTGTCTTTCATTATTCTGGCATTTAGTAAATAGAAATCAAGTAGGTAACTAGCCTAATAAAGACCTAAAATAGAATCTTTAAAATGCAATCTTTTGCCAGATCTAATGTAAACCAGTAAGAAAAATTGTTATGTCTTTTTATATTGTTTATGTAAATATGTCGTTTCAGTTGTATATAATTTTGTAATTTTCTGAGATTTTATGTTTTTATCAGCTGAAAGCCAAAATCATAACATTTAACAATAATACATGCTAAAAGTCTGAATGTCATGTTTTGAACAGAATTAAAGATAAAGATCCATTTTTTGACGACATTCTATAGTATCGAGATATATCTTTATTTGTCTTGTTTAATTTCTAATAAATTCAAATAATTAAACCTGTTTTGAGTCAGGCTACTACGGATTTTGACTTAAATGGTTATATCTGCAACATTTGCGATCTAAAAATAAATCCACAGTGAAAATTAAAAACAGTTTTCGAATTATTTTAATTATAACTGGCTGTAGTAACTTTTCCGATACGCGGATTTTACCATACCCATATATATATATTTTTTTAAGGTCGAAGGATTTGACGCTGTTGTTTTATGGCTTTTCAGAAAAAAAAAAAAAAAAAAACATAAGAGTGACGTCATATCTACAGCTGTAATTGCGCATGCGCTTTCCCCATCAAAAGCAGATTCGGCTTTGTTGTGAGCACCGATGCTGTGACTTTAGGCGAAGTCTGCTGCAATTCGGCAACATATTGCGAGGATTTTTTTTTTTTTTTTACCGCACTCAACGGACATTAAGTGTTGTCAAGCTGTTTTGAGCTCAGTTCGACGTCTTTTCGCCGGATTAAAGTCTAAGGCGACAGAAGTCTGGATCTCCTGCATATAAACAAAACGCAGCGAGCTGCTTCTTAAGGTCGCGCGTCTAAAGCAGCTGTAAAGGGGCTACAGCTTTCAGTTTGTCAAGTTAGCTAACTTCGTGTTAGTCGCTTTGTCGGTGATGGCAATAGCCTTACAACTTCGTTAGGAGTTCAACTCCAATAGGGAACCGTGCGAACATGAGAGAAGAGGACAGTTTGCTGTTGGGAAGCCAGTCCATGGCAAGCGAAAGAGGGGGTGAACATCCCTGCAGCAGCCCCCACTTGACAGAGGAGAAAGGACCTGCAAAAGAGAAGGGTGACCCAAGCCCCCCTGGTTATTTGTCCAGGTCTTAGTTGGAGAAATTCGGACTTTCGACATGGAGACGGTGGGGAAATTTGAGTTCAGTCGGAAGGACCTGATAGGACATGGCGCTTTTGCTGTCGTTTTCAAAGGCAGACATCGAGAGGTGATTGTCCTTTTACACTTACAACGTAGCAGTTATACATAACTGAAAGGGGATTTTGCAATGCATTTTCTGCACCGTGTGGAGACAATTCTTGATTTTTGGCCGTCTGGGAGGTTTGTTGTTATTGTACGGCCTTAAGAGGCCTGAAAAGACAGGATATTCCCTCAAAACCACAAAGCTAGCACATAGAACGCTGTAATCATCTTCACAATACTTGCAAAACGTTTCCAGAGGACATAGATAATTATTTTGTGGCTGTCGTTGTTTTTGTCGGCATGAAAACGTGCAGATGTAGCACGTCAACTTTTCAAATGAGAATATAGGCCAGCAGACTCATTGTTTCCTATTGAAATCTCTATACTAAGGCCAGTAATGGACATGTTGAAACATGTACTTTACCCAAAACTAAATGCATAATACTAACAATTGGTGTATTTATCTAACCAGTTTAATTCAATTATATGAATCGTCATTTAGTCAAATAGGCTTTCACGGTAGGTATATTACAACAGAATATAACCAAACCAAGTATTGCATGGTAAATATTATGTGCACATGTGCAAACGCTGAAAAAATCTATTAATACATTTGTGTGAGTTTAAAATATTTCACTTTTATGTAACTTTGGTTGAATGCGTAGTAGTGTCGAATTTAGTTTGCAGTCATAGATTTGCTAAAAGTACAGAAAAGTCACTGAATTTCTAGAGAACGGCAGAAATCTTTACACTACAGTTGCTTCCTCCATCACAAGGTGATCTTCTGTGAAATGTATTTCCTTTTAGAAACTCGACTGGGAGGTGGCAGTGAAATGCATAAACAAGAAGAACTTGGCCAAATCTCAGACACTGCTGGGGAAAGAGATCAAAATACTGAAGGTGAGCCATTAAGTTATTGGTATTACTGCAAAAAAAAAAAAAAAATGTCTGGAATCATAACTATACCAATTTCATCAACAGTTGTATAACTGGACATCATTATGACCTGCAGGGAACATGCATTAACAGATCAGCATGTTTCCTGCACCCCAAAAAGAGGTCCTGATTGTCATAATCAAATACAATGCCTGCTGAAAATATACAGTGCCTTGCAACAGTATTCACACCCCTTGAACTTTTTCAGTTTGTCTTGTTTTAATCACAAATATCAATGTACACACACAAATGGGGGTTGTGCTCACAGCCCAACACCGTGCAGGAGGCTTGGCATTTGCCAGAGAACACCAGGATTGGCAAATTCACCACTGGTGCCCTGTGCTCTTCACAGATGAAAGCAGGTTCACACTGAGCACATGTGACAGACGTGACAGAGTCTGGAGACACCGTGGAGAGCGATCTGCTGCCTGCAACATCCTTCAGCATGACCGGTTTGGCAGTGGGTCAGTAATGGTGTGGGGTGGCATTTCTTTGGAGGGTTGCATGGCCCTCCATGTGTTCGCCAGAGGTAGACTGACTGCCATTAGGTACCAAGATGAGATCCTCAGACCCCTTGTGAGACCATATGCTGGTGCGGTTGGCCCTGGGTCCCTCCTAATGCAGGACAGTGCTAGACCTCATGTGGCTGGAGTGTGTCAGCAGTTCTTGCAAGATGAAGACATTGAAGCTATGGACTGGACCGCCCGTTCCCCAGACCTGAATCCGATTGAGCACATCTGGGACATCATGTCTCGCTCCATCCACCAACATAACGTTGCACCACAGACTGTCCAGGAGTTGGAGGATACTTTAGTCCAGGTCTGGGAGGAGATCCCTCAGGAGACCATCCACCGTCTCATCAGGAGCATGCCCAGGCGTTGTAGGAAGGTCATACAGACACGTGAAGGCCATACACAATACTGAGCCTCATTTTGACTTGTTTTAAGGACATTACATCAAAGTTGGATCAGCCTGTAGTGGGTTCTTCCACTTTCATTTTGTGTGTGACTCCAAATCCAGGCCTCCATTGGTTAATAAATTTGATTTCCATTGATGATTTCTGGGTGTTTTTGTTGTCAGCAGATTCAACTTTGTACAGAACAAAGAATTCAATGAGAATATTTTATTCATTCAAATCTAGGATGTGATATTTGAGTGTTCCCTTTATTTTTTTGAGCAGTGTATTTTATTGGGTTTTTATGACCAACTTATGTTTTAAGACCTGCTCAAGGTAACACATACTTTTCAAGGCAAATTAAAATATTGACTGGCTTACAAAGTTATTTACACACAAAAATGTGAAAAGTGTAGCTTGTGCTTGTACCCTGATATCCTTAAAGAAACTTTCAGTGTAACCTACTTGCAATCTCAGTATAAATCCAGCTGTTCTGTGAAGTCCTCAGAGGTTTATCAGAAAACATCAGTGAACACTGTGGGATGCTAGCATTCCACATCACACTGGACACACCAATCCCAATGTGAAACATGGTGGTGGTGGCATCATGCTGTGGAGAGTCTTTTCTTTAGCAGTGACATGGAAGCTGGTCACAGTTGATGTGGGAAGAATTGATGGATAGTGTCAAATACAGCACAGTCCTAGAGGAAAACAGGAGGACAACTGTGCATAACTGTACAGCCCCAGCTACAGTGAAATGGTTTAGATCAAAGCATGTTCCATGTGCTAGAAGGGCCCAGTCAATTTCCAGACCAAAATTTAAGTGAGAATCTGTGGCAAGATGTAGTCACAGCCACTATCTGTTTAATGTGACCGAGGCTGAACTGTTCTGGAAGAACAAATGGGGCACAAATGTTTGTCATTTGCAAAGCTGGTAGAGCCATGCCCCAAAGGTCCTGTAATTGCACCAAATGGTGGTTCCATGAAGTATTCAGTCAGAGGGGCTGAATTAAATGCACACCAGATCCTTTAAAATTTTCATTGGAAAATTTTTGAATGTATTTATTTCCTTATGATTTCACAATTAAGGACTATTTTGTGTTTGATCTATTCCTAAAAATATCCCAATCAAATACTTTGATTACTGTAATGACAAAAAACAGGTTCAATGGATATAGATGCTTGTTAAAGTCAATGTGTTTCTTTGAATTGTTAAGGCTACAACCTAAAACCGATATATCTGTCCTGTAATTTCTGCAGGAGCTGAAACATGAGAATATTGTTGCATTACTGGACTTTCAGGTATGTATGTATTTAATTAAACATATAAAACATGTCACTTTTTGATGGGTTTTTTTAAATATAAAATGATCATATTTGTTCTTCTCTGATGTTTCTTTGTATATATGCTTTAAAAATGCATATGCATTCTTGCATAAATGTCTGATGTATGATCCCCTTTGCCTCATATGTCCGGTCATATTTAAACTTGGTAAAGGGAGCTTTTCCTCATTACTTCGCTCTGAAAAGTCTTTATTTTCTATCCGTGTTTCTCTTTTATTCTACAGTGTAAGGCAGATCGTTTTGAAGTGTCAGTTTACACCCTGACTTTTTGTCCTTTTGAGCTCAGTCATCACTTACTGTGTTTACGTTTTGTGCGCAGTCACATAACTCGTTAGAGCCAGCCATTATTGTCAAAAAGCTCTCTGAGCTCTGTACTGCAAATTCCATCCATAAATCATGTTTATGTCGGATGATTCTCTGCAGTTTTTAAACTTGTACATGCAGACATCGGGTAGCTATTCATATTGCTCTCTTAACTTACTCTCAGGACAGGTGTTGAATTGTTGGGAGACAAAGCTGAGTCCTTAGTGACACTGTTGCCTGTAGCCTAGTTACCAGTCTGAAGTGGCCAGTTGCAACACTTCCTGGGTAGCTGATATATCACGTCCCTCATGTCTCCTCATAAAGTCTTATCTAAGCTCAGCAGGTGTTCCTTTTGTTTTTTAGTCCATAATTAATACACTGTCAGCAGATTGAAAAGCAGAATGCTAAATTACATCGTGGTTTAGGTTAGGCTATGTCAACAAGACAACAGTTTAGTGTTTGACAGAGGATGTTTTGTTTTGAAGCGTTGCTGGCATTTTTATCCTTAATCTCCCAAATGAGTTCAGATATTTTAGCATTTTATCTTTCAAGTTCATATAAATAAAAAAATAATATATATGATTTTGGAGCTTTAATTTCCTTATTGGCAATTTCCAGTTCCGAGATTACCTTTTAGTCAATAAATGTATTTTTTTAAAGAGCGTGGAGCAGAATTTGAGCTTTTGCATGACTAGTTCATATGAGCTGAGCCACAGTAGGGGTGCTGAAACTGCAGCCTTGTGTTGTTGATGTGAAATATGTGTAGAGCTGCTTTGTTAGGTCTTTATCATTAGCCTGGTAGAATAAAAGTCTCTTGCATGAAGTGGTCATACTTGTAAAAAAAATAAAAAAAAACACAGCTCTATAAAGCTCCCCTTCTCACTAACATTGGATGTGTGAGTGCAATGAGAGCATTATCTCCTTGCAGAATGGTCCAAGCCAGCCCTCTAAGATTACAAGTTTTTGTTGGTGTTTCTAGCTGGGGATTAATCTGTCCGTTGATCCACCACTAAGAAGGTCAGAAAGAAAGTGACACCAAACCAAATGCTGCACACCAGCAAAAACGGGCATTCTTAACGCATCTGTTTTTTAGACTGTCATGCGAAGACAGATGAGCTGGCAGAAAATCTTAAGTAACCATTGCTTAATCAGTTGCTCATAAATGTTTCCAATGTTGTCTCTTATATTAAATTGTTTTCATTTAAAATGTAAAGTTTTTAAGTTTATTTTTTTGAATGTAGTATTGTAGAACAAGTATTCTGTCAGCTACTGGAATGAAGGTATACTAAAGATTTAAAAATATTACTAAAAGATTAAGGAAAAGAAGAAAATAATTTTGTATTAGAATATTAATGTTGTTTTGTGTCTTTTTTGCTTCTTGAGAAATAAATGATCCAAATGGATTTGAGGTAATAGTTAGGATTTAACGAGTTTATACTACTTCCTACCATATTTTGTACATAACATTGAGGTGGTATTATGTGAATAGTGTGAAATCTCTGTTGATTATACATGTTATATTTTTCTGTTTAAGCGATTAAACAAATGGGGGGGGAAAGCAGATCTCACTATGCTGTATATTTTACAACCCCTTCCAATAAAATTGGGACATTGTGTAAAACGTAAATAAAAACAGATTACAATGATTTGCAAATTCTGATCAATCTATATGCAATTGAATACACTACAAAGACAAGATGTATAATGTTAAAACTGATAAACTTTATAGGTTTTTCTTTGCAAATATTCTCTTATTTTGAATTTGATGCTTGCAACACATTCCAAAAAATGTGTTGGAACATGGGCAACAAAAGGCTGGGAAAGTTGAGGAATGCTCAAAATACACCTGTTTTAAAACATTCCACAAGTGAACGGGTTAATTGGAACCAGGTAAGTATCATGATTGGGTATAAATGGAGCATCCCTAAGAGGCTCAGTCGTTCACAAGCAAGGAAGGGGCGAGGTTCACCACTTTGTGAACAGCTGCATGATCAAATAGTCCAACAGTTTAAGAATGTTTGTCAACATACAATTGCCGAAAAATAGTGATTTCATCATCTACAATCTAAAATATCAAAAGATTTAAAGAATCTGGAGAAATCTCTGCATGTAAGCAACAAAGCCGAAAACGAACATTGAAGAACCGTGACCTTTGGTCCCTTAGAAGGCACTGCAATAAAAAACGACATCAGGCTGTAACAGATATTACCACGTGGGCTCAGGAACACTTCAGAAAACCATTGTTGGTTAACACAGTCTGCGCTGCATCTACAAGTGCAAGTTAAAACTTTACCATGCAAAGTGAAAGCCATATATCAACAACACCCAGAAATACCGCCGGCTTCTCTGGGCCTGAGCTCATCTGAGATGGACGGATACAAAGGTTAAAAGTGTTCTGTGATCTGACGAGTCCACATTTCAAACTGTTTTTGGAAATTATGGACGTTGTGTCCTCTGGGCCAAGGAGGAAAAGGACAATCCATTTTGTTAAGAGTGCAAAGTTCAAAAGATAGCATCTGTGATGATGTGTTAGTGCCCATGGGATGGGTAACTTTCACATCGGTGAAGGCACCATGCATGCTGTAAGGGGCATACAGGTACTGGAGCAACATATGCTGCCATCCAAGGAACGTCATTTTAAGGAACGTCCTGCTTATTCAGGAAGACAATGCCAAGCCACATTCTGCAGGTGTTACAATAGCGTGGCTTTGTAGTAAAAGAGTACTGGTACTAGACTGGCCTGTCTGCAACCCAGACCTGGCTCCCACTGAAAATGTGTGCAGCATTATGAAGCGTAAATTAGGACAACAGAGGCCCCAGACTGTTGAGCAACTGAAGTTGTAGCTTCAACAATTCGTGTCCTCGGTTCCAAAACTCAATTGAATGTTGTTAAAGAGAAAGATAATGTAACACAGTGGTAAACAGGCCCCTGTCCCAGTTTTTTTGGAATGTGTTCCAAGCATCAGATTCAAAATAAGTGAATGTTTGCAAAAAAACTAAAATGTTTATCAGTTTCAACATTAAATATCTTTGCTGATAGTATATTCAGTTGCACATTGGTTGAACAAGATTTGCAAGTCATTATATTCTGTTTCGGTTTACATTTTACCTACATCATTGAAATTGGGGTTGTAAAAACCGGTACTGACATTTGTTCTGCTTGAGAGACTTGATCCATCGTTTGCTTTCCCCTATGTGGGTTTGGTGCCCCCCTTCATATGGGAGTATTATTGTCACCGTCAGCACACACACCCAAAGCAGTCACCAAAATTCTAGGCAGCATGATTAATCAACCAGCTAATCTAATTTTGCTTGTGGTGTTACTCTGTCACGAGCAGGATTGCAAAAGGCTAAAATATTCTTCACAATAAGTACATTGACTTAAAAACTAAATGTAATGGATCTAATTTATTTTAATGAATGTCAGTTGGAATAGTTGCTAGTTTTCAGTTTTAAATAAAAGCAGTTTGATCATGTTATGTGATTTTCTTTTACATTTTTCTATGGATACCATGAAACTGTTGTCTTTTTATCCTACCTTGAGACTCTGTTTGGCCCGTGCCTTTTATAGGCCAAAATATCTTTACTGAAAACTCTGCAAAGTGACAAAATGGTTAAATATTATACTGGATGTTGTCTTGCTGTTCTGTTGTCAAAGGGCAAGCATTCTATCTACCAGAAATGTTTTGCCTCAACTTTCCGAGACAGCCTGAGAACTCAGCCTGCTGGCTCACTGCCAGAACCCATTTGCTGCCCATATTCTCACTGGAGCCATAAACAGCCAGCCTGAGAAGCCCTGACTCAGCTGAACTACAGAAAATAGTCTGGCCTTTGACCGCTGCATTCAAATAGATACTGAATGGAGGTCAGAGTGAGAGATGGCTGTCATCTGTTGCTATGTGATAAGAGGATATTTTGCAGCTGGCTGCAGCATGTTTTTTATTCTTTATTTTTTTCGGAAGGATTGTAGCAGACTGTTAAAAACCGGCCCTTAAATAAACTTTCGGGAGCTTTGGATCTCTTAGAACGATCGTATGAGCATACATTTGTTTTTTAGTATGAAAAAAGTTCATTGAACTTGTTGATGTTAACATTGAAGTCCACATTTCAAGTAGCTTTTCCTGTTATTGTGTCTGATATGGCTAGTAACAACTGAAACACAATGTTCGATAATTTCGCCCTTTTGTTTGGGCCAAAATTAGTTTCTGAATGTAAATCAAGTTAGTAAAACAAGTAGCAAATATTCTATTTGTTATTCAGTTTCTGTGTGATTTCTAAAAATCTGAAAACAGATCCAAATCGAAAATGCCCTCTCCATGAGACCATCGCATCGGCAAAACCTTTGCAGCTCAAACGGATTGGACAGTGATCGATCAAATTGCCAAATCAAAAGAGAGAGTTTTGTTTGTTTAGATAGAAAAGGATGTTTCATTCCTGGATTACCTATCTTGCTAACTTTCCTGACCACCTGCTCATGTTATTTGTTTATTTATCTCAATTGTAAATTCAAAATCAAAATCCAATATTTCTCTTCATCAGAATGTTTCAATGCAGTATGTTGTCTGTAGCAAATAGGATTCTCAAAACAACGAGCTGAATTTTATGACATAATTTACTGTATGAAAACACTCACTGTAACTTTTGACTTTTAACCAATCAAACTATAGAAATATGAATATAAATGACCATTTGACTATTATTTAATTAAATTTATATACCCCTGAATCTTACACACATGCTATTAAACTGCACAACACAGACAGACATGGGTACAAGCTTGTAATACAAAAGCGTATCTCAGGCATTTTATTGTACAGTGTTGCACATTCTTTTGCTTAATGCATATAGTTGTGCCGACCATGCCGTAATGTTTACGTGCCTTGGAGATGTTTCAACCTGTTTTGACAATTCTATAATCTCCTCACAGTTTACTGTAAGGAAATGTGATGATTCCAATAAATAAACAACACAGTCAGAGACTGCATATCGCGTCACTGACACCATGGAATAAATCCTGGATCCTGATCGTGATTCGGAATACCACCAAAATTTAATGGATTCTTTCCTAGGCTAAGACAGTCCTCTGGTTAGAAAAAAATCATAAGAATTTGTCTGTAACTTTTCCCGTAAAGTTACTAACAGACACAGATACACAAACAAATTTGACTGAAAACATAACCCTCTTGGCAGTGATAATAAAGTTAGCACCAGGAAGTAAGAAATTTGTGTCTGGTCCTTTTTTCTCTCTTGTAACGGTGATTGTTGGGAATTATTCTTATACCATTGGAAAGCCTGTTTATTTCCCGATTGGAGGCAATCTCAGCACAGACATCAGCAATCCCATATCTTCTCCCTTATGGGTCAAACCCACAGAATGAGGTTTATCAGACTTCTCTCCAGAATTTGGGAGCAGAAAGGTTAGAAGGGTCTGCAGTCCTCACTTCAACCTCACTGAACACTTGTGGAATCAGCCTTGGCATACTCTTGGTGCCTGGATCCTGACTTGCAAAAAATGCCAGGTGAAGAATGGGGTGCGATATCACAGTAGTGTGTGACCAAGCTGGTGACCAACGTGAGGAGGAGAAGCCAGGCTGTTGGAGGCCCCTGTTTGCTAAATTAATAAATGGTTAAATTGCCAATGTTTTTTTCTTCCAATCCAATGAATGACAGCCAACACAAGTCAACAGCTAAATAAGCTGTTTGGCATCTGCAGACCCACAAATATATTTTCCTTACAAATTAAAAGAAAATAAGCAGGTCTTCCAGAAGTATAGGATTCATTGCCAAAAAGCATTGTAACAACAAAGGGAAGCTTCTACCAAAGATTTAATTAGAAAAAGTTTATATACAGTACAGACCAAATGTTTGGACACACCTTTTCATTCAAAGTTTTCTTTATTTTCTTGACTATGAATATTGTAGCTTCACACTGAAGGCATCAAAACTACGAATTAACACATGTGGATTATATACTGAACAAAAGTGTGAAACAACTGAAATTATGTCTTATATTCTAGGTTCTTCAAAGTAGCCACCTTTTGCTTTGATTACTGATCCACACACTCTTGGTATTCTGTTGATGAGCTTCAAGAGGTAGTCACCTGAAATGGTTTTCATTTCACAGGTGTGCCCTGTCAGGTTTAATAAGTGGGATATCAAGCCTTATAAATGGGGTTGGGACCATTAGTTGTGTTGTGCAGGAGGTGGATACAGTACACAGCTGATAGTCCTACTGAATAGACTGTTAGCTGCTTTTTTCTTGCCATAATACAAATTCTAAGTAAAGAAAATCGAGTGGCCATCATTACTTTAAGAAATGAAGGTCAGTCAGTCGGAACAATTGGGAAAACTTTGAAAGTGTCCCCAAGTGCAGTCGCAAAAACCATCAAACGCTACAACGAGACTGGCTCACATGAGGACCGCCCCAGGAAAGGAAGACCAACAGTCACCTCTGCTACGGACGATAAATTCATTCGAGTCACCAGCCTCAGAAATCGCAGGTTAACAGCAGCTCAGATTAGAGAACAGGTCAATGCCACACAGAGTTCTAGCAGCAGACACATCTCTAGAACAACTGTTAAAAGGAGACTGTGTGAATCAGGCCTTCATGGTAAAATAGCTGCTAGGAAACCACGGCTGAGGACAGGCAACAAGCAGAAGAGACTTGTTTGGGCTAAAGAACACAAGGAATGGACATTAGACCAGTGGAAATCTGTGCTTTGGTCTGATGAGTTCAAGTCTGAGATCCTTGGTTCCAACCATTGTGTCTTTGTGCGACGCAGAAGAGGTGAACGGATGGACTCTACATGCCTGGTTCCCACCGTGAAGCATGGAGGAGGAGGTGTGATGGTGTGGGGGTGCGTTGCTTGTGACACTGTTGAGGATTTATTCAAAATTGAAGGCATACTGAACCAGTATGGCTACCACAGCATCTTGCAGTGGCATGCTATTCCATCCGGTTTGCGTTTAGTTGGACCATCATTTATTTTTCAACAGGACAATGACCCTAAACACACCTCCAGGCTGTGTAAGGACTATTTGACCAAGAAGGAGAGTGATGGGGTGCTGCGCCAGATGACCTGGCCCCCACAGTCACCGGACCTGAACCCAATTGAGATGGTTTGGGGTGAGCTGGACCGCAGAGTGAAGGCAAAAGGTCCAACAAGTGCTAAGCATCTCTGGGAACTCCTTCAAGACTGTTGGAAAACAATTTCAGGTGACTACCTCTTGAAGCTCATCAACAGAATACCAAGAGTGTGCGGAGCAGTAATCAAAGCAAAAGGTGGCTACTTTGAAGAACCTAGAATATAAGACATATTTTCAGTTGTTTCACACTTTTTTGTTCAGTATATAATTCCACGTGTTAATTCATAATTTTGAAGCTACAATATTCATAGTTATGAAAATAAAGAAAACTCTTTGAATAAGAAGGTGTGTCCAAACTTTTGGTCTGTACTGTAGTTATAATCTGAGGGTTAGCCTCCTTAGACGTTAGTTTGTTCCCTTACAGACTGTTTTCTTTTTACTGTTTGACTGAAATGTGTTTGTGTACTCTCACACTTATCTGTTCCCTCTGCAGGAAACTGCCAGCTCAGTGTACCTGGTAATGGAGGTAAGCTTTGCTATAACACTTTGTTTTGTTTGCTCAGCACCATATTGTCTCAACTCTCGCAGGGCTGGAACTATAATTAGCTGACCCCTCAGGCACGGAATGGTGGTAAATGGTTGCCAGTCCAAAACAGGATCTGTTGCTTTTGCTGTTGCCTGATGTGACTTACTTGATGGGGAGTCACAGGTTGTTCTATGTTTTGTAGATTTCTTTTCACAGCTAAGATGATATGTTTGTCTGTGATTAAATTGCATGCTGCATCTTTCGTTCAAATGGAGCTCAGATGTGAAAATCTGTTATTCGAAGTGCACCCCTGCTATCAATATAGTCATTTGTATAGATTTCCCCACAATTATAGCATGTTTTAGTCCAGTTAAATGGATTATGGTTGCTTTGTTCTTGATTCAGATGTCTTTAATCCTTCTTCTTATCTCTCCATCTTGAGAAAGAAAAATACTTGTTTTTCAGGTTCAAAGAGCCTCACTTGTCACACCTCATTATTTTTCTTTTAAAACTAGGTGTAAATATTTGATCACTTTTATAGAAATCACCTCTGTTGTCTTCTCTCTCTCTCACTCACACACTCACTCTCTCACTCTCACTTTTTAGTGATGTTGTACTGTTTGCATTTCTCACCAATCCTGCCTTTCTTTTTCATCTCAGTATTGCAATGGTGGAGATCTTGCTGACTACTTACACTGTAAGTATAAAACTGACCCACGTTTTGCTTTAGTAGCCCATGCCTGTCGATACAAGCAATCCAAAAGTAGTCCAAAAATGTTTTGTAACCATGTGTCCTGTCTTGGAATCCATCCACCCATGCAGGAAAATGAGAATAACATTTGCAAGAAAACAGGTTAAACGTGAGACATTTGATTGTTGATTGAGGAAAGGGTCCATTACACGACTGAAAGCTAATGCAATGTAACGCATGCATGAACCCCTGCAGGAGAGGGTGGTTCCTCACCTGTTAAGCTGGTAGCAGCTTTCTTAATGGCCTTTGTTGGTGAAAACAGATTTTACAATATCGGACAGTGCAACCATTTTTAGAGACGCTAAAGGTTTTGTTTGAGTTACAACTTTAACTTTACAGCGAGAATGTTTTTGTAGGACTCAGCAAAAATTGCACCACTTTTTTTGTTTAGCTTTTTAATTTTAAGATTCAAATCAGTTTTGTTTTTTTTCAGTTTTGTGCTGTGAGAGATTGGGGTTGCAGGGATCCATCTTACACGATGAAATGAAATGACAGTGTGTGACATTGAGGTGGTTGGCAGGTACTGATGGGAAAAACAAGAAGCAAATATTAAAGGGATTTACATCAGCAAATACTTTTATTCTATTCTATAAGCCTCTATTTTTTTATAATGGTCCTGAATGTTGAATTTGATGTTACCCTAATTTAATGTAACTCCTTTTAAAATGATGAACAACTCTCCCTACAGTGATAATGATCATGCCTTGTCTACAGAAGTTTACTCCGGGTTGATTGTTTTGCTTTTGCCTTGTTTGTCTCTGCAGCCAAAGGCACACTGAGTGAGGACACTATTCGGGTTTTCCTGCAACAGATTGCAGGGGCCATGAAAGTCCTGCAGACCAAAGGAATAATCCATCGGGACCTCAAACCTCAGAACATTCTGCTTTCCTACCCACCGGGCCGAAAGTCTCACTCCAACAACACCTGCATCAAGATCGGTAGGTTTGATATGGGACTACAAACATGTACATCATTGTTGGGTCTTTGTTTTTATTTACTCTGTTTAGAGCATATCCTTAAAAAATATATATTTTAAATAGTTTTGTGTTCAGACTTGTCTAATTTTTCAATTCCTCATATAGCTTTGACAACGACCTCCTCAGTGTAAAGAATGAGAGTTTTGCAGAACGTTCTGTGGAGATGTCTGTCATTCTGCAGAGACAGTAGTTTTCAGTTGCTTGATGATTACACCTCGGTCTTCTAAAGCAAATTAGACAGAGGAGCTAACACAATTCACCGTATATTCATATGACCCAAAGTTTATTTATCAAAGTCATGCTCCAACAACCATTTACCATTGTGCTCATGTCAGTAATGATGTATGTAACATGTTTTGCAGTGTCTGTGCTGAAACAGAAACAGTTTGAAAGTTCTATAATGTATTTATGGTGCTTCAGTGATAACAGCCCTGGTAAGAGTTGTGCGTAGCAAATTGCCAACAGCTTTCATTTTTGGGTATGGCCCTTGCACCTGTGTGTTATGTCATTCTACAACTGGGGATTACCAAGAAAATGTTTGAACTGTGACATTTCTGGTGGTTTCTGATAACTTGTACCACTTTTATGCTTTTTGGGTCACTGAAGGTCATCTTTGAGCCCATTTCGGTTTATTTGGTCAGAGATAACGGGTGCATTCATATTTTAAGTGCTGACATTTTCATGTATACTTGCATCTCTTTGTGTACATTCTTTTTTATTGTTTATTACAATATGTGCAATCAAAAAGGTCAAAGTTGAGTAAAATGTTGATGTCTTAAGAAGTTTTTTACTAAGTACACGATGAGTAAGTCTTAATTATAACATTTTGGTCAAAAAACACCTATTCAATCTAAATTTGCCAGTGGTATGAATCATTTTGAGCCTAACTGTATTTCGAAGCAATGCTTTTCTGGAAAATTCTTGTGTTTTTTTTGTACACCAGATATTTACTCATCCTCCTCCTGATCTTTTTCACCCCTTGCAGCGGACTTTGGCTTTGCCAGACATCTTCAGAACAACATGATGGCAGCTACACTTTGTGGCTCTCCCATGTACATGGTAAACGCATTTACAAAATCATCGATAAATGGGTATTCCTTTGGGCTCTTTGTGTTTGCTACACTCACCTACAAGTAATCATGTGAGTTAGATATCATTAAACCTCACTGTTATTTCAACAGGCACCTGAAGTGATCATGTCCCAGAACTATGATGCCAAGGCTGACTTGTGGAGTATAGGAACCATTGTGTTTCAGTGTCTGACTGGAAAAGCTCCTTTTCAGGTGAAAATGCATATTATTTTGCCCATTTTATCGTTAAAATGTGTCAGTAAAGCTAAAAAAACTTTCAAGTTTGATTTGTGCTTGTGTCATATATCATGCACACTATGCAGTATTGAAATGACTAATAGAAAACTAATTAGTGTAGTGGTGTTCAAACAGGAAACTCATAAAAATACTTGTCCATTCAGTAAAATATTTTAGATCAGTAAGACTTTCAAGTAATAACATTCTTCTAAATTTCTTACTGACAACTTGTGCATTGAATGAAATCCATGGGGCTTCTCAGAATTGCTTAAAAATATCTTGCAACATTAGGACAGCGGCAGGGTCTCCTACGCAGCAAACAGATGTCATTCTTTCTCTGGTAGTTGTACTGCACTTCCTCCTCCCTGTTAGCTTCCTCTATGCATTATTGTTCCAAAGTTTACCCAGACAAAAATGCAAACTTGTCTGTCCAGTTCTTCCTGCCGATCAAGAGATTATTTACTAGATAAGATAATAAAACTTTATCTATTGAGTTATCATGAAATAGATGTTTGTTTTGTGAATCTAGAAACACATGGGCTTCCCGGAAGCATTATGCTAATTAGTATGTAAACCAAGGAAGCAATAAAGGTCGCTAGGTATATGCTGATTGAAAGGTAAGACTGCAATAAGGAAACATTATACTTAAGAGTTATTTGTAGTGTTTTTTTTCGGTGTTATGAATTCATATTGAGAATAAGGTTGTTTAGCATAAACTTGTATGTGCTTTCTGATGTTTCTGATCTAAACTGGCTCAGCAGCATTTTTTCAAAACTTGGTTTTATCTAAATGTGAAACATGATGTTTGGTCTTTCCATCTATTAGTGAAACACAAAGGAAAAGATAGGCTCTAATGGACAGACCTTCTCAATGAAACATTTCAGTTGTGTCATACTTATATTTTTTCATGCCGTTGATATTTGCATATTTTACATCATCACCTTTAGGCAAGCAGTCCTCAGGACCTCCGGCTGTTCTATGAAAAAAACAAGAATCTAAGTCCCAAGTAAGAACTGTAGTTTTTAAACAATAAAATGTTAGCATGATAGTGTTTTGTGTACAATAGTAAAATGTGAAGTCCCAATGTGTTTTCCTGGCAGTTGTTTCTCATAGTCTTCCTTAACTAAGCTTAGATGAAAACTGAAATGTTCACAGACAAGTTCTGCATAAAGTCGGTCAGATATGCTATCTTTACAGTGTCTCATAAAAGCTGGCAGAGACAGCCATGCTCAAATGTTTGAGATTATGTAAGCTACATTTTTTAAGATTTTCTGTTAGTTGTACAGATAACCTTAAAAATGCTTTTTTTAAGGACAGACATTGAGAGCAAAACAGGCAAGTACAAAAGTCTTCTTCTTCAGTTTTTATTAAATGTTTTTTTTTTTTGGGTAGTATCCCCAGAGAGACTTCAAGCCATCTGAAGAACCTGCTGCTGGGTCTGCTGCAACGCAACCACAAGGATCGCATGGATTTTGGTCAGTAAGGATCAACTGTTTAACCCTTTAAAAGACATATATGTTGGAAGACATACTTGTTTTAGACATAATATACTATACATCATATCATTTGGTTCCCAAACGCACATATAGCAACCTGTTAAACAGTTGTTTGAAATTATTGTACACTACATTTCTTTTTTATAATTTAGCCATGGATAGTTTGTTGGTAACGTGTTTTGTACAAAGCTCTACATAAACATCAGAAAAAAAGTCACAAAATGTAACATTGACTCAAAATATCTCCATCTGTGAAAAAATATTTCGGAATACTGATCTGGATTTAAAACACATCACAAAGTGTGAAATTAATGAAATTGTACAACTGGTGAGTCAAATTATAGAAAAATATATTTTGGACTTCGCATCAATGACAGAGTTGATGGCAGCCTGGATATAATTTCAGTCTGTAAAGACATAAATATTATGAGACTGTGGTTCTATTGTTTGCCCTATTGACAATTTCTGCCCCTATATTTTTTTATCTACATGTTGCCGTTTTTACCGCTTCCATATCTTACCTGTAAAGAAACCGCTTCATATCAATGCACTTAAAGTATCGTTAGGCAAATGCCAGCATGTTCACCCTCTATTTTGATATGACTTACTGATGGTCCTTCTCAAAGTGTATTTCAGAGCTGGTTCAGTTGATTATGCTTGCTGGAAAAGTTGTTCTCCAGCTTTTTAAACTCTGCGCCTTTGCTTGGTCGCAGTACACAGTCAGACAGAAGGCCGCAGCACTGAATACCATCTTTCTCTCACTGCAAACATCACTGTAAAAAGTGTATACCACTTGATAGGAAACCCCCTCATTTGTTTGAAAGACGAATTTACACAGTCTATAATGCAGTTTTGCAAGCTACGCAAACGTAGACAGGACAGGGTTTTTCTAAGATGGTTGCACACATTGCGGCTTAATGGCTTACTCTGGGTGCGGCAAATATAAAATCGCAGACAGTAGACCTACAACAAGTATGGTAATTTGAGGTTAGTTAAGGATTCTAACGATATTTTTTCAGCACTAGTGGCCTTTATTTTTGAATTTTTTGACAGTAGGCAGACAGGAAAGAGGGGTAGAGAGAGGGGGAGACATTCGGCAAATGTCACCGGGTCCGGGACTCGAACCCGGGACGGCCGCTTCGAGGACTGTAGCCTCTGCACATGGTGGCGCGCTTAACCCCTACACCATCAGCGCCACGCCCTTAACCCCTACACCATCAGCGCTGCGCCTTTGACTCCTACACCATCAGCGCCACTCCCTTGACCCCTACACAATCAGCGCTGCGCCCTTGACCCCTACACCATCAGCGCTGCGCCCTTGACCCCTACACCATCAGCGCTGCGCCCTTGACCCCTACACCATCAGCGCTGCGCCCTTGACCCCTACACCATCAGCGCTGCGCCCTTAACCCCTACACCATCAGCGCTGCGCCCTTGACTCCTATACCATCAGCGCCACGCCCTTGACCCCTACACAATCAGCGCTGCGCCCTTGACCCCTACACCATCAGCGCTGCACCCTTAACCCCTACACCATCAGCGCTGCGCCCTTGACCCCTACACCATCAGCGCTGCGCCCTTGACTCCTATACCATCAGCGCCACGCCCTTGACCCCTACACCATCAGCGCTGCGCCCTTAACCCCTACACAATCAGCGCTGCGCCCTTGACTCCTATACCATCAGCGCCACGCCCTTGACCCCTACACCATCAGCGCTGCGCCCTTGACCCCTACACCATCAGCGCTGCGCCCTTGACCCCTACACCATCAGCGCTGCGCCCTTGACCCCTACACCATCAGCGCTGCGCCCTTGACCCCTACACCATCAGCGCTGCGCCCTTAACCCCTACACCATCAGCGCTGCGCCCTTGACTCCTATACCATCAGCGCCACGCCCTTGACCCCTACACAATCAGCGCTGCGCCCTTGACCCCTACACCATCAGCGCTGCACCCTTAACCCCTACACCATCAGCGCTGCGCCCTTGACCCCTACACCATCAGCGCTGCGCCCTTGACCCCTACACCATCAGCGCTGCGCCCTTGACCCCTACACCATCAGCGCTGCGCCCTTAACCCCTACACCATCAGCGCTGCGCCCTTGACCCCTACACCATCAGCGCTGTGCCCTAGTTAAGGATTCTGACATCGATAATTTAAAAATTCCTTGATCATGACCCAGAGCTGAGACTTTGGTTCGGATCGAGATGTCCCCATTTATACCATCATCAATTAAATCACGCTGTCCTCACACATCATTTGTTCAGATAATCACAAAGTGGATGAAATGTCTAAACTATTTCTGTTTCCTCCTCTGACTTCTGGACAGCTTTTATATGTGTGTCCGAGTACTTATCTTGTATTTTTCTCTGTGGTTGGCAGATGAGTTTTTTACCCATCCTTTCCTGGATGCAAGCTCATCTATTAAGAAGTGTAAGTAAAAGTAAATATTAGTTTTTTTTAAAGCTTGTTTAGGTGTGACCTGGCTGGTTTTTCCAAACTCTAAGAGCAAAACTTCTTGTTTCTTTTAGACTTAATGTAAGAACCAGCCAGATAGAAATGTTGAACATGATTACAACTAATTAAACCTCTGAAGGATTGTGTACTGATTATGATTGCTCATGACCAAAGTAGATTTTTTTTTTTTGACTCCTGAACTTCTTAAACATCCGTTTTGCATTGTTTCACAGCCATCCCTACAGTGACCATGACCTGTTTGCCCAGTTCTGCATCAGCCAGCTCTTGTAGCAGCTCATCCACTTCTCACCTTGCCTCTCCACCGGTTTGTGCTCAGTTGTTTCTCTTATTTCTTTGCCTCTGTTTATTCAGCCATTTGCACCTGATTTATGAGGCTGTATGTGTGTTTGACAAAAGATGCCCTTGTTCGACCTTTCCGCACTGGGAGGTATATTATGCTTTATGCTCCTCTTCTGCTTCTTTAATGTTTCTGCTTCCTTTTGTGTTTGTGTCACTGCAGCAGTCTCTTGGTGAGACTCAGCATCTGCGTGCCAAAGTTCTGGCCTCTCCGACCCAGGAAGCTGCAGGTATTCTCCTAAAGGAATCATCTGGAGCAGGCGGCAGCAGCAAGAACTCCTCCTCTTGTGATACAGATGATTTTGTGATGGTGCCTGCTCATTTTACAAGTAAGGAACCCCTCCCATGAAATCTAGGCAAAAACAGATAAAGCTATAACTAGTCATAAAATGTAACATTGGCTGAAGTACTTCTACCTGAACATCACTTTGTGTTTCAGCTCTACTTAATATGGCCATCTAGGCTTCTAAAAATGTATTGGATATGTTCTAGTAATTATTATAGAATTGCATTTTTTATTCGTCTTTATTTTTTCTGATTTTTGTTTTTCATATGAATGGATTTCCAGCAGGTGAACTGACATGTGAGAGTAAAGTGCTGCAGGACAGTCTCATGAACAGTGGGTAAGAGTCACTGACTATATTCAACATGCCAATTAAATGTTTTTCCCCCAGAATATTTACAGTTATTTAAATAATTAAAACTAAGTACACTGTATTGTTGTGTGCAATCTGATTATCTGTTCCATATTTGTGTGTTTCTTTTATTTAGCTCTCTTTTGGCTTCAGCTGGTTTGTGTAACCAAACCAAAACACCGCCACACTCTCCTTCTTACAGTGGATCTCCAAGTCCTGTCAGGTAAAAGTGTTAAAATGTTGTGATTTAATGGTAAACTAAATGATAACTTAAGCACAAAATGATCTTAAAATATTCAATAAGGAACTTTACCACATTAAATGTGGTAGGGGGTATAGAGTGTCTGACAAAAAGAACGCATGCATTTGAGCATGCATTTGAGGTGCCTTTATTTCAATAGGCTTACAGTGTCTTGCGAACATAACTAGACCCCTTGACCTTTTTCACATTTCATACCTTGGTTTTTTGCAAAAACGCCTTTGACATAAATTTTTATTCAACTACCTTTACTCATTTGTAACCTTATATCCCTAAAAGAACAAAACAAAATAAACAATGCAACCAACTGCCTTCATAATTAATCGAGTCCACCTATTTGTAATTGAATCTTCATATTAGCAGGGCTGTTGTGTGAAGGGCTCAGAGGACTCTTAGAGATCATTAGTAAGCATACAGCATGATAAAAATTAGGGGACACATGTTATGGAGATGTTTCTCCATTTTGTACTCTTTCACATGGAGCACTGTTCAATCAGTCATCCGAAAATGTAATGGGTATGGCACAACTGCAGACCTACCATGACATGGTCGTCTATCTAAACTGGAAGACCGAGGAACGGATGCATTAATCAGACAAAGACCCAAGAGGCCCATGGTAGCTCTGGAGGAGCAGCAGAGATCCACAGCTCAGGTGGGAAAGTCTGTTTACAGGATAGCTATGATTCATACACTTCACAAACTTGGCTTTTATTGCAAATGGCAAGAGAAAAGCTGTAAAAACACAAGGCATGTGTAGGACAATACAAACAAGTGAAAGTAAATACCTGTTCAGAAGTAATGAGACAAAATTAAACTTTTTGGTCGACATGCAAACACTGCTCCAAACATATCCTACTGCAGTTAAACATGGTGGTAGTAGCATCATGCTGTGGGGATGCTTTTCTGCAACAGGACAATCCTGCAAGAAAAATTGTTAAAAGGCTGCAATAGACTTGAGACTAGAGTTTCACTGAGTAAGGTGAGAAAATGTGAAAATGTTCAAGGAGTGTGAATACTTTTGTAAGGCACTATAACATGTGATGTTACACATTGTTTAAGGCCTACATCAGCAATTTCCTACAATTCTTAATTAATTACAAAAACTGATGATCCACTCTTTCTCTTGAGAGTTTGGCAAATTCTTTGCTATGTTGGAAGCAAAAACAAATCTACTGATAAGAAATCCATGTTAACCAGTACACTCTTGTCATCTGATCTCCCTTTATGTTGCTGTATTGACCAATCAAATCCACTCCAGGTATTAAAACTACCCAAAGAAGCCTGTACAGAAGACTTCAGGCATGACAAATTGTCTTTTTCTTATTCTTATTCTTTCTGCCGTTATCAGACCCCAATGACTTTTGCAACCACATCCATTCTTTATTCTCCTTCAAAAGCTGAAGCCATTTATTTTCAATAAAAGTCAATTTTGCTGCTGTGTTCCCTAATAACTTGGGTTATCTTCACATATAGCACGTTGAAAACCTTTAACTACAAAAAAATTGTATTTTACTTTTATTCAGGATGTCAACTAAAGTTGATCAAATACCTTCCTTAAAGTTTACCTTGATCCTTTAGGTCTTAAGGTTTGACAGTGTCAGCCTAGTTTCATTCTCAGAAATCCCCACAGCTGTTTGGTTTGCTTTCAACAGACCAGTAATATGATCCTTCTCAAACAAAGTAAAATATTTTCCACATCCTGAGGATATATCTTCAATTTTGCCTTTCTAAGGAGCAGGAAGTTGCCCACTAACTTGCTTTCAGCTGAAAGATATTATTTCCTGCCTTGTTACTTGGCTTTATCCTGGCGATGACCTTCTATAGAGATCTGAAGAGGTCCAGTTTTAAAGCCATTAATATTCTCTGAAAGGTTTGACTGTGTTAACAGTAACAGAAGGCCACATCTTTAAGATAGAACTGGGTTCTCCTAAAAAGCTTTCATGAAAACATAACTATTTCCTGTCAGCGATCTAAACATCTCCTGGACACTTTCTGCTCTTCTCTCTGCTGTTTCCAGACCTGTCGAGTTCCCGGGAAGTAATTATTGCGGTAACTGTGGAAACCATTTTCACTCATTGCCTATCCCAGTCCCCACTCAGGTCCAGAACTACCGGCGCATGGAGCTGAACCTTCAGTCTACCAAACAGGATGGCTCGTCACGGTCTGCATCCAAACATGCACATACTCCCAGAACCAAATAATCAAGGGAATAAACAAAGAAATTACTGACACTAAAGCTGATAGTTTTTTTTTGTAGTTCAGCATGATGCATTTCTTGGTTAAACTCGAGCACCTTGTGATTTTTGACTTGCCAGGCTGTCAACATCGGTGCGTCGCTGCAGCAGTGGGAGCTTGGTGGGGTATGCTAGACCAGGACCCACAGCCCCATGGCAGGGAGCAGTACCCACATCCCACAGGCTGTCACTGGGAGGAACCAGAACTTTCCAGATTTCTCCTCAAGGTACTAAAGAACATTATTTTTCTCTAAATCTTTTATCTTATGAACCAATAAAATGAACCCTATCCTTAAACTGTTGCTATTTTAGATATTAGATTATATGTTTTTTAGTAATCATTGAAAAAAATTAAAAGATCTAAATTAGGAATAAAATGCGTTTTAACATTTTTGTTCTTGGGGTGTCTCCGTAGTTTCATTTAAACCTTTTTTTTGTATTCTTACATGCAAATAAGAACTGATCAGGGCTGATTAATCTGTTATTTATTCCCCCAAATAATTTTGAACAACTCTGTGATTTCTGTTTTTGTCTGTGTTTCAACATGTTTGAGAACAAGTGTTTTGTTTTTCTGGTTTGAGATCATTTCAAAACAAAACACTGGGTTCCTATTCAGTAAAAACCCAAACAATTACCAACATCAAACCATATTAGAGGGTCAAATTTAAAGTTTCCTATGTTGACCACCCCCTGTCACATTATACTTTACAGCCCCCCAGCATGCTGAATCAAGGCCGACATCTCAGCAGCCCCCACAGGCAGGAGGGCTGGGCACACGGCTTCACAGCGCCCCCTGTCTGTTGGAATGTGCAACTGGTGGCGGGAGGCAGAAAATCAAGAAGCAGCATTCAGACCCCGTCGCTGTCCCCCCAATAGGGCTAATGACCGTTCGGCCCCTCCACTCTTCCCCCAGACTCAGTGAGCTAATGCAGCGCAACCCTCTTCCTACCATCCTGGGATCACCATCCAGGGTGAGACAGCTGTGTCTGTGACATAATTTGCTAGACATACACAAGACAAGAAATAGTAGCAGTCAGTTTAAACTGACCAGGAATGTTTTGTTACCATCTGTCTCCTTAGGCTATCCCGCCATTTGAATTCCCAAAACCACCAAGTTCTCCGAACCTCGTGACTTTCCTGACACAGAAGGGCTTGGTTGTTGATTCTCCAGGCAGCAGGACTGCCCCAGGAGAGCTCAGAGATCTAGGACAACAAGCACCGGCACTGTCCACCAACCCTACTTACTGCGTCAACAGACTGAATGATGATGGCAGGAGCTTTGGAAGGTCAGGTTCATTCAATCACTGTATATCTTTTCAAAAACAAATGAGTTGTTTAGAAGCAGGACGGTTTAATTTAGGACGAAAATTTGTTGTGAATTTAGTACAGTTTTAGTTCAAAAGCATAGACTGTAAAATAATAAACTTGATAAACTGCATATAAAGTGATAATTTTTTTCATAGATTTTTTTTTTTATATAAATGGAAAATGGTCAGAGTAGTGTTTAACTTTTTCAGAGTAGATGGATAAGTAGGAGCACAAAGTAAACAGATGAAGAGAATTGGCAGGAAGTGAGCAGATTTCCAAACAGTTTTTCTCTGTTTCTGTTCTGCTTGCTGCAGGTCACAGAGTGCCAGCCGTATGTCTGACATGCTGCTGATGGCTGCGTTTGGAGCTAGAGGACATGCAGGAGACAGAGGCAGTTCAGAGAACCTGGCCTCAGAAAAAGCCATAGACATAACAGGTCTGTACCTCTTATTTAGGATTGACCTGTATTTTACAGGTCTGCTCTGGTCTTTTTTACCCTTTTGCTCATTTTAGTATTTGATAGCTTAGGATGGATTCAGGCAGCAAAGTTGAAAGTTCAGCATCTTAGCTAAAATAATGTTGCATCCCATCTTCTTTGGACAACTAGTTAGAGATCATTTTTTCACAAAGTATCTCTTCCATAAAAGGTTGTTATAGGATGGTTGAATTCGCTAAGGTTTGAATTCACTAAATCATTTAAATGTCATAGAATCCATTAAATAGTTAGGGTATTGTTTTCTCTCCTGATCACTAATGCTGATCCTCACCAGCCACTGTCTCCAAGAACACATCCTTCCTTAGTCAGCTCGGTCAGGTGTCTGCCTTGTCAACAGATGGCACACATTGTCTTTTTTGGAGCCTCTTTTTGCACATCTTCCAAATTCTTCCAAAATATGGATTTGGTCAGCTGGTCTCTCAATGCAATTGATCAAATTTTCTTGAGGAGAAGACAGGGCTCGGGAGAGCCCACTTGCCCGGACGGGACATTTTTCTCCGGATACACGATGGACTCCTGGCAGAAGTGGAGGATTGTGTGTCTGTCGAGGATGTGGAAGATGTGTATATAATTGGATGTTTGATATCAGGATTTCTGCTTTTTGGAGTCAGCGGTTACCTGGCATATCGGGAAATTCGTAGAATGTCAGCAGCTGTTCTGGCAATTGTAAGGCTGCCTGGCATGTGTGATGGAATCTTCAGGGCGATCAGCACTCAGACTGAGGTGTTACGTGAGCTGAATCGCAGACTGGATATGATCCTTACACAGGATCGCAGGCAGGTTGCGGTTCCTGGACTCAGGGGTGAAATGGGATAAATCTTGGAGAAAGTTGTGCGCTCGGATCTGGCAGAAAGACAAGGAATTTGGCTGTTTGGATTCGCCTTTGAGAAGCACCAGCAAGACTCTCACGGCTGACGGAAAATTAAGAGTCAGCCTAACCCAAATAATTATTGTTTTCCTGAATCTGGCTCCCCTGCACGGCCTTGACGGCTGGTTATCTTCAACCTCTCCCGGAAGTTATGTAAACATGACGCTCTGCTCCCTCTGCCCCCTCCCTTCCCTGAGGACACCTGTGGACCTGCTCAGAACTTTGTGGCCGGTTGATGAACATTCCAACATACCATCAAGGACAATGGCCTCTGTGACAGTGCTTCATGGACTCACTTGCACACACACACACACACGCTCAAGATAAACATATGCACCCCTCACACCACCTTCACCGTTCCCAGCATGATGTTGTTTTGTAAACTTATTGCTTCTTTGTGCTGAGATTTTTTGCAATCTCAAACTGTATCCTGCTAAGGATAAAGTGTGAAAAATGATTTTTTTCCCTCTACTTTCCTAATGTGGCCTCTTTTCTCATCTAGCAAGGGCAGCGCCTGTGGGTGGGTAGCAAAGCCTCGGTGACCCGTCCCCCCCTTGTCTTGTGTCATGATGTATGTTTGGATGGGTTGTACTGGAATTCTAATTTCCCCTCGGGGATCAATAAAGTATCTTTGATTTGAATTTAATTGAATCTCCATCTCCATAACAAGCTGTCTATAATCTTACATACTTTATCAGGGTTTTATCTTTATTGCCATTGAAAACCTACATTGTTGCACATAGAGCCAATAATAAATTTTCTTTTTCAGGGACAATTTTTGATCTGTAAATATGCAACTGTATAATCAAATATCTAAAAATGCAACTGCAACAGAAGCGATGAAAACTGATTTGGAATCTATTATTTCGTTTAAAAAAACATTTAGATGGTGCATCTGCAGTTATTATAGTTCACATTCACATTATTCCACTAATGCATAACTTAAATTCAAATGGTTTCAAAAATTTGCATAAATTCTTACGAATGATGACTTTTTAATACCGAGGAGCTGCAAACAATTACGCCTACGTTCTATAACTTGTTTTATGTTGTAAAAAAAAACTTGAATGTAAACGGCTAACTTCAGAACAGTTCCAAACGAACTTTAGAGCAGTTCGTTTTTAGTGTGAATGTGATTCGACCTCGATCCGACAAAGCTACCAGGTAGCTGTAAGCTCCAGCCAAACGCCTTCCCATAGCCAGGTTTGCATTGCATCGTGGGATGCAGTAAAGTAAGTAAACTAATTAACAATGACGGCATGTCTTTAAGGTTGTCAGATAATTCTGCCTGAAATAGTACCCAGAAACAAACTAAAGATATGAATAAATACTCTGTGTTTTCTACTAGCTCAGAACACAGCATCTGCTTCCTGTTTTTACATTTGGTAGACCCGCCCCGGGCACATCTGACGAAGAAAAAAAATGAACGTTCTCACTTGGTTTGTAGTCACTGGTTTTAGTTCGCTTGCTGTTTTCTCTGTGTGAAAAGAAACCAAACCACCTGAAAAGGCAAAGTAAAACTCATCAACTGATTCAGACCAAAATGAATAAACTATAGGTATGAAAATACCCTTAGTGTGTCCTGTTAGTGCAATGATATGGTGCATTCACTAATCAGAGAAGGTTTCTGACCAACTGTTGGCCAGTCCAGCTAGAAATCGAATGGTTGCGGACATCACCATATTTCTTTGTGCGTATCTATTTTAAACCTATGAGTTGGACCTGCTCAAAGCTTTCAGAAGAACACCAGTAACACCAACATGGAACTGTTTTGTCATAACTGTTGTTTCTTTTTTTCCTAAGTTACCTTTTTGTAATCATCAGCTCAACCGGCTGATTGAATAAAAAATAATGAAAGCAAATATTTTTCTGTTCATTAGCTCCTCCTGGTGGTGGCTTTGCACCTGGTTCTTGCAGCCCAGCACAGGTGATTTTCACTGTTGGCTCTCCACCAAGTGGCACCACCCCACCTCAGACCTCCAGACAGAGGAAATGTTCAGGTAACAATACAAATCTGTCTGTATAAGTTAAGACAAAAGAAGTTGTCTCCACACAGAAAATATACCTTTTACAACAACATTTTAGAGAGTTATTGCTTCTTTTTCATGATGACAAAACTCAAATGAAAGGTTTTAGAGGTAAATCTTAATTTGTTTCTTCAGGTTAAGATCTAACTATACACTCTGGATATATAGAATGTCAAAAAAACATCCTTTTTAAAACTGACATATGTGTTGTGATTATGAATATATTATTTAATATTAATACTTTAATATTTTATTAAATAATATTTTGGTCTGTTAAGGGTTGTCCTGTGAATACCAGCCCAATAAGGCAGTGGTATTAGGAAAAAATGGAAAGGGATGAGCCAAGCTCTGACATTATTGACATTATCACTGCCAAAGCCTCAATAGTGGCAGTGGCTTCATCTCTGTAAACCTACTACTCCTCTCTAAGAGCCTGGCAAAGAGCTGGATAGCTGTCACTAATTTCTGGAGGAAGAGTTTTTATGAACACATGAACACTCTTAGCTGTTGTTCTCCAAATAAGCCTCAGCTTCTCACGAGAAGAAGGAAAATACAAGTCAAGAAGACAATGTTCATCCTCAAGCAGGTAAGCATCACTATTTGACTGGCTATCTGGATAGAAAACCTCTGTCCTTAGCAAGGGATTCAAGCTTCTTAAAACGGACACCGGGCTCCCAAGGTAGACCATGTCCATCTGAGAAGTCAAGCTGGTTAGGTTCATGAAATGTTGGAAGATCATGATCTAACTTCTGGGGAAGAAAATGAGTTTTCTCATCATTTAAATGAGACCTTTCTAATGAATGGACTCGTGCAAGTGGTGGTGGGTCAGGTTGGATTGAGTCACCTGATAACCATGTATGTCTCTCCTGGCCCCTAGGGGTCGACACAGAGTCAGAAGGGAGAGGGGTGCAGATCATGTTGGAAGGCTGCTCCTTCCACCCAATTGGACCACTTGGTGGTTGTTCACTGCAATGGGATTTGGCAGGAGACCACTGGAGGCCATCTGACTTCCAACACTTTTGTTAGGGTCTGTGGAAGTAAGTTGAACACTTGGACTAAGCTTAGGAAGGGGAGACTCTGTAGGCACTGGATTCCTGTTGTCTGAGTCTGTCTCCCGCTGTGGCTGCTGCAGCTGCTGTGAGTGAAAATGTAAATCAGGTACCTGAGAGGTTGGGGGTTTGTCCCCACTTTTGGGATGTAGCTTTCCTGACCTCGTCTGCCTTCAGGTCCCTTTAACTTTGCTTCAGCTTTCTCAGTCCTCTCCTCAGCTTTTGAGAGCTCAAGCTTCACAGCATTCTCTCTTTGAAGGGCCATCTGATGGTCAGTCTGTAACTGAAAATATCTTTGAGCTTCTAGTTGTGCTTTCTGCTGATACAACAAGGTAAGCTATCAAAGAACATCTGAAATCAGAGCATCTCTAGTCAGATACTTAATGAAGTTTACCAACTCCTGAATCCTCTCATCAAATGCAGCAAGGTTAAATTGATTTAAAGCATTCCACTCCTCTGGAGACAAACGGATTAGATCAGTGACAACAACCATTACATCTCCACGTCTGCTGAATTCATAATGGAATGGGATTCTATCATTCTGGCAGACACTACAAAACAACAACAAAGTTATGAGAGTATTGCTAAAAGTAACAACATCTAACAAATGTATGTCCAGCTATATATGTATGTGTATCTTTGACTATACATATATTGGAAACATTTGTTTGAGTGTAAATTGGGTGCACAAGTTGACCATTCAACCTGTGACTTATGACAACACTGTGCTATAAATGTTACAATGCTACTCCTTTCTCTATTTTGTGACTTTAGCATTAATTCTTAACCTTTCTTTGGGAGAAACTAGTGATTAGACACTATTCTTAACCTTTAAGGGAATTTTGTTATTCTAGTGATTCTTCAACCCCTAAATGGCAGGGTATATTATGTTTAAAATGCAAAGGAAAAAGAAAATTGCTACACCTCCTAAGGGTAATACTTGCAATTTGGCTTTTGATACACCCCCCTTTATGCCAGGGTGGATTAGATTAATGTTGGCATTTAATCTGGCAATAAATCCTGTTCTTTGAAAACATAAAAACTATAAAGTTCCTGAATGGATACATGCATCAAAAATCAGGTCAGATACTAAAATTAACTGCAAAGGTAATTCAGTTTCAAATTGTGGTCGTACATAAAACACAGCCTCTGGATACAGATGTGCAGCAATTGTCTGAACAGTGAGGTTAACTGAAGTTAAACCAAGTCTCAAGTTATTGCTTACACAGAAGAAACCAGACTGAGTCAAAACATCAAACATTTTGCCTATGTAGCAGAGTTGATTGTTACTAGCACGGAGATATTATTGGAGTTATTAACTTTGACAAACGTCTAAAATTGTGAACTCCAGGAATGTCACAAGTTATAGTCTTTTAAATATAATCAGTGACATCTGATGTTAGAACTTTGATGTTTGAGTCCTATTGTGACCAGTGACAGTTGGTTTTAAGGTCATCACTCGGTGCATCAATAATGTGTAGTTGTGGTTTATTCATTCTGATTTATGTACAGTGCTCGCTGTTCATAATAATGCCCACCCAGGGATGCCAAATAATGTTGTGATTAAGAATATGAAAATATTATTTAATATAAATACTTTAATATTTTATTATATAATATTTCGGTCTGTTAAGGGTTGTCCTGTGAATATCAGCCCAATAAGGCGGTGGTATTAGGACAAAATTGAAATGGATGAGCCAAGCTCTGACATTATTGAACAGCAAAACTCTGCACACACATGGAATGAACTCACACAATTTCTTAAAATACAAGAATTTATTAACAAAAATAAGTCAACTCAATTCAAACATATTTCAATCAACAAACTCTTTACTATGCTAAAACAATCCAAATAAACTACCAAGCAGAATTAAAGAAGGAAGACTAATGGGCTATGTACAATATAAACAAGTTGATCAAAGATGGTTGAAAACCATGGCCGAAAGAGTGATGCAACATTACCATACAATATTTTTGTTTGAGAACCAAGGATTATCTTGAAGAATCTGGAATTGAAGTTAAGTTAGTCTTGGAACTAACTTAGGCAATAATTGGCATACCTTTAGACAACCATTCACAATGCAAGATCAGATCAAATATTATTTTAATAAAATAATTTTTTAAAGAGTGATTTGCTGAATAAAACCAACCTTCTGAATGACCAATTCTCAATGGTGTTTAATTAGCAGCCTTTATTTATTAAAATAATATTTAAAGAAATATTATTAAAGAAATAGTAAAATACCATTAATAAAACGGTTAAAAGGGTCCCGTTGTCCTTCCTTCAGACCGAGGAAAACTGCTCCACTCGGCATTGTAGAGACAGGGTCTCTGGGAACTCTCTGAAACACAGTTTGCTTCTTTCGACCTCAGAGAGAAAGTCAAGCAACACTTGTACCTTAATTACCCCTGTTTCTGAATGAATACCGGATACACAAAAAGCAATTAATTCCTACTTAACTTAGTGCACATGATCGCGTGATCGTATGACACTCTTGGATCCAGTTTGAAGAGTTATGTCCGTTTTCCAGGAAAGATACATTAGTGCGCTGTGTACCTCCATCCAGTTTCACTGGGGACCTGCGTGGAAGAGGTCAGTTTGTTGCAAAAGCTGGGTTTTTATTCGGACAGTTATTTTGAAAGTTCCAGAAAAGTTCTTACTGGCCTTCTTGTTGTAACCAATGGCTGGGGTCCCAACATATGGATCAATAATCAATAGCAGAGGGGGACCAGCAATAAACCAAGGAGGGTTTGCGATTTCCTGGACTTTAGAATTGCTTAAAAATAGTTTGCGGTTGATTGTACAGAAGAGGAAATAAAGAAAATGTCTTCCTTTTTTACCAACCCATACAGGCTCCTTCAGTTCAGGCAGTCCTGTAGGCTCGTTGTCCAGTCGCTACCCCCAAACAGGCATCTATCCTGAAGGCTTCGAGGCCCCGCCCAGCCCTCGCTACAGTTTCACTGATCCTATCACAGCTAACATGGGTGGCGCTGTGACCTTTGAGGCCCCTGAGCTGCCTGAGGAGACGCTAATGGAGGTAAGGAGCTGCTTTCCCACAGCCCTCTGGAAAGTAGTGAGAGTGTAGACGTTCTTAAGACTTGACTTGGAGCTTATTTTGCATCCATTTGTCCTTTAAAATGAGGAATCTTTTTTTTTTTTAAAGCAGATATTCTGTTGCCAAATAATTTAAGTTATGTCTCTGAATCACTACTCTCATCCTCTTTTTCTGCTTCTATCGGAGTTCAGCAAGAACACACAGACACTGTGCAGCGCCTACGTTTCACTTTAGAGTTTGCCCTCTGTCTGATGGAGGTGGCTAGCGCTCGTGGTGCTGTCACAGCGGGGGGACAGGGAGACGACGCTCACCCCTCTGTCCTTCAGCAGCAAAGCCATGTAGCGGATCAGATAAGCTCACTGAGCCGAGAATGGAGGTTAGGTCAATTTCAATGTCAGATATCCCTGTTTGTCTATAACGCTGTTTTGCTCTATTTAGAAAACCCCACAGACACAAACAATGTTTATTGAAACACCTGCTCAATTTTTTTTTTACTATAACCTTCCTCTGTGTAGTTATAATAATAGAAAAATGTGGAAATTCTTTAAAAAAAATTATGCTACATTTTCTGTTACCATTTTAGAAACCATTGGATTATTTTCATTTCTGTGTTAAATGATACAAACTGATACTGCGATATTCTGTTTTATTTTTGTAATTCTTGGCTGTGTGTAAAAGTACCTTTAAGCTATGTTAAATGCTCTTGCCACTTTTAAGATTACTTATCAATATCCGCCTACTGCACATGAATGGCACTGAGCTTGATCGTGTTTTTTCACTTTAAAACTGTGTTTTGGTTGTATTTTTCAATGATAATATCTGACATATAAAGACACATGGGATCTGGTGTTATAATGTAGCAGAGATTTCACATGATTGCTTCAGCCAGAAGTGGTTTCCAGACACTTTGCTTCTTTGCCATTTTATACTTTTACAGTTTTGGTCATTTTGTAGCTTTTTTTTTTAAAGGCTTCGTTAACAACCGATGATTGAATTTACCTTTCTTCTAATTATAGTCTACTTTAGTAAAAAGTGGTTATGCCAGTCCAGTACATATTATCTATGAAATGGAAGTTGGTTGGGATGAAATAGCAATAATGAGTGGGTACAAAGTGGGGGTACAAAATGGCAAAAGGTGCAAACTGACTAATTGCAATTGTCACTGCAATATCAGTGTGTGCAATATCACAATGCAAATGACTGCTTGGACACAATATTTGTAAGAATACTGTATTTCAACTGTCATGCATTTACCGATAAAAATATGCTTAACCAATTGGATGGACTCTTAACGGAGCTGTTATATATATATTTTCACTGACTGAAATACTAAAGATCAAGGACAATGATGGGAACATTGTTTATCAGTAAATTAAAAAATTAAAAACTCTGAAAAATGTCAGTAATCATATCGTCATTGAAATCTTCAGCAGTAGTATTGCAATGACCTATTTTCCTGATATTTTCCAGCTCTAACATTTAGGTGCCTAGAGTTCATTTAATGTTTAATTAAATGAGCTAAAAGTTAAATAAACTAAAAGTGAAACTTTAGTGTTTAACATGAACACTATGAACACTTAAAAACAAAAGACCCAATGTGGTTCATGATGTAGGCTGGGGAACACGATTTTGTGTTCCCCATAGAGCAGTTCTTATTTCTTCTCATTTTTTCTCTTTTAATGACATATTTTACAACAGTTTTTTATTTTTATTTTGTTGATTTACAGTTTGGCTGAGTTTAAGGTGCTATATTGTTGAATTTGTCTCCTCAGTCATGCAGAGCAGCTGGTGCTCTACCTTAAAACCGCAGAACTATTGTCTACTGCCTTAACCACAGCCATGGAGCGAGTTAAACAGGGCAAACTCTACCCCTCTGCTACTGTCAAACAAGGTAGGAGCCTCTTCATCTAGCTAGCTCAAAAACGTATGTACAACCTGTTTTACTTTGTGCACTGCCCAAAAGCAAAAACATCTTTCTTGTTTTCTCTGCTTGCACAGTGGTGAGGCGGCTGAATGAGCTATACAAGTCCAGCGTGGCATCTTGCCGCTCACTCAGCAGTCGTCTGGAACACTTCTTCTCCAGAAAGCATCGTCTAATGGACCAAATCACCTCTATCACAGCTGAGCGGCTGCTCTTTAGCCACACTGTACAGATGGTAGGCTCAAAGAACAACTGACAAACTGTTTCACAAGCAGGTCACTGTGTAACCATATAGTTCTTTTTTTTACTTCTTTTTCCTTCTTGTGGCTTTAAAAGAAGGTCAAAAGAAGCCACGGTTGCAGTTTAAGTTAAACCATGATGACATGTAAAACACTATATGTGACAAAACACAATCACACCACATCGCCCTGACCACACAGTATTTTTATGGTAAAATGTAGCGGTGGCAACATCATGCTGTGGGGATGCTTTTCTCCAGTTGAATGGTGAAAGCTACGTAGACCTAAGGGCAAAATAGATTAAGACATGAAAATGAAGGTTTCCATCATATCTCACAGATTTTGAGCTCATTTGCAAAGGAGTATGGGAGAAATGTCAGTCTTTAGATGTGCACAGTTGGTATACGTTCAACAAAAGACTTACAGCAAAAGCTAGCTCTACAAGTATTAGTTGGGGGTGACTAAATACAAAAAAATGCCACAGCGATCAGACTTTTATTTGTAAAAAAATGTAAAAGCTGTTTATCATTTTTGGCTACTAAACAATTATAAGCTACCTGTCACATGACATCTTGGAAAATGTACATTGAAGCGTGTGGTTTTAATATGAAAAAATATAAAAGGTTTACTGGTAGTAACATCTTAGCTGCCACTGTGATTAATGCATTGTCAATATTTTGAGTATAATTATAAATATTATTTTATTTTTATACCATTTTAAAATTATGAGACTGACCTTTAATGCACTTGTTTTCTGTCGTGATGTCAGGTTCAGGCTGCTGCACTGGATGAGATGTTCCACCAGGTGGAAGCGTCAATCCTGCGTTACCACAAAGCTCTCCTGCTAATGGAGGGCCTGTCTCTGCTCCTCACTGAGCAGGATGACCTCCTAAGTGTTAGCAAATGTGAGAATCTCTTTCAACTGCTCAGCACTTGCAATTTTTGTTGTTTTAATAATGTGCCACTTCTGCTAAGAGTTTAATGAATAGAAAGACCTGGTCCACTCTAGAGACCTGCAGGCTCCTGTAAACACTGCTCTAAATGTCCTGTCTCTTTGTTCGGTTTTGTTTCTGCAGGCAAGGAGTGCATTGAACGCCGCCTCACAGCTCTGCAGTCGGGTCTCTGTGTTTGACTCTCCATTTGCTCTCTGACACATAACTTAACAAATCTCCACCCACATTTTATGGTTTCACATAGAAGCGCTTTTGTTTTCACAAGAAAACCACAAGGTTTACACAGACACTGGAGGGTTCTCACCGAGAAGATCTTTCAGTTTTCAGGGTTGGACTGTGATAGAAACACTTCTACTATGGAGGTTGGACCAGTGATGGGCATAGGGAGGACTTTGCTGCTACTGCTGGAAATGCCAAGAAGATTTGTACCCAGTTAATGTTGGTCTAACAAGAAGGAGCAATTTTTGCCAAGTAGTCACATTCCTTCATCGTGTGCTTGTCTAGCAAATTAAAAAAAGCTTTTTAGGTTTCATGCAAGATGCATTGGGAAACCCTTTGAGAAGATAAGTGCAGTACAAGCTGCACAGCTGGTGATACATTCTGAGGACTCCCTGTGGCTAAATATCCTCATTGTGTTTTTTGTCTTTATATCCTTAATTTGTTCCCATATTTTTTTCTGTTTTATCTGATTCTTTCATGCCTTTTGACAGAATGTGTACAGTATAAAGCGTAGCTCAATTTAATCAGCAGAAGTGCATACGAGCACTGTTACAAAACTGCTGCCAAATTACTTTCAAGAGACTTTTAAAGTAGATTCACTGTCTGACTCTGCTCGTTTGATAAAAGAAAAACAATTCTATGTGAGAATTTACTATTTCTGTATGGACTTCAAATGAAATGGCCACATCCTGCTTTTCACAGTGCAAGGTTGTGAAGGAAATGTTTTAATTATGCTTGTGAAAATTGTAGCTTGAGAAAAAAAACTGGTCTGGTTAACACTCAAAACACCTACTTCAACTGTGTTTGTATGCAGAAGGGGATAAAACTGGTTTTCTTCCACTCAACTTTTTAATATGCTTGTCTACATCTTGTCACATTCGTGTTAAAGAAAATGCTGCAATAACCTGGGATGTAAAGGTGCATCTTAATAAATAATCTTAATAAATTAGACTAACTTTGAAGCGTTAAATTATTTCAGTAATTAAAAAAAAACTTAAAGTGAAACTCATAGATTTATATCTGTTAATATTGGTGATTATGAATTACAGCTATTCACAATCCTTTCAAGATTGTTGTTTTACCTGTTAGCTGTTTTACCAAATGTTTTCCTTCCACTCAATTTTTTAATATGCTTGGATACAGCACTCTGAACAGACAGCTTTTTTGTGTCTTCCTCGCCTGGAGGATGTCAGTGACTGTCCGCTGAACAACGTTTGCCTTTATCTGCTCTCATCTTCCTCTTCACATAACTCCATAGTTTCTATATGAAGTTTAGATCATGTGGGTTTGCTTGCCAGTCAAGAACAGTAATGTCATGGTCCTTGTATAAGGTATTGGTACTTTCGGCAGTACAAGCAGGTGCCAAGTCATGCTGGAAAATGAAATCAGCATCTCTATGAAGTTTGTTAGCAGAGGCCAGTATGAGATGCTCAAAAATGTCTTGGTAAACAGCTGTGCTTGGTTATCCATGTTGCTTGAACCTCTTTTTCTGTCACATTTTCTCCTTCAAATAAACTTTCCACTAATGTTTGGATACAGCACACTGTGACCTTTAGCACTGGCCTTTTTACGCTTTCTCCCCTTGTGGACTGTGTCAGTGACTGTTTTTTGGACAGCAGTGAAGTCTGCAGTCTTTATGATTTCTGTAAAACATTTCTGTATTAGACTTTTTTTTATTGCTTTTACTTGATGTTTAAATTTTCTGAGAAACCAAATTTTGGGTTTTCAGTAGCTGTGAACCATAATCGTCAAATTAACAGAAATAAATACTTGAACTATGTCACCCTGTATGCAAGGAGATTATAAAAGATGAATTAAATTTTTTAACTGAATTGATTTACTGATATGAATGGACTTTTTGATAAAATTCAACTCTATTGAGATGCACCTGTATTCCTCGCACAGTCGTAAGCTTTCACATTCATTGCTGGTAATTTCTGCAAATGATTTGCAGACTTTGTTGGGGTTTGCATTTTATCTCACAGTCTTTAGAGTGGTCAGCAGGTTTAGTCAAATATGAATGTAGGGCTGTCAGAAAAGAATCAGCTTTAAAATCAGGCTGAATGATGGAAGGGGGGTTAACATTTAATCTGAAGAGCTGAATGTTTTTGCACTGTTTATGTACTGTATAGATATGCTAAAAGTGTGCAGCTTGCATAGCCGTGCTCCTTTAGGGACTTCTGCTTAGTCCATTCAGTACAGTTTTAGTTGCTTCTGCAGTTACTGTCATAAAATTGTGTGTTTTGATCTTTAGATTAAGAAGGAGATTAGATAAGCTAGTTTTCTAGAAGAGGGAGGAGGAAAACCACACTGAAACCAGTGTTGCAGTTCTTGTGCTGTGCTTTATTTGACCATTTGTTGTGTGGTTTGTTTTTTTTTTTTATAAAGGCTTCTTGCCACTTTTAAGGTTGATTTCATCTTGAATAATTTTAATTGATGACTTAACCATGTTTCCTTCAGAAGATTCGTGACTGCTAAATTTGAGTGGCTAATTTTTGAAGGTTTAAATTCTAAATAAGGTGTTTTTGATGGGTTGTGTGCACGACGTTGTGATTTGGTAGGCCATTTATTTTACATGTTAATGAGCGGCGGGACACATTAAGCTCAGAACTTGCATAGATCTGCTCTTGTGAGAAGCAGAACATGTTTCTCTGATGTAATTGACATCTAAAACCACCACTATCTTGTTTTACTCAAGATGTTATTTCCTCTGCAGCTGAGTTTGGCTACTGAGAGCATATTTTATACGATGTTTGATTGTGATCTCTGCTAAAGACGCTGTATGAGGACCCCCTTACAGCGGCGCGATCGGCAGGACAGACTGGAGAGATAATTTATCTAAAAAGACATATTGCGAGTATTTGCTTTGTTGCCTTCCATTTTGTGTACTGAACGTCTCTCTGTGTCATTCCTAATATTAATTAATTCCTCCACAGGCTCTGTGTCACTACACCTGCTGCGCTTTTCTTCCAAGAATCAGGTTGCAGAAAACCCGATGCATGTGTCACTTTTTTATCGTTCCATTCAATCATTGTCCTGATTAGCGAAACATGTCAATTTTATTTCAATTTGCTGTTTTTGAATGTTTCTAACAGCATACCAGGATATTTCCATTGTATGTTTTTCCTTTAACTAATTCTGTGTTGCCTGTTTATATTGTAAATTAAGTTATTATTGTATTGTAACTTATCAGCCGAGGAGATGATGGTGTGGGGCACCTGAGCATTCCCAAAGAGTATTAAGCTTTCTGCTTGATCTTCCACATTCTCTATCTTGCTGTTTCACAAGCAGTTTTAATGTTTTCATATCCGCAATAGACAAACTATCTCTGTACCCTGTTGGTGATGTAATCTTTGGGGCGCTCCATCATGAATAAAGTGAAAGGAAAGAACATTTCTTCCAGATGTCGTGTTTTTGTTTTAGTTGAGGGGAAAGGACTGCATACTTCATTTGAATTTATTTATACCCTTGCTTATTTTCTTTTTATTGCATATTCTTGGGAGATTCACCACAAATATGGGACTTTTCAAAAAAGGATAAGTCATTGGTCTGATTCATTCATGCAGCCATAATTACACTTTTTTTTTTTTCTTTTTAGTGCTGCTCACCAGATGAAAACTTGTTGCTGTTTAAAATACAATGGAAATGCAGCTGATGTATAAACAAGAGCATCCTAATGTTAAGTACATTTTAACTTCTGAGGAGGCAATAGAAACAGCTTCCAAAGTCTTTGAATTCAATCTTAAGCAACCTGTTTCTGTTTTTCTAATCAAGTTTAGAAAATCTCTGTTCTGGATATATACACTGCTCAAAAAAATAAAGGGAACACTTAAACAGCACAATATAACCCCAAGTAAATCAAACTTCTGTGAAATCAAACTGTCCACTTAGGAAGCAACACTGATTGACAATCAATTTCACATGTTGTTGTACAAATGGAATAGACAACAGGGGGAAATCTTTGACGATTAGCAAGACACACTCAATAAAGGAGTGGTTCTGCAGGAGGGGACCACAGACCACTTCTCAGTACCTATGCTTTCTGGCTGATGTTTTGGTCACTTTTAAATGTTTGTGGTGCTTTCACACTCGTGGTAGCATGAGACGGACTCTACAACCCACACAAGTGGCTCAGGTAGTGCAGCTCATCCAGGATGGCACATCAATGCGAGCTGTGGCAAGAAGGTTTGCTGTGTCTATCAGCGTAGTGTCCAGAGCCTGGAGGTGCTACCAGGAGACAGGCTAGTACACCAGGAGACGTGGAGGAGGCCGTAGGAGGGCAACAACCCAGCAGCAGGACCTCTACCTCCGCCTTTGTGCAAGGAGGAACAGGAGGAGCACTGCCAGAGCCCTGCAAAATGACCTCCAGCAGGCCACAAATGTGCATGTGTCTGCCCAAACGGTTAGAAACCGACTCCATGAGGATGGTATGAGGGCCCAACGTCCACAAGTGGGGGTTGTGCTCACAGCCCAACACCGTGCAGGACGCTTGGCGTTTGCCAGAGAACATCAGGATTGGCAAATTCGCCACTGGCACCCTGTGCTCTTCACAGATGAAAGCAGGTTCACACTGAGCACATGTGACAGACGTGACAGAGTCTGGAGACACCGTGGAGAGCGATCTGCTGCCTGCAACATCCTTCAGCATGACCGGTTTGGCAGTGGGTCAGTAATGGTGTGGGGTGGCATTTCTTTGGAGGGCCGCATGACCCTCCATGTGCTCGCCAGAGGTAGACTGACTGCCATTAGGTACCGAGATGAGATCCTCAGACCTCTTGTGAGACCATATGCTGGTCTGGTTGGCCCTGGGTTCCTCCTAATGCAGGACAATGCTAGACCTCAAGCGGCTGGAGTGTGTCAGCAGTTCCTGCAAGATGAAGACATTGAAGCTATGGACTGGCCCACCTGTTACCCAGACCTGAATCCGATTGAGCACATCTGGGACATCATGTCTCGCTCTATCCACCAACGTCATGTTGCATCACAGACTGTCCAGGAGTTGGCGGATGCTTTAGTCCAGGTCTGGGTGGAGATCCCTCAGGAGACCATCCACCGTCTCATCAGGAGCATGCCCAGGCGTTGTAGGAAGGTCATACAGGCACGTGGAGGCCATACACAATACTGGGCCTCATTTTGACTTGTTTTAAGGACAGCCGCTCTGTTTTGGACCATATTATGGAGGTAAATTTGTCTCAATATTATTCAATCAAACAAAAAACTAATCTCAATCAAAAAATATTAAGTTGTGATCAAAACTTTCAGAGTGGTAACAATAATTTTTTTTAAATGGAATATTTTATTTTGGGGAGAAAAAAAAAGTTTGATAAAACTTTTTTTTTTATTCAAATGACTCATTTTTTCTCACGAAGAGGAAAAAGTTATTTGCAAAACATAAACTTTTATTTGCGCATGTCAAAAATCTTTGGTTACGAGTCTCGCTCTTTTGGTTTTGACGCTCTCTGTTTTTGGTTGAACTCAACGATTTTTTAGTTCTGGAAACATGAACATCCTGGGCGGGGCCTAAAGACGAACGATGTAAGACGTTTCCCTATTGGTTAGCGCTGACTAAAGCGGCCGCTCGAACTGCAGGGCTTGCAACGTCGCTTCAGTGAGGAGATATCAACTGTACAGAAGAAAACTGCGGTCAAGTGAGCCGAAAGTCAGAAATACGCGGTGACGTCAGCCGACACCAGCTCTCTCTTAAAGATTAGTGTCGCGCATACAAGGTTCATTACGGTAATGGAGCAGAAAGGACGCCGATCCTGGCAACGTTGAGAAAATAAGAGGAAAACAGAAAAGTAACCTACAGAACATTTATATTAATTACATTTTTACACCTTTCACATTCATGTTTTATGTAAAAGAATAAATATTTAATATTTTACTGTACAGTTTTGGAGAAATATCTTGTCAAAATACCTCAAAATGCTCAACCATTATATGCATTTGTCCCACTTTCAGGAATTTATTTCTCCAAAACCAAGAGAGATGACAACACAGTCTCTTCAGATTATATTAGAGGGTCATCTATATTATAACCAGAATTAGTATTTCATAATTTCACTGTAGGTTTCTGGAGAAATACACAACTACCCCAACAAAGTACCACAAACGCTTCTTTTTGGTGAGGTCGATGAGGTCCTGGGAAGTGGTCTGGACAACTTAAAGTGCAAGAGCATCCAGATCTCCTCTGACCTCTCCTGGACCAGAAACGCCCCTCGCCTGTTGAAGAAGGTACAACAACAGCTCTTCTTCATCTCCTCAGCTGCTTACAGATGTCTGCAGGGCCACGGTGGAAAGCACTCTGTGTCTCAGCAGGACAGTGTGGTGAGGGAACTGCACAGGAGAGGAAGGAAGTATCACGGGTTGTGAGGACAACACACAGGATTATGGGATGCCATCTGCCCGACATGGATTCTGCTTTATACTACACTTGGAGTAGTTGTGTATTTCTCCAGAAACCTACAGTGAAATTATGAAATACTAATTCTGGTTATAATATAGATGACCCTCTAATATAATCTGGAGAGATTGTGTTGTCATCTCTCTTGGTTTTGGAGAAATAAATTCCTGAAAGTGGGACAAATGCATATAATGGTTGAGCATTTTGAGGTATTTTGACAAGATATTTCTCCAAAACTGTACAGTAAAATATTAAATATTTATTCTTTTACATAAAACATGAATGTGAAAGTTGTAAAAATTTAATTAATATAAATGTTCTGTAGGTTACTTTTCTGTTTTCCTCTTATTTTCTCAACCGTTGCCAGGATCGGCGTCCTTTCTGCTCCATTACCGTAATGAACCTTGTATGCGCGACGCTAATCTTTAAGAGAGAGCTGGTGTCGGCTGACGTCACCGCGTATTTCTGACTGTCGGCTCACTTGACCGCAGTTTTCTTCTGTACAGTTGATGTCTCCTCACTGAAGCGACGCTGCAAGCCCTGCAGTTCGAGCAGAAGTTCAGAGGTGCGGGGGATCAGACTCTGCTGCTTTAGTCAGCGCTAACCAATAGGGAAACGTCTTATATCGTTCGTCTTTAGGCCCCGCCCAGGATGTTCACGTTCCCAACACTAAAAGTTTGTTGAGTTCAACCAAAAATAGAGAGCGTCAAAACCAAAAGAGCGAGACTCGTAACCAAAGATTTTTGACATGCGCAAATAAAAGTTTATGTTTTGCAAATAACGTTTTTCTCTTTGTGAGAAAAAATTAGTCATTTTAATCAAAAAAAAGTTTTATTAAACTTTTTTTTTCTCCCCAAAATAAAATATTCCATTAAAAAAAAATAATTGTTACAACTCTTAAAGTTTTGATCACAACTTAATATTTTGTGATTGAAATTAGATTTTTGTTTGATTTAATAATATTGAGACAAATTTACCTCCATAGAGGTAAGCGCGCATGCGCTCTCGTGTAGTGTATGTGAAATCTCTGGCCGTAAACTGTGTTTTCGAGCTGTACTGTGTTGCTGTAATTCAGCAAAATAACATGAAACACAACTAGTTTCTCTCCCGTTGCTTTTAACTGGGCTATTTAGCAGCGAGCAGATAGACATTAAACGTAGCGGTGCTTGTTTTAAAGGCTGGCCGTTCACAAAAGACTCGAGCTCCGAGGGGAGAGAAGCAAAGCAAGAGCATTGAGGCTCCATCATAGAACAGTTCAGAAACTATGTGGAATGAGGGGAAAATAGCTATATTTATAATAAACAGATTAACTCGTGTTTTACCTATTGGTATCAGATCAGATCTTTGTGTGCTTGTGAATTTCTGCAGCCGTAACTGGTTCTGGATGACGGCTTCATAGCAGACAGTCGTTCTTCCCTCTTCCGGGTACTCCGTACCGGCGCAGAATCTTTTAGTGGTACGCATATATGTGTATATATATGTTTTTCTTAAAACTTGCCATTCGGGTATTTCAGATTACAGTAATGCTTTAATTTTTTTTTCCTCAGCATCAGAACCATGTCCTCCTGAAGGACTCAGCGGGTTAATGATGGCATCATCAGTGATGAGCTTGCTCAAAATTACCATAGGTGATACGTGCATCTGTACACACAGTAAGGCTCAGTTTTTTTTTTTATATATTGGATATAAATCCCTGACAAAAAGGTTGCAAAGAAGCCATCTCTATGCAAGAAACGTGTATCAAGAGATACACATAGACATATTCAGAAATAGAAGAAGACTACTCTGTACCTCTCCGTTCTTCCAACCAAAACATAAAAAGGTCCAGAGTTCAGTGATGATTTGAGCAGTCATGTTCTCTGCTAGTGTTTTATCAAGTTCAAAGACAGAGCAACCATGTAACAGGATATTTAATTTCAATTCAGTTTGTCTACATTGCACCAAAGGTCATGTCAAGGCACTTTACAAAACAAATATAAAAACCAATTGGTATACAGAAAAACATAATCAGTTCATTCTAATCATATAGACAGATTTAAATTCAATACATTCCAATTTGATTCTAGTTAGTCAGTTTCTAGTTTTACAGCACCTCATACCTCCTACTGAAAAGCTTTATGGGGATACTGTTTTCATTTTCCAGCAGGACTTGGCACCCTCTCACAATGCCAAAGTACTGACACCTGTTTTAATAGTCATGGTATCACTGTGCTTGATTGGCCAGCAAACTGGTCACACCTAAACCACATAGACAGGCTAAAGGCTGCTACCAAAGCAATCTGAGCTTCCATAGCACCTGAGCATAGCCACAGGCTGATGCGAAAATGCATACAAAAGGAGCCCCACCCAGTTATTGAGTACATATACTGAACAGTACATGGACATACTTTTCAATAAGCTGGCATTTTGCTCTTAAAATTATTTTTCTGTGAACTTATACAATATTATTTTCTTAGAAATTGAATTTTGGGTTTAATTTGCTGGAATTAATGAGTTAACTTCTTAATGAAATTAATTTAGATGTACTCGTTAAATATGAAATGAAATTTTTTTTCATCTCACCCACCCCTACTTGTAAGTAAACAGGAAAAACAATTAGAAATGTAACTGTTAGCTTTTAATATCTGTTAGTTTTATATCTTTTCGCTGCTTACCGCTGAGTTAAGTTGCTATGTACTTCAGCAACCACAAGGGGGAGTATGCAGCCTCAAGGCGGGACTTTTTCTGCAGCTTGATTCTGGTCGTCATGACAACGCTGTATTTATCCTGGTACCGCAGCGTTTCAGTGCGGCGCATGTCAGATGAGAGCCAAAGTAACCCGAGAGACCTGCTAAGCTGTTTACAGTTTACTGTCTTTGTGACAACTAATTGGTTGTTTTTTTGGACAACAATGTGGGTTAAGCTGTTCACGCTGAAGTATTATGGGATGAGAAAAACAGCTGCCAGCTAAAGCGTGTAGAAAAGAAGCCAGCTATTTACTCTGAATGCAGCAAAACAATGTCAGGTAGTAACCTCCCACCGTTATGGCATTCACCAGACTGGACCAGAGCTACAATCGCCAGAAAATCGAGTTCTCCAAGACGTTTCCCTGCGAACCAACCCCGACACCCCTTGCCTGCTGTCCTGCTGGCGGTCAGAGGAGGAGTAGATGGGCCAGGAGGCCCAGTTGCGTCCCGCCAGAGCGAGTTGGATCCCCGAGTCGCATCCCTCGAAAGGAACATCCAATTCCTGCAGCAACAGCACAAGGAAACTCTCGAGAAGCTCCACGCAGAAATAGAATATCTCAGAAAGGAGAACAAAGGTGGCTTATTCAAATACTGTTCTTGTTAGAATGAATCATAATCACTGAGCAGTAACTGTAAGTTTTTTTCCTTATACAAAATTTTTTCCATAATGTTGCTATGTTTGAAAACCCAGACTAAGGCAGAAAAGCTGCATTGTGGTAAATGTCAGTCAGAAAGTGTTATTTGAAAGTTTGCCCATTAGGCTGTTTCATCAAAGATGGATAGATAGACAGAAACTAATTATTCCTAGTGGGAAATCAGCAGGGTTTTGACATTCATTAATGAATCAGCCAGGTTCATTGACCTGATACCAAACAATTCATCCAATGCCTGCACATCATTATTTTCCATCTACAAGGGTTGGACCCGACGACTCCTATAATGAATTCAGAGACCTGACTGTCCCCATGATGAAGTGCTAACAAGACAGATATTCAACCTTGGTACAGTGGTAGCATAGCAACTCCAGGGTTTTGACAGTTTCTCAGCTGGGGCTGCATGAAGGATCTGGTGTCAGAACAGGCCTAAATGTCTCACCACGTGGGTGAGATATTAGCTTTGCGTGCAAATACTGGGGAGTCTCTGCACCCAGAGCTCATTATAGGTAATGGCTGTCTCTCAGTGCAACATATTGACGCTAACTGTTGTTTGTTATGGATGTTGCAGAGCTGAAGTATAAACTTATTATGGACTTTCACAAGACGAGCAGAAAAGGTAAGGTGCAATCCTGATTTCTAACTGTTTCCACTGCACCTTCAGTAGCCATTAAGAAAATTTGCTGCATTTTCAGTTAGTTTATACCATAAAAGTATTCCTGTCCCATAAACGTTTTCTTATATTTTCATGTTACAACCATAAAATTGAGTGTATTTCATAAGGTTTTTATTGGGTAGACCAATACACAAGGTAAAAATAATCTGAAATCTGTGGTGTGCATTTTTGTGCAACCTCCTGAGTCAATATTGTGTAAAGCCACATTAAACTAAAACTGCAGTTTGAAGTTGTTTGGGGTACATCTCTACCAGCCTAACACCTCTTAAAACTGAAAGTTTTTTTTTCAGTCAGACTGGATGGAGGTAGTCTTTGATTTTAAGTAGATTCAGAGCTGAACTTTGAGTAGGCCATTCAAACACATGAATATGCTCTAACCTAAACCATAACATTCTAGCTCTAGCTGTATGGTTAGGGTTGCTGTCCTGCTAGAATGTTAGCTTCTGCTCCAAATCATTTGCAGCCACAAACAGTATTGTCCTTTATTTAGTTCCATCCACCCTCTCTGTGCATGCTTAAGAGAAAGCCCACTGCATGATGCTGTCACCAGTGTGTGTTTAGGGGGATGTGTTTTTCACCAGCCATAGTGTGTTATGTGTAGGGTAAAAAGTTGAATTTTGGTTTCATTTGACCAGCACCTTCTCCGACTTCTTTCCTGTGTTTGCTACATGGCTTGTGGCAAACTAAAAATGAAGACATATGCTTTATTTTTGCTATAAAAAAATAAAATCAGGATGTGCACAACAATAGTGTCCGGTCAACAGATTCTTCTACAAGAGCTGTTGAACTCTTTAGCCCCTCCCGACTTACCTCGGGCCTCTTGGTTGCTTCTCTTAGCAATGCTCTCCCTGCCCAACCTTTCATTTTAGGTAGGTCTGCAGTTCTGTCATACACATTTTACTACTTAGGGGACATGTGAAGGCAGGTGGTTAAACTGATTTCTATTAGAGGTATCAGAGTAAATGGGTTTGAAAAGAAACACAGGCCATTTTTTGTATTTATTTGTTAAAAGTGCCTCTGGCCTGGAAGACTGGGGTGGTGGTCCCCCTTCATAAGAAGGGTGACCGGAGGGTGTGTTCCAACTACAGGGGGATCACACTCCTCAGCCTCCCTGGTAAGGCCTACGCCAGAGTATTGGAGAGGAGAGTTCGGCCGATAGTTGAACTTCGGCTTCAGGAGGAGCAGTGTGGTTTTCCTCCCGGCCGTGGAACACTGGACCAGCTCTATACCCTCTACAGGGTACTTGAGGGTTCATGGGAGTTTGCCCAACCGGTCCACATGTCTTTTGTGGACCTGGAGAAAGCATTCGACTGTGTCCCTTGTGATGCCCTGTGGGGGGTGCTCTAGGAGTATGGAATCGGGGGCCCTTTATTAGGGGCCATCCGGTCCTTGTACAAGCCGAGCAGGAGTTTGGTCCGCATTGCCGGCACTAAGTTGGAGCTGCTCCCGATGCATGTTGGACTCCGGCAGGGCTGCCCTTTGTCACCGGTCTTGTTCATAACTTTTATGGCCAGGATTTCTAGATGCAGCCAAGGGCCGGAGGGGGTCTGGTTTGGGGACCAGTGGATTTCGTCTCTTCTTTTTGCAGATGATGTAGTCCTGCTAGCCCCCTCTAGCCAAGACCTACAGCATGTGCTGTGGCGGTTCGCAGCCGAGTGTGAAGTGGCTGGGATGAGGATCAGCTCCTCCAAGTCAGAGGCCATGGTACTCGACCGGAAAAGGGTGGCTTGTCCTCTTCAGGTTGGAGGGGAGTTCCTGCCTCAAGTGGAGGAGTTCAAGTATCTTGGGGTCTTAATCGCGAGTGAGGGAAGAATGGAGCGGGAGATCGACAGACAGATTGGTGCGGCTGCCGCAGTAATGGGGGCACTGTGCCGGTCCGTTGTGTTGAAGAGAGAGCTGAGCCGAAAAGCAAAGCTCTCGATTTACCGGTCGGTCTACGTTCCTACCCTCACCTATGGCCATGAACTTTGGGTCATGACCGAAAGAACAAGATCCCGGATACAAGCGGCTGAAATGAGCTTCCTCCGTAGGGTGGTCGGGCACTCCCTTAGAGATAGGGTGAGGAGCTCGGCCATCCGGGAGGGGCTCGGAGTAGAGCCACTGCTCCTCCACATCGAGAGGAGCCAGTTGAGGTGGCTCGGGCATCTATACCGGATGCCTCCTGGACGCCTTCCTCGGGAGGTGTTCCAGGCATGTCCCACCGGGAGGAGGCCCAGGGGACGGCCCAGGACATGCTGGAGGGACTATGTCTCTCGGCTGGCCTGGGAACGCCTTGGGCTCCCCCCGCAGGAGCTCGAGGAAGTGTCTGGGGAGAAGGACATCTGGGTGTCTCTGCTGCCCCTGCGACCCGGTCCCGGATAAGTGGAAGACGACGAGTATGAGTATTTGTTAAAACTTTTGAAAAATATACAATCTCAATAAAATACATTGAGGTCTGTGGCTATTACCTGACAAAAAATGAAAAAAAGCTCGAGGGTATAAGTACTTTTGCAAGTCACTTTAGATCCTTGAATCTTTAAAACCTAATACTAGCCTAAAGGATTATTGATTCTTGATTTGCAAAGAAGCCAGACTTTGTTGCTGTTTTCTTTGTAGTATTGTTAATACTTCAGTAAACGTGATAGCCTTTAGAAAACTTCTTATGAAAACTTAGCCATTGTTCTTGTAGGATTAATGCACAGTCTTCAAGATACAAGACCTCCACCTGAAGACAGAGAGACCCACACTGGACTCTACCCGGAGGAACCACTTGAGGACACAACGGTACTGTTGCAAGACCAAGCTTTAAGGTGAAGTTCTGTCCAAAGTAAAAAAAAAAAAGTATTGGACATTTTAATTTATTTGAATGCAAATAAAACAATGAATGACTCATTTTTGTTTTTCTTCAATTCTTAATTCATAGTTCACAACAAATATCACCTCAATCACTTTACAGGACAAACAGGTCCAGCTCATATTGAAATAAATAAAACAAATTAGTTTGGCTCAAAATTACTTCAAATTCACAGTTTTTCAAGACACTGCCAAAACAGAATCACTCTGCCAAGTGTATCTCTATGAAAAATCAAAGAGAGAACACCAAATTAATGACAGCAATAGCTTTATAAATGGCTCTGTCCAGAAAAAAGACCTGGCTAAACACAGAAGTAGAGAGCCACAAGTTCCTTCCAATAGGAAAGAATAACATGAGACTACACGAAAGCCCATTTCAGATCATAATAAATATAAAACGAAGAACCCTTCATAATGAATCACTTTGTCCTTTAATATCGTGCAAGCTCATCCGCTGAAATCATGGACCTTGTGAGCTTTCAGGTCATACAGCTGGGGTTGCAGAACAAATTGGGGTATGGCTTACAACTCATAGGATTCCCCTGAGTAAAACATGCTGGGCACACATGCTGTGCTATTGCAGTTGTCTTTGCTTTTTAAAGAGTCACCCAGCTAAATACAGAATCACTGAGCCAGGACTTCTTTCTATGAAAAAAAAATAAAGTGAGACACAAATATAATGTCAGCTATAGTTCCTTCAATGACTTTGTCCAGGAAATAGTTATAGCTAAACACAAAATCACTTCACCCGGTATATTTTTGGCAAAAATTGCACAGAATGCAGAAATGGAAAATAGAGAGAGTAAATTTAGTACAGTGACAAAAAGTGGAAAGTGCTCCAGTAGTATAAGCCTGGAGCAGCAATACTATGTAGATAAGTCAGGAATACCTAATCTACTCTATAACAGTTGTTGAAAAGGTCTTAAAACAAATCTTGTTTATCTGTAGATGTAGTTATTTAACTTTCATAACTGAAACTGTCTTTCTGCCTTTAATAAACAATATCTTACTGTTCTTAAGCTCAAGAAAGGGCAGCAAAGTTCCACGGTCTGTATGGCAGAAGGATGGCACAGACATGACAGGGCGACTAATTACCTCCTTACACCCTCTAAGAATCCACAGCAGTCCATCCCATCCGCCACGTGCTCCTACGCTGCAGGAGTGTGAGGTCATCATCCGGCAGCTGTTCAATGCAAACTATTTACAGTCTCAGGAAGTAAGTCAACATTATTAGACACTGTGGGTCACAAGACATTCCTATCCATGGCTGCAAAATTTGTAAATGCTTAAAAAATAAACTGTTAGGACTTACTTTGAAAAAACTAACTTGAGTCTATTTGTGTCAATTGCATAGATTGCACGTGTAAAGGCGCTGCTGAAAGATATAGTTCTGAGCAAGAACATCACCCCAGAGCACCACATTTTAAGCAACACCTGCCTTGTTGCCGGAAAGTGGTATGGTGACATAAACATGTTGTTTATTTGTACCATAGAATCAGCTTTAAAAAAAACAACGTAATGCTTATTTGATCTTTTCTGTATGTTGCAGCAAACCTGTACAAGAAAGGAAATTTCCCAAACTTGGCCTTCAGTCGTTTCCTGAGAAAATGTATGTTGGTCCTGTTCTAGGGGGTTCTCTGAAGTTTAAAAGGTCTGGGGAGCTTCCCATATTACAAAATTCAGTATTTGTAATTTGTTTCTCTAATTATGTTGGCACCAAAAGTATTTACATGCAGTTCCATTGAGAAATATACATATCATCATCATGGGCATGTATGTCAAAGAAAGAACAGATAAATAGACTAGAGAACAAGAACAATTTAAGAACAATTTAAAATGTATAGTGGATTTTCCCTGTTCCAAACAGAGTCAAAAGTATAAATACAGACTCAAATATGTAAATGCTCCCACTAATAATTAGGTCTCTTAGCAAGTTGCATCTCAACCACAACCTTCTTGTAGCCATCAGTGACCTTCTGGAATAATTGTGGTTGGATGTTTCACCACTTGGTTTAGCAGAATACAAAGAACTACTTAAAATTGGTTGATTTGATGGGTTTGGACCTAGCCTTTAAACATATTCCACTATTAAATCCAGATGCTTAAATTTAGCCTGCCTTACCCATCTCAAGGCCAATCTAGATGTGTGTTTGGAAATGTTGTCCTGGGGTGACCCTTAATGTCACCCTTAGATGAAATGAAACTGGTTAAGATGGGAACATCAGCCCAGGGTCCAGCACGGTTACATACCATGAGCTGGGAACTGCTGGAACACCAGTGTTACTGTCCACACTAGGGAAGGTTTTTTATTACCATGGACTGAGAGGGTGCTTACATGGAAAGAAGCTCCTACACATTAAACCTCAACTAAATTTGTGGCTGTCCACATGGACAAGCTAAATGCATTCTCGGGAAACAAGAGAAAATCAAACTATTTGTCCTTAGTGACCAAAATAATGTTTAGAGGACACAAGTTGAGTCAAGTTTTCAAATCTAAGAAAACTATATAAATTAAAAAGCACGTTGTTGGAGCATTATGTTGAGGGGCTGTTTCACTGACAGAAATACTATTGTATTTCAGAAAGGTAAAATAATTAAACAGGAGAACTACTTTCAAATTTAATTTAACCTCAAATCAAAAGTTAGCTCTGTTTAAAAGCCTAGATGATCCCTGAAAACAAAGGAATTTAAATGATTTAACCAATTGTTCCAAGACGAGTAGTCAGATATCCATCCATAATTACACCAAAAGCTTGCCGATGGCTATAAACAGTGTAGAGGTAGTTTGCTAAGAGATGTTTAATCAAATATTAATGGGCATGCATGTTCTAGTTTAAAGAATATGCATGTGAGGGGTTCAGTTATGTCACAAACGAGGAGCTATTGGGTCACTGTTTTCATATTTTTGAATAGTTTTTGAAGCCACAAAACAAAATAATGCTATATTTGTTATTGTTTAGGTTTTCAGATATATGCTTTTAAGTCTTTTTTGTATAACGATTGTGTTCCCTTTAAATTACATGTACTTATCTTTTACCAGGTCTGGACCCTCTCATTCTGGTGTTGTACTCCCTGCTCTGAAGCAGAACCTCAGCTCCAATATTGCAAACAGACACAGGAGGACCCATGCAAAGCACAGAGACCACTTCAAATGGACTTTGCATTGACTAGTTACAAAAGACCAAAGTGCGGGACTTTTTATGGTCCATAACTTTAGTCATCAATTCTTCTTCATTAATGAATCATTAAAATCAAATATTAAGCTGTAGGAAATATTCCATTTTATTGAAAGATGATTGCAATATATTTTGATATTACTAAATGATGTCTCAGTTCTTCACAGCTAAACCATCACATTTAAGTAAGTGGAGCAGGACATTTAAGGAGTAAGTGGAGCACAGTAATACACCAGGCCTTTTCAAGCTTTAACATGTCAACATTCAAGCTGGTAAATAAGTCTGTGGTCCAATCCTATCCCATCCTGACACCTAATTGCTGTACTCTCACACACACACTATTGACTGTCAAGGGAGTATTGCTTGAGGTCATGACGACTTGAAATGGAATTATTAAGCTGGGGCAGTGCATGCTTTTTAATAATATTGATAAAAGTGGTAATGATAATTATTTTTTTTTAATGTATTTTAAAATATATATGTTTCCCCAATATGCATATTCAATCAATTAGAATATTATTGAAAAGTACATGTATTGTAGTACCTCAGTTCACTAAGTGAAACACATTGTAAAGATTAATTACATACAATTGTGTGTTTATAAGCCTTTCCTTCTGTTAATTATGATGATTTTCTGCTAACAGTTATTGAAAACGCAACATTTAGAACTAGAATGTCACATAAGACCAATGTTTTTTTTAATACATACATGTGGCCTTAATGAAAAGTATGTTTGATACCTGCTTAAAGGCTTAAAGATTTAAAAGGTACCTTCTAATCTAACAAATAAATCTCATCAGAATGCATATTCTTATTTGTTAAGACTATATGACTGTTTATATTTGTTAAACATTTTTTCTTCTCTTGAAAGTAAGAGTTTTTGTTATATGTATTTATTTGGTATGTACAGGTCCTTCTCAAAATATTAGCATATTGTGATAAAGTTCATTATTTTCCATAATGTCATGATGAAAATTTAACATTCATATATTTTAGATTCATTGCACACTAACTGAAATATTTCAGGTCTTTTATTGTCTTAAAACGGATGATTTTGGCATACAGCTCATGAAAACCCAAAATTCAGATCTCACAAAATTAGCATATCATTAAAAGGGTCTCTAAACGAGCTATGAACCTAATCATCTGAATCAACGAGTTAACTCTAAACACCTGCAAAAGATTCCTGAGGCCTTTAAAACTCCCAGCCTGGTTCATCACTCAAAACCCCAATCATGGGTAAGACTGCCGACCTGACTGCTGTCCAGAAGGCCACTATTGACACCCTCAAGCAAGAGGGTAAGACACAGAAAGAAGTTTCTGAACGAATAGGCTGTTCCCAGAGTGCTGTATCAAGGCACCTCAGTGGGAAGTCTGTGGGAAGGAAAAAGTGTGGCAGAAAACGCTGCACAACGAGAAGAGGTGACCGGACCTTGAGGAAGATTGTGGAGAAGGGCCGATTCCAGACCTTGGGGGACCTGTGGAAGCAGTGGACTGAGTCTGGAGTAGAAACATCCAGAGCCACCGTGCACAGGCGTGTGCAGGAAATGGGCTACAGGTGCCGCATTCCCCAGGTCAAGCCACTTTTGAACCAGAAACAGCGGCAGAAGCGCCTGACCTGGGCTACAGAGAAGCAGCACTGGACTGTTGCTCAGTGGTTCAAAGTACTTTTTTCGGATGAAAGCAAATTCTGCATGTCATTCGGAAATCAAGGTGCCAGAGTCTGGAGGAAGACTGGGGAGAAGGAAATGCCAAAATGCCAGAAGTCCAGTGTCAAGTACCCACAGTCAGTGATAGTCTGGGGTGCCGTGTCAGCTGCTGGTGTTGGTCCACTGTGTTTTATCAAGGGCAGGGTCAATGCAGCTAGCTATCAGGAGATTTTGGAGAACTTCATGCTTCCATCTGCTGAAAAGCTTTATGGAGATGAAGATTTCATTTTTCAGCACGACCTGGCACCTGCTCACAGTGCCAAAACCACTGGTAAATGGTTTACTGACCATGGTATCACTGTGCTCAATTGGCCTGCCAACTCTCCTGACCTGAACCCCATAGAGAATCTGTGGGATATTGTGAAGAGAACGTTGAGAGACTCAAGACCCAACACTCTGGATGAGCTAAAGGCCGCTATCGAAGCATCCTGGGCCTCCATAAGACCTCAGCAGTGCCACAGGCTGATTGCCTCCATGCCACGCCGCATTGAAGCAGTCATTTCTGCAAAAGGATTCCCGATCAATTATTGAGTGCATAATTATTTGAAGGTTGACGTTTTTTGTATTAAAAATACTTTTCTTTTATTGGTCGGATGAAATATGCTAATTTTGTGAGATAGGAATTTTGGGTTTTCATGAGCTGTATGCCAAAATCATCCGTATTAAGACAATAAAAGACCTGAAATATTTCAGTTAGTGTGCAATGAATCTAAAATATATGAATGTTAAATTTTCATCATGACATTTTGGAAAATAATGAACTTTATCACAATATGCTAATATTTTGAGAAGGACCTGTATATTTAAATGCTCCCCTGTGTAGAACCATCCATGTTGCCTAGTCCAGTTTAGACTGGACAAGCTAAAATAATTTTTTTGCTTCTAGCATTTCCTGTTTTTTCGATCATATTTAGATGAGGCTGAGGTTGGGAAGTGTTCAGTTTTGGCTATTTTCCACTTTGCTGCTGAATGTTACTAAATCCTGCTCATTAAAAAAAGACTTTTATTTTTTCACTTCACCTAAACTTGGTTACTGTATAATAACAGTACAGAGCTTGTTACCCTGGCATGGACAAAACACATTTTAAGACGTTACGGTTTGAAAACTGCAAATGTTTTCTATTCCGAGAGTTTAAAGCCATTCTAACCAAATATCAGAGAAAGTGCTGGCACAGCTGGATTAGCCAGCTGAAAGAAGCCTAATACAAGCGATGTGACTTCAAAGACGTCAACTGCTGGCCGACTACCGGAGCAGATAGCCTGACTAATTAAGTAGTTATGTAGTCAGCCCGTTATACTTGTGTTCCTATAAAGAGAACAGCAAAAAGGTATCATAATCCGCACAATAAATCCACTTGAAAACTATTAGTAAAACTATTTAGTTTTGCCCAACATGTAAAACTCAAGATAACACCATAACTGTTATAATCAATATTTAAGATTATTTTAACAACTGTAGGAATTTTTTTTTTCTTTTTTAAATAAAAGTAATCAGATCATGTTATAGTTTTTTTTATGTTTTTGTGAAAATGCTGTGATACCTTAAACTGCAGGATTTTAACTCAGTTTTATCCTTCTGTGAAATCTCATAGTGGCCCATGCCAAGTATTTAATATGTTGTTTTTTTTTTTATATCAGTCAATACTTTAGCCAGTCAGCACTTTGTAAAGTGTTGGTAAAAACCATTGTGAATTTGAAAACGATGTGGCAGGAGTCAGGCGTTCTCTCTGGGTACAGCGAGCCTCGACCGCTCAGTAAGCTGACAGCTGGCGAGGCAACCTGGCTGTTAGCACAGCTGACATGGGCTTCTCCAAAAATGTTGGAGCATTCTGCAATTAAGCAATATCTTGATAAACCTAGCAGATATTTAAAATTTACACAGCTACATTCTTGCCAAAAACATTGTAAACGTTCAGTTTGTGTCACAGAAAATGTAATATATCAAAGTTTTTGCCGATCTTCTCCACTATTGCTGCTTCCTTTTGAACAATTCACTTCAACCCTCAATGAATCATGGGATAGGGTGGGCCACAAAAGATACACTGGACTGATCCTTCAAATCTGGGAAAAGGAAGGATGCATTTGTCAGCCAGAACTGGAGGAGCCTTCAAATGTGGACAGCCTTTGTTGCCTCGCTGTGATGTAAACGGCCTACCAATGTGGCCTTCAAAGCAGTCCCTCAATGTGGACACAGCTATTATTAGACCCTTCTCTGGTGTAGTGGGTCCTGGGTTCCTCCTGGTGCATGGTAATGCCCGGTCTCATGTGACAAGAATGAGCAGGCAGGTCAGGTAGGATGAAGGAATTGATACCATCGACTGTCCTCCATGCCCCCCTGACATAATTCCAATAGAATATCTCTGATACATCCTGTTTAGGTCCATCTGATGCCACCAGGTTGCACCTCAGACTGTCCAGGAGCTCAGGGATGCCCTGGTCAGGATCTAGGAGGAGATACCCCAGGACACCGTCCTTCATCTCATCAGCAGCATGCCCCACCGTTGTCAGGTATGCAATATTTTGCTAGGAGATGGGCATTGAGGACCATTTTGAGATGTGGCAATGACATTTCATCCTGCCACATCACTTTAAAATTCTCGGTGACTTCGGATCGAGCCCTCTGTGGGTTGATATTTTTCACTTTCAAAAGATGTGGCATCCTTTTGTTCCTACCATATTACCCATTCCATATTAGTATGCATACCCAGCATGATTTTTTTCCAATTCAGATCTGATGTGTTTTCAAGTGTTTCTTTATGTTTTTTGAGCAGTGGATTTACTGAGAAAATGTTGATGTTCAATATTTTTCCCCCTGCTGTGTGTTTTGTTTAATTTTTATTTCTTACATTTCATTGCATATTCCTGATTTGGCTGATTTGTTTTATCTCTCAATCTCAGAGCTTTCTACATTGTGTTCCTTTGCAGATGGAGTTGTTGCTGTGATTAACTTACATGTCAATTAGTATCAATAACTTGTGATTGGCCAGCTGTACATAATGGTCTGTGTTCACGAAATTAACCCAAAGATATTTCAAAGTAAAAGTCTACGAATCTAGGAAAATAAAAGATGTATTCAAAACTTGTATTAAAGTAAAACATAGATGTCTTATCAGATACAGTACAGACCAAAAGTTTGGATACACCTTCTCATTCAAAGAGTTTTCTTTATTTTCATGACTATGAATATTGTAGCTTCACACTGAAGGCATCAAAACTAGGAATTAACACATGTGGAATTATATACTGAATGAAAAAGTGTGAAACAACTGAAAATATGTTTTATATTCTAGGTTCTTCAAAGTAGCCACCTTTTGCTTTGATTACTGCTACCCACACTCTTGGCATTCTGTTGATGAGCTTCAAGAGGTAGTCACCTAAAATAGTTTTCACTTCACAGGTGTGCCCTGTCAGGTTTAATAAGTGGGATTTCAAGCCTTATAAATGGGGTTGGGACCATCAGTTGTGTTGTGCAGGAGGTGGATACAGTACACAGCTGATAGTCCTACTGAATAGACTGTTAGCATTTGTATTATGGCAAGAAAAAAGCAGCTAAGTAAAGAAAAACAAGTGGCCATCATTACTTTAAGAAATGAAGGTCAGTCAGTCCGAACAATTGGGAAAACTTTGAAAGTGTCCCCAAGTGAAGTCACAAAAACCATCAAGTGCTACAAAGAAACTGGCTCACATGAGGACCGCCCCAGGAAAGGAAGACCAAGAGTCACCTCTGCTGCGGACAATAAGTTCATCCGAGTCACCAGCCTCAGAAATCGCAGGTTAACAGCAGCTCAGATTAGAGAACAGGTCAATGCCACACAGAGTTCTAGCAGCAGACACATCTCTAGAACAACTGTTAAGAGGAGACTGTGTGAATCAGGCCTTCATGGTAAAATAGCTGCTAGGAAACCACTGCTGAGGACAGGCAACAAGCAGAAGAGACTTGTTTGGGCTAAAGAACACAAGGAATGGACATTAGACCAGTGGAAATCTGTGCTTTGGTCTGATGAGTCCAAGTTAGAGATCTTTGGTACCAACCACAGTGTCTTTGTGCGGCACAGAAGAGGTGAACGGATGGACTCTACATGCCTGGTTCCCACCGTGAAGCATGGAGGAGGAGGTGTGATGGTGTGGGGGTGCTTTGCTAGTGACACTGTTGGGAATTTATTCAAAATTGAAGGCATACTGAACCAGCATGGCTACCACAGCATTTTGCAGCGGCATGCTATTCCATTCGGTTTGCGTTTAGTTGGACCATCATTTATTTTTCAACAGTACAATGACCCCGAACACACCTCCAGGCTGTGTAAGGGCTATTTGACCAAGAAGGAGAGTGATGGGGTGCTGTGCCAGATGACCTGGCCTCCACAGTCACTGGACCTGAACCCAATCGTGATGGTTTAGGGTGAGCTGGACTGCAGAGTGAAGGCAAAAGGGCCAACAAGTGCTAAGCATCTCTGGGAACTCTTTCAAGACTGTTGGAAAACCATTTTAGGTGACTACCTCTTGAAGCTCATCAACAGAATGCGAAGAGTGTGCGGAGCAGTAATCAAAGCAAAAGGTGGCTACTTTGAAGAACCTAGAATATAAGACATATTTTCAGTTGTTTCACACTTTTTTGTTCAGTATATATTATACCTGCACTTGGGGACACTTTCAAAGTTTTCCCAATGGTTCAGACTGATTGACCTTCATTTTTTAAAGTAATGATGGCCACTCGTTTTTCTTTACTTAGCTGCTTTTTTCTTGCCATAATACAAATTCTAACAGTCTATTCAGTAGGACTATAGGCTGTGTACTGTATCCACCTCCTGCACAACACAACTGATGGTCCCAACCCCATTTATAAGGCTTGAAATCCCACTTATTAAACCTGACAGGGCACACCTGTGAAGTGAAAACCATTTCAGGTGACTACCTCTTGAAGCTCATCAACAGAATGCCAAGAGTGTGGGTAGCAGTAATCAAAGCAAAAGGTGGCTACTTTGAAGAACCTAGAATATAAGACATAATTTCAGTTGTTTCACAATTTTTTGTTCAGTATATAATTCCACATGTGTTAATTCATAGTTATGATGCCTTCAGTGTGAAGCTACAATATTCATAGTCATTAAAATAAAGACAACTCTTTGAATGAGGTGTGTCCAAACTTTTGGTCTGTACTGTATACATTCCTGAAAAAAAGTAAAATTTTCTCTTAAGGCCTTTCTTGTGAATTTGCACTCCTTAAACAGAACCTTAACACGTATTTTTCACAGCTTTGTAATGAATTATCTCAAATAAATTGATTAATCAAAAAATAACATTTGTGTGACTATATTTATTCATAAAACATTTCTGAAACCTAAGAAGCTTTTTTCTTTCCAAATTTGTTGCCTCTCCTCATTGTTAAAATGTGGGAATTGGCAGACATTAGCAGTTAGGACCCAGTGGATACAAAACTATTAACATTCAGACAGTATTGCAGGGGTGGGAGCTGCTCTGGTCTAGCTCTAACCTCATGAGACATAGCCACTAAAACCACAAAGAAAGGGTTACTGCTTTGTCTGTATCACTGGGCAGCAGTAGCTTTGTTGCGCACTAAATAGCTTGTCACATCAAGCAATTTTGTCTGATGCATCATTTTAACCATGTTGTGTTTTATCAGGGCTTTTCTTCCCCAAGGCATTGCCCTGTGAATTTAAATAGACTATCTCCCTTTCAGCACACTGCAGTGGAGAAGGAGCACCAAATCAATGTGTCATAGTTCTGTGCCAGAGAATTCACATTATGAGATTAAATAGAAGGGGAAGTTGAAGAGCAACAGGAAATGAAAATAGGGAATTATGTAAAATGTTTTGCTTGTAGTATGAAATAGTTCACTTTGGAAACCTACACTACACACTTGAAGTGAGATCAGTTAATGTCACTGTTTATTACAAAAGGAATAATAATCATCAGTAGCTATTATGGACACATGCTGTTCTCAGTTATCTTATGATTGCAATTCAGGGGCATGTTTCTGTTAAACGTGGCAATCTGGGTTATAAGCAACATAATCCAAGGATAATTCAGGCATGGCTGCATAAAATAAAAAATAAAACTTATTGTTAGGTTTTGTTTGTTTTTGTAATTTCAGTCTATTTCTATTTCTAGTTTTCTTTTGCTTCGTTGTATTATGACTAATGTGAATTAGTTGTTCACTCTATAGCGTGGCCTTGAGTAACAAGAATCTTGCCACAGAAGTTGTCAGTAGACCACCAGTTTGAAACATTTAAGTGTCAGTCAGTCAGTCAGTCATTTTCTACCGCTTATTCCATAGTGGGTCGCGGGGGAGCTGGTGCCTATCTCCAGCAGTCTATGGGCGAGAGGCAGGGTACACCCTGGACAGGTCGCCAGTCCATCACAGGGCAACAACAACATTTAAGTGTGACAAAAAAAAAAAAACTGAAGAAATGTGTAAGGGTGGGAAATACTTTTTTCCACTTTTGGATTACCTCTGTACTAACTTCACAAATTTTCACTGAAGGTAAAATCAACAAAAACAAAAAACAGTTCATCTTTCAGCTATAAATACGTGGCTTGCGTGTCCCAAGGTCAAGACGGTCACACAGCAAGCTTTTGTGTTAATAGACTGCATGACAATTTATTTACCATATAACGGGTAGAGAAGATCTTTTAATGAGAGATGGAGGATTCTGTTTCGTATAGTCAAAATAAGCATTTTAGATATTCTTAATAGAAATTTCAGATATCAATAATCCTATTGTTGCAAGTTGTAGGTTTTGTTTCAGAAATTTAAACAGTAAAACTAAACCAGATATCTGTAATGGAATTTAGTTTTTTTTTTTAATGATTTGGTAAAAAGCAATTTCCAACATCAATACTGGGAATAATGAACACCAATAATGTAATTACACATGAAGATATCTGAATATCTTTATAGAATTTGATGGAAAGTCTCCTTAACTCCTAAAGTCTCCTCAACAAACTCTTCAGGAGACAGAACCCCCGGAAAGCTGCTGGACCGGATTCTGTCTCACCAGCCAGCCTGAAGCACTGCGCTGATCAGCTGTCTAGAGTCTTCACAGACATTTTTAACACCTCACTGGAGACATGTCATGTGCCAGCCTGCTTCAAGTCCTCCACCATCGTCCCTGTTTCCAAGAAGCCAAGGACCACAGGGCTTAATGACTTCAGACCCGTCGCCCTGACCTCTGTGGTGATGAAGTCCTTTGAGCGCCTTGTGCTCTCACACCTAAAAGACATCACCAACCCCCTCCTGGACCCCCTGCAGTTTGCCTACAGAGCCAACAGGTCTGTAGATGATGCAGTCAACATAGCCCTTCACTTCATCTTCCAGCACCTGGACTCCACAGGAACCTACGCCAGGATCCTGTTTGTGGATTTCAGCTCTGCCTTCAATACCATCGTCCCAGCTCTGCTCCAGGAGAAGCTCTCCCAACTGAGTGTGCCCGACTCCACCTGCAGGTGGATCACTGACTTCCTGTCTGACAGGAAGCAGCGCATGAGGCTGGGGAAGCACGTCTCTGACTCCCTGACCATCAGCACCGGTTCCCCCCAAGGCGGTGTTCTCTCTCCTCTGCTCTTCTCCCTGTACACCAACAGCTGCACTTCCAGTCACCAGTCTGTCAAGCTTCTGAAGTTTGCGGACGACACCACCCTGATCGGACTCATCTCTGATGGTGACGAGTCTGCGTACAGATGGGAGGTGGACCATCTGTTGGACTGGTGCAGCCAGAACAACCTTGAGCTCAACGCTCTAAAGACAGTGGAGATGGTTGTGGACTTCAGGCAGAACCCAGCCCCACCTGCCCCCATCACCCTCTGTGACTCCACAATTGACACTGTGGAATCTTTCAGAATCAGAGAATCAGAATCAGAAAAGCTTTATTGCCAAGTACGTTTTTGGACATACAAGGAATTTGTTTTGGCGTAGTCGGTGCAATACAGTACAAATTAAACAGTATAAACATATCTACAATATAATATAAATATATGTGCACAGTTTTAAGTGAGTGAGAGCTTCCTGGGAACCATCATCTTCCAGGATCTCAAGTGGGAGCCAAACATCAGCTCTCTCATCAAGAAAGCTTAGCAGAGGATGTTCTTCCTGCGGCAGCTGAAGAAATTCAACCTGCCAAAGACTATGATGGTGCACTTCTACACAGCCATCATTGAGTCCATCCTCACCTCCTCCATCACCATCTGATACGCCGCTGCTACAGCCAAGGATAAGGGCAGGCTGCAGCGTGTCATTCGGTCTGCTGAGAAGGTGATTGGCTGCAGTCTACTGTCGCTCCAGGAACTGTACACCTCCAGGCCCTGAAGCGGGCAGGGAAGATTCTGGCTGATCCCTCCCACCCGGTCACAGACTCTGAAACTCTCCCCTCTGGCAGGAGGCTGCGGTCCATCCGGACCAAAACCTCACGCCACAAGAACAGTTTTTTCCCATCTGCCACCAGCCTTGTTAACAAAGCCCGGTAACCACCCTGACACTCTCCCTCCCCCTCGCACTGCCATACTTGCACAATGATCACCTGCACTGTTGTACCGTTCTGGCATCCTATACTGCTCTACATTTACTCTCACTCACTTAAAACTGTGCACATATATTTATATTATATTGTAGATATGTTTATACTGTTTAATTTGTATTGTATTGCACCGACTACGCCAAAACAAATTCCTTGTATGTCCAAAAACGTACTTGGCAATAAAGCTTTTCTGATTCTGATTATTAAGCTAAAATGTGTAGAAAAAAAAGTTATGACTTGTTAAACCTATTTTACATTTTAACTTAAATGTTGATTCCAAGCAGGAAGAATATTCTTCATAGCATATTCATACAGTTAGAAAGAATATAGTGTGTTGCAAAAGTATTCATAATGCCTTATTTTTTTTCACATTCCAACTCCAAACTCCAATGTGTTTAATTGGGGGATTTTATATACATACACAAGATAGTGCATGATTGTGAAGTGAAAGGAAACTGTATCCAAGTTTTTCAAACGTTTTACAAATTAAAATCTAGAGAATAGTGCATTCATTTTTTTAATTCACCCCCCTTTACTTTGATACTAGTGCAACCAAATGTCACCTATGTAGTAAATAGAAAACATCTATGTATGAATTAATCTAAACAAAAACACATCTTCTCTGTGAAGGCCTCATAGGTTTGTTAATGAACAAACAGCATCATAAAGACCAAGGGACATACCAGACACAGTACAGATAAAGTTGTTGAGACGTTTAAAGCAGAGTTAGGTAATAAAACAATATCCCTTGCTTTGAACTGGTCAAAAAGCACTGTTCACTCCATCATCTTGAAACAGAGAGTATGGCATAATTCCAAACCTACCAAGACATGGCCATCTAACTAAAGATACAGGCAGGCAGATCATTGGACAGATAACCCCTCACTGGAAGGGTTGCAAAGATGCCCTTGTCTGGTGAGATCTTGAAAGGACAGCTATTAGTTGTTCACGTAGCGTGGCCTGGAATAACAAGAATACCAATGTTGAAAGAAATCCATAAGAAGTCCCATTTGCAGTTTTCCATGGGCCATAGCAGACACAGAAAAGGGTGCTCTGGTCAGATTAAAGCAAAACTTAACTTTTTTTCCTAAATGCTGTGTATGGTGGAAAATTAACACAGCACACTACTCTAAAAGGACAGGGAGGTTTGTTAGGGTTCAGGGGGAGCTGGAAGGAGCTACAGCCAGGGAAGGGTGAAAAAAAGACTTGAGACTGGGGCCAAGGTTAACCTTCCAGCAGGACTATGACCCTAAATTTGCAGCCAGAACAATAATGGAATAGTTTAGATACAAGTAGGTTGTTTTGTTACAATGGGCCAGTCAACTTCCAGTACGTCTAATTGAGAATCTATGGCAAGACTTGAAACCTGTTATTCTTCAGAAGTCGTATTAATTTAGTAAAGATGTAATTTTCATAGAGAGCATAGGCATTGATCAGACAATTTCTTTATTTCCGATTAACATAATAAAAAAAGAATATCTTTACGTCAGTGGAGCATATGCCCAGCTTTCCAGCTCTTTTTAATACATTTTTACAGCTTTGTTTTACACAAATGCTGTGTTAAATTTGACCCTGCTCGCACCTGTGTGACATCAGTATGTTTTGATCAGTTGGAATTGTAAGCGCGCTGTTGAAAAAAGTAAATAGAACTAATGGTTCTAAAACTACAACTGTATTTTATTTAAAACATTTCAATTAATTAAAAATATGTTACATTTTGTTGTCTGTAATTGCCTTTGTACTGTTGTTTGCTACTATATGCATAATACCTTGGTTAATAGCATTGGTTTAAAATAAAATAAAACAAATTACAAAATAAACACTTTTAGACCCTGGTCTGTGATTTATACAGTCTTGTTGTGCACTGGTCTGTGGTAAAAACTACTTCTGAATATTATGGTTTTAAGCAACTTTTTGTGCAGCATCGTGGAAACATGTTACACTCAGCGTACCCAGGCACGTTACCCCACCCCAATCCTTGCGTCATCATCCAGTTGCCCGACCCCCTTTCCTCATGTTCTCGCTTCCTCCGCCCACCTCCCCCCTCCCCCCTCTAGTCGTCGAATGACGTACTGATAGAAAGCGGGACCAGCCCTCCCGTCGCCATTTTTCTTTATAACTCTCGCATTTCTGGTTTCTAAGCGAGCGGAGGACAAAATAAAAATAACGGCAAGTTCAGGACAGATACTCGTCCGGTCGGGATACTACGCCGGCGGTACCGGAATGCAGCTCCTGAGATGCACCAGCAGCGGACAAACGGCTGCTCTGAAGTCACTTTTTGTGTGAATACGTGTTGCGGGCCGCCATTTTTTTCCTGCTCTGCCTCTGAAGTCTGCTCGAACCCGAGAGAGGGAACTCACAGACCTGTTTCCGTGCCTTACCGTTAAATCGAGAGGATTTAAAGTAACTATCTATGTTTCCCACCTTTTGGCTAATGTTAGCATTTTTATCCACAGAAATGAGGATCCCTCAGAGAAAAAACTGAGACCCCCTTTTCCGCTTTTATATTAACTGACACTGGCCGGAGGAGATAATTATTTGAAGCATTGTGTTTTTTCTCGGAAGGCGGAACGAAAAGGAGGAAGCTTAATTGATCTTTTCTTGCTTCGACCTTCCTCGGTGTTTTTTTTTTTCGTAAGTTGATCATTTTCTCGATTCTCAGTCACTAAGAGCTGAGCCAGTATGCTTCAAAGTTTAATCAAGTCAGCCTGTCCCTAAAAACACCAGGCTGATTTTTTTAAACCTTTTTTTATTCAGGTCGACGAAGCCTTCAGTTTTACTGCAGAAGTAATTCAAAAACCGTACAGGGGCGACGAATACCATGCCCTGCACCTACTGAATCATTCGTTTTGGATCAACGCTGACATTTTTTAATCAGTTTTTTTTTTCATTTATATATATATATATATATATACTAACTTATTTTGGGGGGAACCGACATGTCATCGGCTCGGTTTGATTCGTGTGATCGGTCCACTTGGTATTTTGGACCCGTTTCTCGACAGGAGGCACAGAACAGATTACAAGGACAGAGGCATGGAATGTTTCTGGTTCGAGACTCGTCTACCTGCCCCGGCGACTATGTTCTGTCGGTGTCTGAAAACTCCAAAGTGTCTCACTATATCATTAACTCATTGCCCAGCAAGAAGTTTAAGATAGGCGATCAAGAGTTTGAGAACCTCCCGGCTCTCCTGGAGTTCTACAAAATCCACTATCTGGACACGACTACGCTAATAGAGCCTGCTCCCAGGTAAGGAAGTCACGCAATACTCCCTTTACTAACTATTAACCAGGCATTTATTTTATAACAAGCCTACTTTCACGCAGTTGTCATACACTGTTGGCTTAATTTGCATTTGGCACATTCAGTTTACTGTTTGACTTTGTGCTCTACAAAAACACATTTGATAGAAGTGAAGATTTTTCTGGAACCTGATTTCAGTACTGATACATTTCAGTTTATTTAGGGCTTCACATAAAAAAAAAAACCCACTTTAAACCAATTCTATTTGTTTATATATAACCTATTGTGAAGAAAAGACATTTCAGAGCAAACAAGCAATTGAAATCTAGGTTAATTCAACTAGGCATGGGGTGGTGTGATAATATTGAGTCAAAATATCATGGTTTCACAATATTGTCACAAAGGTTTATCAGCTCTTATTTGGAAGAGGGCTGCTGCTGCAAAAATATTGCCTTAAGATTGGTGGTTTACCTGCCATTAGTTTTCACACATGCACCTGAATTTCACTTTTTCTAAGCGAGGAAAAAATATAGCACCCATCTTTCAACCAGCTGACTTGCAGTGCACAGCAACAAGTGGGGAAGGAGCAGAACAGTGCAATTGGTTCTCAGACAGAAATGCACCAAGAAAATCAAAAATGTGCAGAGCAACCCCAAACTTATATCCATTGTGAGAGAGAGATCTATAGGCATCTATATATATATATATATATATATATATATATATATATGTGTGTATATATATATATATATATATATACACACATATATATATATATATATATATATATATATATATATATATATATATATATATGTATATATATATATATATGTGTGTATATATATATATATGTGTGTGTGTATATATATATGTATGTGTGTGTGTGTGTAGTTGGTCTTGTATGTCTTTCAGCCAGCTGACACTTAGGGTGTCACTTTGTTATAATGCCAAAAGGACATGTTTCTTTTATAAACTAATTAAATGTCATTAGCTCCAACCCTAACTCTACTGAATGTCACTAACAATGTCCTTCATTTTACCTAGTGACCAAAAAACTAAATTCTGCACACTTTCATTGCATTGTTGTCTTCCCAAGGTACCCAAGCACGATCACCGGATCCATCCAGACCATGGTTGGTCCCGAGGAGAACCAGGAGTACGTGCGGACATTATATGACTTTACGGGAAGCGATGCAGAAGACCTCCCATTCAAAAAGGGGGAGGTTCTCATCATCGTTGAGAAGCCAGAGGAACAGTGGTGGAGTGCCAAAAACAGAGAGGGACGGGTCGGAATGATCCCTGTCCCCTATGTGGAGAAATTGGTACGACCACCTCCTCACCCTGGCCAGTTTACCCATGGATCTCGTAACTCCAACAGCTACGGAATCCCAGAGCCTGCCCACGCCTATGCTCAGCCCCAGACGTCTTCTCCACTGCTCCCTGGAACGACCGGAGCAGTTATCACTCCCCTACCCTCCATGCAGAATGGCCCCGTCATTGCAAAGGCCATCCAGAAACGCGTGCCTTGTGCCTACGACAAAACAGCTCTTGCTTTAGAGGTATAGTGAAATAATCTATCAAATCAATCCACCCATCACACCTGCCAGATTTTGTTTTAATTTATCTGGATGAATTGTTCTCCAGGATTTCTCAGAAAGACTAAGCTGTTTTACAGCTCATTTGTAATTTTCAGTTTTCTTTAAAGAAATCTTTTTTACTTGGGGTGTATTCACACTTGCCACTTTTGGTCCGCTTTAAACAAACCAGAGTTTGTTTCCCCCCTTGGTCCGGATCTTTTGTTCAGGTGTGAATGCACTCAAACGAACCCTGGTCCGGACCGAGACCCACTTTTTGAGGTGGTGTCGGTCCGCTTCCAAACAGAGTCTGGTGCGGTTCGCTTATGGTCTGAATACAAACCGGCCCCGATCCGAACCAACTACAAAAAGCGTACGTCTCTTTGAACATAAAAAGCCACCGTAGCCGGTAGCAAAGTTTTGTGTTGTAAGGTAATCATACCTGATAAGCTGTGTGTTGCTTAGCTACTGGCTTGTTGTGGGTCAAGGCACGTAGAGAACGTCGGCGTTCAGCACGCATTCTCCGACGGGTTTCCAAAATTATAAATGGAACGTCTCAAAGTCTGTGTTGAATGAGCTGCTCTTCACTCTCACAATAATATTGCAGCTGTACTAACGGCACAAATATGCAGAACAGAGGTGCTGCACGCAGCACGTCTACAGATGTTTTCCTAAATGTCCAGGTCTGTGTTCTGTCCCGCCCCCGTCATTTCTGTCCAATGGGAACAATGATCGTCACCCGCGTGGCTTTGTTTGCAAGTAATAGTTCACTTGCAAACAGTACAATGTGAAAACAAACCGCACCAAATGAAAAAAATAAAGTTTGCTTTTGGTCCGGACCAAATCAATGGACCAAAGGACTTTCCTGGTGTGAATACACCCTTAAATTTGCCACCTATGAAGTTCTTCAGCAGAATTTTTGCTTAAAAAAAATCTTCCACACAGCATGATGCTGCCACCATATTTTACAGTGGGGGTTTTCAGTGTTTCTGCTTCACAAAAAGGTTTTTTGTGCAAACTCTAACCCTACACATTACTATTTGTTTCTAATAATTTTTTGCTCCTCTTACCTTCATTCTTGTTACAGAAAGTTACCCAATTCTTAGTGTTAGAAATTTTTTTATAATGAAAAAATCTTAGATAGGTGGAGAAGGGATCAGTAGTATGTTTGATTTGTTTCTTTTCGTAACATGTTGAATCCAAAATGATTCATGGGTGTTGTGTTTTTAGTTGATGTTAAAAGGGCTGCAAGTCTGACAGCAGCATTGTTGTAGTTTTTAGCTGAGTGCTCTTGGCTTGTATTTTTATGAGAGCCTGTTGAAACTCGCGGCATTCAGTGTGTGCTGGAAGGCTACAGCGAGGCTCCGGGTTACTGAGCTGTGGTGATTTCCCCAGGCTAGAGATGAGAATGGGAGGTGTTTTCGAGCGAACTCGGCTGCTGTTCGGTGACGTCGTTGTTTCAGCAGTAAAGAGGAAATGAAATGGGCTGCTAGAATTGGGTACACAGATGCACTCGGTCCCTGTGACTCTTGCACACAACTCAGTGGAAAAATTTATACGGAGCAACCAGGATTTCTCAGTTACATGTCAAATGTTAGCTTGCTCTTCTCAAGAAGAAGAGATTGCCTTCTTGGCTTCATATAAGCATTTTGAAAAGATATTACAAACTACCATGAACTCAATTAGCATTATTTTCCAGTTGTACTTACACATATTTGAGCTTTTAAATAGTATTGCGCATGGTACATGGACATCAATGTATTGCTAATTGAAAGTGTCTTTAATCCATTAAGTCCTGCGAGCCTTAAGGGAATTCAGGGTTTAGTTTATCTAAACCATTCTAACATATTTTTTTGTCAATATCACCCAGCTCTATCTGGTATACAAATCTTCATTAGCAAACTAGATACTGCAAACAAGTAATCACTTTTTAATACATTCATTGATTTACCAATGAGATTGTTGACTCAAACATGATCTTTGCCGGTAAAATGTTATTAGCTGTTGAAGCATTTATATATTTATTTTCCTTATTCTCCATTTTTCTATGACATAAACTTTTGAAAGAAAGAAAATCCAGATTTCCTGTGAACGTGTGTGTATGAACAATAAAGTGTGTCTTTTGTGTTTACCATGAGTCCTGCATGAAATGGGACACATGCTGTATGTTTCTAGTGGGCTTTATGCATCTCACTGTCTGGACCTCTATCACCTTCACATAAGTTTAGGCATGGTTGGATTCAGCATATGTTTATTCCTGCAGCTGCAAAAAATAACATTGATTATTACAGTTATAATAGTATTGAAGACATTTGTTTGTTGGTACATGGACTTCATCAGAAATATGGAAAAAAGCCACTAAATCGAGCAGTAGCGTTCACGTGCCTTTTGCGCCAAATATACCCTTTGCTATTCAGTTCTTCGTTAGTCAGGTTATCTGCTCAGGTAGTCACCCGGCAGCTGACTAAATAACAGACACTCCGCTCTTGACTTGACTTATTTGGCTTTAAATTGCTTTGCCTTTCAAGTGTTCAGATATTTTCAATTGAGGTTCTGTGTAATAATAGAAACTAATCAGTAATACTTTCCCTTACCGGTAGAAAGATGTCATATCACTGTCTTGAAGTTGTGAAAGTCTCACAAGCTAGTCAGACTTTCTTTTTAGCTGGCTTTAGCTATTAAAATTGCTCAAAGTGAAAATATTCATCAGTGCAGTGCAACAATATGTAAGTGAATAATGGTGTACAATTTCACACAGATCGTTATTGAGTTATGTGCAGATTTCTGTGTTCAGCCGATCAATGTCCATGTTTCTATCTGAAGTGATGTTGTTTAAGCTTGCCAGTTGGGTCCGTCCGTCAGTTTGCCACTTATTAGTCATCAGTTCCACTAAGAACAGGGCTAACCTCTGGGATTTTGCATCAGTTGTGAAGCAGCATTGACAGTGGTATCTTTCAGTGGTTCCCAAGTCTTTTTGGTTGTTAGAAGGTTATCTTGATTGACTCACTAACTCTTTTAAGAGTGATTGGTGTTGCTTGTTTAGTTTTCACAACATCACTATCTGTTTTTCACACCCTGAAGTATGTCTAAGCAGCAAAACTGTCTTTCAGAGTTTAGTGGTTTTCTTTCAGCCATCTGACAATGTGCAGCAACAGCTCAGGGAGGAAGGGCTTGGCATTAATATATGCTTCATTGAGTCGGAGAAAACGTACTCCAGCGCTCTCTGTCATCTCCTTAAAATAACTTTAAACAGAAAGAATGGTATGATGGAAGAATCATGCCAAAGTGGTTTTGAGACCTGTGTCATTAGTTTGATCGAGGAAATAAAACCACTTGTCTAGATGGATCCACATTAATAATGACTGGTATGAAAATTAACACTAAGGGAAGGGGCCCTGTTGGGTGTTCTGTACTCAGTGGCTGATATAACTAGTCTATAGACCTGTACTTTCTCTTACCTACCTGCTGTCTGGTCAAAAAGATACTGTGTTTTATTGTTCAGGGACTTTTGCCAAGGAACAATGGTCTAGAGTGCAGCGAAGAATAATGATTACGATAGAAGTCCACAGAAAAGATCTGTTTAAGTAATAATTTTGAAAAGTGAGTTTTAAAACCAAAAGTGTTTTTACCCAAACCGTTCATGTGATAGGAGTTATTTTTTATGATTTTAATCCAGAGGGCAGATGTTTCTCAGGTCATGTTCTGTGTAGAGCAATACTCTCTGTATTTGGCACAAGCAACCTCATACAGGTCCTTATCAAAATATTAGCATATTGTGATAAAGTTCATTATTTTCCATAATGTCATGATGAAAATTTAACATTCATATATTTTAGATTCATTGCACACTAACTGAAATATTTCAGGTCTTTTATTGTCTTAATACGGATGATTTTGGCATACAGCTCATGAAAACCCAAAATTCCTATCTCATAAAATTAGCATATTTCATCTGACCAATAAAAGAAAAGTGTTTTTAATACAAAAAACGTCAACCTTCAAATAATCATGTACAGTTATGGACTCAATACTTGGTCGGGAATCCTTTTGCAGAAATGACTGCTTCAATGCGGCGTGGCATGGAGGCAATCAGCCTGTGGCACTGCTGAGGTCTTATGGAGGCCCAGGATGCTTCGATAGCGGCCTTTAGCTCATCCAGAGTGTTGGGTCTTGAGTCTCTCAACGTTCTCTTCACAATATCCCACAGATTCTCTATGGGGTTCAGGTCAGGAGAGTTGGCAGGCCAATTGAGCACAGTGATACCATGGTCAGTAAACCATTTACCAGTGGTTTTGGCACTGTGAGCAGGTGCCAGGTCGTGCTGAAAAATGAAATCTTCATCTCCATAAAGCTTTTCAGCAGATGGAAGCATGAAGTGCTCCAAAATCTCCTGATAGCTAGCTGCATTGACCCTGCCCTTGATAAAACACAGTGGACCAACACCAGCAGCTGACACGGCACCCCAGACCATCACTGACTGTGGGTACTTGACACTGGACTTCTGGCATTTTGGCATTTCCTTCTCCCCAGTCTTCCTCCAGACTCTGGCACCTTGATTTCCGAATGACATGCAGAATTTGCTTTCATCCAAAAAAAGTACTTTGGACCACTGAGCATCAGTCCAGTGCTGCTTCTCTGTAGCCCAGGTCAGGCGCTTCTGCCGCTGTTTCTGGTTCAAAAGTGTCTTGACCTGGGGAATGCGGCACCTGTAGCCCATTTCCTGCACACGCCTGTGCACGGTGGCTCTGGATGTTTCTACTCCAGACTCAGTCCACTGCTTCCGCAGGTCCCCCAAGGTCTGGAATCGGCCCTTCTCCACAATCTTCCTTAGGGTCCGGTCACCTCTTCTCGTTGTGCAGCGTTTTCTGCCACACTTTTTCCTTCCCACAGACTTCCCACTGAGATGCCTTGATACAGCACTCTGGGAACAGCCTATTCGTTCAGAAATGTCTTTCTGTGTCTTACCCTCTTGCTTGAGGGTGTCAATAGTGGCCTTCTGGACAGCAGTCAGGTCGGCAGTCTTACCCATGATTGGGGTTTTGAGTGATGAACCAGGCTGGGAGTTTTAAAGGCCTCAGGAATCTTTTGCAGGTGTTTAGAGTTAACTCGTTGATTCAGATGATTAGGTTTATAGCTCATTTAGAGACCCTTTTAATGATATGCTAATTTTGTGTTAGATCTAGGTATAGGCTTTGACTGTGCAATTCTAACAGGAATACGCTTAATCTCAACCATTCCATTGTAGTTCTGGTCGTACGTTTATTACCGTTGTCTTGCTGACCTCAGCCACGACCCAAGTCTCAAGTCTTTTACAGTTTCTAGCTCTACTTTTTGGATATTCAGTGTTTCCCCGTGCCTGCTGATGAAGAGCAATCCCCTCTCCTTGATGCTGCAGCCATATTTTACTGTATGCTTGTTTTTGTTTTGTTTTTTCTCAACAGTGTTATGCATATAGACCAAAATGCTTATATTTGCTGCAATGTGACCAGAAGACAGTTTTCCACATTTTCTATAGCCTCTACATGGCTTGTGGGAAATGTAACATGTGAGTTCTCATGGCTTTCTTTTTGCTACTCATCGGTTAAGGTCAGATTGGTGGACTGCTCTTCTTGTAGTTGTCGTGTTGAGAGAGTCCTCCGCTTTTAAACTTATTCACAACTTTATTGTTGAACTGTCTGCTGTGTTCCTTGGTCTATGTGATGTTCTTTGTTTACAACGGCTCTCTAAGGAACCCTCTGAAGGCTTCACAGAACACCTGGGTTTATCCTGAGATTAAGATGGACATGTTGAGTCTATTTACTAATTAGGTGACTTCTGAAGGCGGTTATTTTGGAGTTTTAAGAGTAAAAAGGGCTGAATACAAACATTTTCGTAATGTATTTTTGTTTTGTTTTTTTCATTGATTTACCTGTCATTCTGAAGGTTACTGTAGATAAGTCTGTAAGTCATTTTAAGCTTTTTTTTCTAGTTATTGCAATGAATAATGTGGCCAAAAATCATAGTTTTAATCAAGGTTATGATAGAAGAGACCGCTGTTCTAATTCTGCTAAAGAAGATATGGGCCGGGCAGATTGGGGTCACATTCTGAGTTGCGGATCTGCTCTCCTGTCATCTGTTTTTAAACTGCTGGGTAGTGTGCAGAGCAGAGATCTGACACCCAAATAAATCTTCCAACAAGTTGTGTAACATCACAGGTGGACCGTTGCATAACTTCACATAACACTCCAAGCCTGTTAAATGTATAGAATGTTTGGAAGACTGAAGCTTTTTCTCCTTTTCTCCCCCAGGTTGGAGACATTGTCACGGTCACACGGATGAACATAAGTGGTCAGTGGGAGGGGGAGGTGAACGGACGCAAAGGCCTCTTCCCCTTCACGCACGTCAAAATCATAAACCCCCAGAATCCAGACGAAAGTGACTGATGCGGGGGCTCATTCAGGGCCTCTCGGCGGTATTGACGTGTACCTGAATCCACTGGCCCATCTCCACCTGTTCCGCCGGTGTTGTGGTTATGTGCTTGCCTGCTTCGAGAAGGGTCGGGGGGGCTGCACCATAACATAGCAGCAACACCCCCACCCCCCCAGCACCTCTGCTGCCGCTAGCCTTTGCGAGGCTTCCTGACTGTTTACAGCTGTGGACATCAGACTTAAATTAAAAACCTGACCTAACCATCGCTAGTTCCCTTTTTGAAGCCATTTCTTTATTTTTTCTTTGCAGAGGATCACTGGGCATCAGTGTGAATGTGTTTGTATGTTAAAGTGCATGTGAGCATGCTCACAATGGATTTCTTCCTCGTATTGCAACACGCCAGTTCTGTTAGACTCTGACTATTTGTCATGTCAACTTCTTTTGGCTTCTGAAAATATTTTTGTCATGTGAGAATAATTGTATGTGCAGTAAATGGGGTAAAGCAGCATCCACCTGGATTTAGGAGAGCACTGAGCATCGAGGAGCTGGCCAGCCATTAAAATGACATTTCAGCAAACAATCTAGTCACTGTTGTACCTAAACTATTGGCAAATTGGTCATGGGGTTGGATGTTTGTGTGTGTGTGTTTGTGTTTAGTGATCCTTGGAATGTGTCAGTAGAAGCAAAAACAGGGTTGGAAAGATTTCTGGAAAGATGTTTTTGATCTCCAAGTCTCCCTGACTGGCCAACAAACTTATTTATGTTGGTAAGACATGGCGTGGCCAAACTTTTATCCTGTTCTCTCCTTTTTTTTTTTTTTTTTTTGGTGCAAGAAGATCTTCTCGTTTTGAGACATGAGCGCATGCTTGAGGGTAACTACATGTTCTTCTTGAAAATGGTTCCAGTGATCTGCAGGCTTTGAGTGCTAACAGAACCTAGCAGTAAATCGAGATTCTTCAGCAGTTTTTTTTTTTTTAAGGTGCGATGTGTTTGAGCTATGCAGTGGCAGTAGTCTAGATCAGCATCTGATGACCAGGAGAACTTAAACAAAGGTTGTCTAAATTTTCATTGGCACATCTAATGAAGTCCCTGCCTTGAAAGTGAAATATTTCTTTTACGTATTCTTTTTAATGTGCTAATCCAATCTAATTGAGATGCTATTATCTTGAGATTGTTTTTGGTTTCCGCACATTTCTTTTAATATAAACAGACCCAAGTAACGCAGTTTAAAGTATCCATGTTCACACTGCTACAGACGGTTGTGCTTATCATCAGGACCCCCAAGGATTAAACATTTGCGCAAACAATGCAGATTCCTGTTGTAAAACCAAACAATTTCCCCTTTATCTCTTCTTTTTACTGCACACTGTTTAAATCGATCCTCGGCCAAATACTCATGTTTTGTGCAGCTTACAACTGTAATATTTTTTTTCTTCTTTTTGGTCAGTTTTAAATCAAGCATTTTAAAATGAGTGTTATTTAAAGGGTGACTTACTAAAAGGGAGAAAATGCTTGCTGGTTGCCTACATGCATGACTCCTTGGCTAGGGTCTGTGGTCTCACCTGGTCATATGCTGCTTATTGTCTTTTATCTCATTAAGCAAAGTTTCTCTGAAGTTCTGTTTTTTTTTTTTTCAATATGTTTTTTTTCTTGATTATTTAAATGTAGTCGAGCAATACCCCCCCCCCCCCAAGTATTTCCCTACCTGAGATGAACTTCTCTTCTCTTGCTTTTGATTTCATTTGTAATGGCATTAACAGTATTACTGTGCTTTTTTTTTTTTTCATCATAATTCTAGAAATGCCTGTCCTTCAAAAAAAAAAAATCAAAAATTGTGCCTTTTTATTTTTTAATACCATTTACATGTGTTAATATTAGCCAAGGTTAACACCTGTGCTGGTAATGACCCTTTATGTACAGAACAAGTAAATAAAATTTATGTCTACTTCTTTAAGCCACCTCTCTGGTATCTTTTTCTGGTGTCCTATATGCAGTATGACAGATGGGTGGGTGGGTGTGTTTGCAGCAGTTCAGGCGTCACAAGTTGTTTCTGGAGCACAGGACAGTTGCTCTTGCTCTCGTTTTTCTGTTTTATTTTTTATTTTTTTGTGCAGTTCCACTTTTGATTCTGCCTTCGCCCAGGAGAAAGGAAGCAATTAATGAATTTTAATGAGGTGCTAAGAAAAGAATGTCAGCTGACTCGGAGATGGGAACGGGGAAAACTTTTCAAGGGCAGCTTTGCACGTCTGTGTCCATGCATGTGTTTGTAAACCAGGTAATGGGGATGCAGTGCAAAAAAATGCTCCCATATGTAGGAGGTGAAGTTCTCCATACAAAGATCCTGTTAATATCTAACAACTTATGCTTCAGACAAAGGGTTTCGTTTAATTTTATATAGTCAGTCATTTTCTACTGCTTCTTCTGTAGTGGGTCATGGGGAAGCTGGTGCCCTTCTCCAGCAGTCTGTGGGCAGGAGGCGTGGTGAACCCTGGACAGGTCACCAGTCCATCGTATTTTTATATAATTAAGCTTAATACAGTTCAATATATGTTAAACATGTTTTTATTCACCTCTGACATTTGCATGTAAACTATATATATGTGTGACTGGGTTTAAAACGCATGCTAAATATGTGGCAATCAAACCTAAACTTAAATCCTGATATCTGAACATTCGTTGTAGGAACTAAACACAGGAATTGAAACCTTGATTCTGTTTCTGTCGTGTGTGTGTGTGTGTGTGTGTGTGTGTGTGTGTGTGTGTGGGTTCCTGTCTTGGCATCATAGTGAGAACCATTTTCCCGATTTCACCATCAAATTGAGGACCGTTTGTACCAAAGTGAGGACATTTTGCTGGTCCTCACGACCTATTTTGCTAACGGTTAGGACTAAGGTGTGAATTGACTTTAGGTTAGGGTTAGGCATGCACTGGTAATGATTAGGTTTAGGGTTATTGTCAGGGTTAGTGCATAGAAAGGGTTGAAAATGACTGAAAATCAATGGGAGTCAACACATGGTCCTCACTACATATAGCAAAACAAGAGTGTGTGTGTGTGTGTAAGAATCAGACTCATTTTTCATGCTGTAAGGCAGGAGATGATTGTGTAAAGATGACCGTAGTCCCAGTACTTCAAACATAAAAATATTTCTGCAGCTTCAGCTTAGTTTTGACCATGCAACATTGTTAAATGTGTTCCTAGGAGGAAGGGAGGAAACAAAATTATGATGCATTTATTTGCTTTAAAGATGAATTCAAAAAGACTGCTTACAGTTCCACCAGCTTGCAAAAGTATTCAAAGCCCTTGAACTTGTGGTCTCCAAACCTGCCATGTTTACCAAAATTGTCAGGTTGAAAGCACTTGAAAAAATCGTGATTTTTATTTTATCCTACTCAATTATTTTAATGAAACAAAGTAGTACAATTTTTGTCAAAAGGATCTATAAATCATAGATCTGAAACATTAGGGTTTTGTATGTTTGCCCTGTTAAATGGCATACATACATTTTCCTTGAGAAAATGTATTTTTTCAGTAAAAAACAAAAAAACGATATGTCAATCTTTTTTTTAATAAGGCTTACTTTATTTAGCAAAGTTTAATAAAAGCTTCTGCCCAAATCACTTTTATCACTGGATGTTGCTAGAAAGTATGAAAAATAAAAGGCAAATACTTTGTCTTGTACCCGATGTTTTCTAATTTCAGAAGTGCTCAAAGTGTATCTGGTAAATACATAGGAAAAAGACTTTCAGCTGTAACTGCACTTAAAGAATACATGTCACTTTTCAGATTTTATTTGTAAATTATTTCTACATCACAGTCAAATACTAAATTTTTACCTGAATGCCCTGTAAAATACAATGTTTGGTTATACCAGGACAAAATTTGAACACTTGTAAACAGTTGGAAGGTGTGTGCACATGAGGGTTTGTATACCTTTAAAAGGATTTAGGGGGAATCCTCTTTGTATATTTGCCTTTTACTCCATTCTGTCCGTGTCCTTGAAAGCAGTTTTTATGTACAGTAGAAATCAAGCCCGTTTGGTCTTGGAGCCAATCAATGTGTTTCTCATAACTGCATGTGATTGACTGTGACTCCAGAGTAAACATGCACAATGAATCAAAGTTAGCAAATTCTGACCTCTCCTCCAGGCACAACTTGTATGTGTGTTTCGGCGTCGATGGCGGCTGTGCCATTACCGCCGGTGCTTTTAAGCCAGCTTCAGTGCCAGTGAACATGCAGTTTGACCTATTAATGGAAGGTACTGTGCAACAATACGAACCGAATTGATCTCATTCGAAAAGGGGAGGGTTGTACTTTAATAGATCTGTTGCTTAATGTATTAAATGGAAGTTAATGAGTTAATATCCCTGCTACAAATGTAATTATTTCCAAAGGGGCTTTTATTTGGACATATCCATCAGTTTATTTTTTGTGTGGAGGTGGTAGTGTCATGTAAGTTTAGTTTCACTTCTATAATCAACCCTATTGTAAAGGGCTAACTTGCTCTCTGCCGACTTACAACAGGAAGTTTAAATTACATGATGGACTTCATAAATATGTTTACCAGAGATAATAGAAGCTGAATCTGACATTATCACTCTATATGAGCTTGAAGCTGATTGTCAGGTTTAGTGTTAGTGCTATCACGAAGGAAAGGTGAATAGTGCTATGAATCAGCTCTGTAACCACTAGTCAGCCCCTTCTACACGCTCCAGAAAAAGCAGGTGATTCTTTTTTTACAGGATGGGACAGGTATAACTTAAGTACATAAGCCGACCCCATTGCAATTCTAAAATAGATTTTTTTCTTAATAACCAGCTGGAGAGGCACTGTGACCCAAACTGCTGCAGAAAGACCCAACAACTTTAAAGATCTTTCTGTAATTAAAAGGCTGCTCATATAAATGCCACCATGTTCTACACAAAAAAATTATACCTCCTAGACTTGTTTCAAACGTGCAAACCAGCTCCTATAAAGAACTGCCTTCAACGTGTAAACCTGCAACAGTGGACATTTGTGCAGGGAGCTTCCTGGCACACAAGGATGATGTGGTCATGCAGCACCAATCTGCCCCTATCACACCTTTCTATAAGAAATTAGATTGATATCTGGATTGAATAAAAATCTGTTTATGAACATTGCTTTTGTGCATAATGTTTTTAAAGCATATTTCAGAACCTGGAAAAGTCAAAAGATGCCTTGACATAAATGACGCAAATATACATTTTACCCGTTAATGCCTGACTTTGCACAACATCTGCGAAATTGGACTTAAAATGCTCCCAGGCCAAAACGAGGGCAAACCCTATATTATTGAGTGGGAAAATATGAAAACAACAGTGAATACTATTTTGTACCAGTCTGTACTATTTAGGTGCTTTTTAGGAGCTTGTAATTTGAGTTTTGCCCAATGTAAGGTGCTGGAAAATCATAGATATTGACAATTCTTGAAATGTGCTTAAATCTGACATTCATAAAATACTGATCTTGCTAGTAGTTGCTGAAAGAATGCATCTCCACTCCATGATGCTGCCACCCCCATGTTTGATGGTGAGAATTGTTTGTTCTTGGTGATGTGCAATGTTGGTTTGCTTCCACATATAGCATTTTGCATGTAAGCTGAAAAGTTCTTGCATGACCAATACCACATGTTTGCTATGTCCCCTACATGGCTGCAAAGAGGACTAGATAATGTCTTTCAATTTAGTGGCTTTCTTCTTGCCTCTCTTTCATAAAGGCCAGGTTTGTGTGGTTCATGACTAAAGGTTGTCCTGTCAACACATCTGTCCACATGAGCTGAACATCTCTGCAGCTCCTCCAGAGTTCGGGAGATGTTGCTTTAAATTTTATTTAGGGGCATTGGAGTAAAGAGGGGTAAATAGAAATGTTGTCCTACTTTGTTTTGGTTCACCACATGAAATCTTAATCAAATACATTGAAGTTTGTGGTAGAAATGCTACAAAATGTGGGACAGGGGAATGAATACTTTTTCAGAAAGTGTCTCTCTGGAAGACCTAACAGAACACCCTCTTATGTTTAAGCCACTATGTTCTTTGTTAAGTTCTCAAGCTCAATACGTGACTGAAACCAAACATGCTCCATAGTCCGTGCTATGTTTGCCTCTCTTAAAGCACTTTGTACGATGATGTTAACAAAATTGGATTTAACAAAAAAACGTGTGCGTTTGTGCTTTATAATATATTCTTTAGCAACCCAGCTCCCTGAGGCTTTGTATGTGTCCCAGATAGAGTTTCTCTTTTCTATCTCGTAAAACATTTACAGCGGCAGACGTTCCTGCCGTCTGCCGGGGGAAGCATGCCAGAGCATAAGGGTGACTCCACATTTAGCTGCCTGTTATCTCTTTCTCAGGTCAGATGCTACTGGTTTTATAGATAACTCTAGATCATACAGATATTCTTTGAAATACAGTTTGGGATTTGTGAAACCTGTGTTACATTTCAGTCAGACAACTCATTTGTAAATGTTTTAATAGATCTTTATTATCTAATACACTTTAAGTTGAGTTTGGTGTCTTGGTTGTGATTCCGTTGTGGTCATCCTGCTCAACATTAGCACATCTCTACTCCCCTTAACCTGTTAGGAAGTAAAGGGAGGGTCTCTGACCTCGGAGCACATTGAGGTGATGGGGTGGTGGAGAAGCTGAAGGGAACAAAGAAGAAGCTGGCAGGCAGGCATATCACATGAAATGCAGGGGACAGCTGGAGGTTTTGCAGCTTAAATTGAGCACCCAAATCATCATGGTATGCTTGATTTATTCTGAAGATTTTGGAAAAAATCACCTTTAAGGCAGCAGCACAGCTCTAGTTGACAGCGTGAACTAGCCGGCAGGCATCATCTCATTTGTGGAAAACTTAAACAAAAAAAGCATTTTATGCTTTCCATCCACCTACCCACCCATACATACATTGATTTCTTTTTTTTTTTTTGCTATCTAGTTGTTAATGTCTCTGAGAAGTTACATATATACGGTGTGTGTATGCCGGGGTGAATGGGGTTTGAAGGATGACAACTGAACTTAATACAGTTCAAAGTTTGCAGGTTTCAGTGGAAATTAAAATGGAAACTTGATACAACTGGCAAAGAAAGGAGTGAATAAAATGCAAACAATACCAAACATTATTATTCAGAACTGGAGGGAAGAAATTTAGCCAGCTATGTGCATGTATGATTAAAGCAATAACACCATGACATCTGATTGTTGCAGAGGGTCTATAAAAGCACCTTCATGTCTGCTAAAATGTAACAAAACTAAATTTTATTTTTAATGAACACTTCCTGGTTTTACTGTTTTGAAGCCACTGTACAGTGTCACCCACTGTGACGGCTGTGCAGGAGTAATACAAATAAGCACACTTAATTTGCTTACATATCTTATGCCTTAGACTTTGACCAAAGTGGCTGCACTTTAGGCTCAGAGCCTGAATAAATTCTGGATGTTGTTGGTCAAGAAGCAGAAACACATTTAACCCAAAGCAAATTCCACTGAAAGCCCCAAGTAAACGTGCCTGATCTCATTACATGGCACAAGCACCATCTAATATTAAAACTTCTTTAGCTGTCTCTTGCACCCTGAGCAGGTTTTCTGTAGCTTTTATGCATCTGCTCTCAATAGGGATCTAACTGGTGCCCTCTGCAATTGGGAGATAAGGTGGTGTTTGCTGTCAGTCACACAGTACCCATATGGGATGAGGTGCAAGTTATTCTGTGATGTTTTCTTTTCTTTTACCTAAAGTGATAGTGCTGTACCTTTAGCTATGTTCAGCCGGGAAATTTGAAGAAGTTAAATCATCAGAAACATAGTAATGGTGGTGGCTGAAGGGGGGCTCACCCAGAGTGTCGTTTATGCAAGAACCGACACTGACCAGGGGGACTTTGCATGTTGGCTCTGACAATTAATAATTTACTATAAATTGTTGGAATCTATTCACAATCTGCTGTAAGGAAATATGCTTTTTTGTTTCCAATAACAATACCAACAGGAGTTTAATTAATGCTGGTTTGATGGGAGGACATAGCATGTGATAGTTTGAGTCGTGTAGCTCAAATGGGGAAAAAGATCAAAAAACTAAATAGTAATAGGATGAAGTACAAAGTTTTCAGAAACAAATACACATATAAATTAAATGTGACATTTGAGAATTTTCCCCTCCTTGAACCGTCACCTTAACGTGGTGGAGGGGTTTGAGTGCTCAAATGATCCTAGAGGCTATGTTGTCTGGGGCCTAAATGCCCCTGGTAGGGTCTCCCATGGCAAACAGACTCTAGGTGATGGGTCAGACAAAGAATGGTTCAAGAACCCCTCATGAAGAACAAAATATCGAGGCACGTGACGTCGCCCGGTACGGCGGAACCGGGGTCCCACCCTGGAGCCAGGCCTGGGGTCGGGACTCGTCGGAGAGCGCCTGGTGGCTGGGTTGCTCCTCGCGGGACCCGGCCGGCCCGAACGAGAGACGCGAGGCCATCCCCCAGTGGGCCCACCACCTGTAGGGGGAACCGTGAGGGACCGGTGCAAAGAGGATTGGGTGGCGGACGAAGGTGGAGACCTCAGCGGCCCGATCCCCGGATGCTTAGGCTGGCTCTAGGGACGTGGAATGTCACCTCGCTGGGGGGAAGGAGCCTGAGCTTGTGCGGGAGGTCGAGAGATATCGACTAGAAATAGTCGGGCTCGCCTCCACGCACAGCGTGGACTCTGGAACCCATCTCCTTGAGAGGGGTTGGACTCTCTTCTACTCTGGAGTGGCCCACGGGGAGAGGCGGCGGGCTGGTGTGGGTTTGCTTGTTGCCCCCCAGCTCAGCCGTCTCGTGTTGGGGTTTACCCCAGTGGATGAGAGGGTCGTATCCCTGCGCCTTCGGGTTGGGGAGAGGTCTCTGACTATCATTTCAGCCTACGGGCCGAGTGGTAGTGCGGAGTACCCGGCCTTCTTGGCGTCCCTGTCGGGGGTGCTGGATAGTGCCCCTCCCGGGGACTCCATTATTCTGCTGGGGGACTTCAACGCCCACGTGGGGAACGACAGTGACACCTGGAGAGGCGTGATCGGGAGGAATGGCCTCCCCGATCTGAATCCGAGTGGTGTTTTGTTATTGGACTTCTGTGCTAGTCACGGATTGTCCATAACGAACACCATGTTCAAACATAAGGGTGTCCATCAGTGCACTTGGCACCAGGACACCCTAGGCAGGAGGTCGATGATCGACTTTGTTGTCGTATCATCAGACCTTCGGCCGCATGTTTTGGACACTCGGGTGAAGAGAGGGGCTGAGCTGTCCACTGATCATCACCTGGTGGTGAGTTGGATCCGCTGGAGGAGGAGAAAGCCAGACAGACTTGGCAGGCCCAAGCGCATAGTGAGGGTCTGCTGGGAACACCTGGCGGAGCCCTCGGCCAGGGATGTATTCAACTCCCACCTCCGGGAGAGCTTCGACCAGATCCCGGGGGATGTTGGAGACATAGAGTCCGAGTGGACCATGTTCTCCGCATCTATTGTCGATGCTGCTGCCCATAGCTGCAGCCGTAAGGTCTGCGGTGCCTGTCGTGGCGGCAATCCCAGAACCCGGTGGTGGACACTGGCAGTAAGGGATGCTGTTAAGCTGAAGAAGGAGTCCTATCGGCTGTGGTTGGCTTGTGGGACTCCTGAGGCGGCTGACGGGTACCGTGAGGCCAAGCGTGCTGCGGCCCGGGCTGTGGCAGAGGCAAAACCTCGGGCCTGGGAAGAGTTCGGTGAGGCCATGGAGAAGGACTACCGGTTGGCCTCGAAGCGATTCTGGCAAACCGTCCAGCGCCTCAGGAGGGGGAAGCAGTGCTTTGCCAACACTGTTTATAGTGGGGGCGGGAGACTGCTGACCTCGACTGAGGACATTATCGGGCGGTGGAAGGAGTACTTCGAGGATATCCTCAATCCTGCCATCACGCATTCCGTGGTGGAAACAGAGGCTGGGGACTCGGGGTTGGACTCTTTCATCACCCAGGCTGAAGTCACCGAGGTGGTTAAAAAGCTCCGCGGTGGCAAGGCTTCGGGGGTGGATGAGATCTGCCCTGAGTACCTCAAATCTCTGGATGTTGTAGGGCTGTCATGGTTGACACGCCTCTTCAACATTGCGTGGCGGTCGGGGACAGTGCCTCTGGACTGGCAGACTGGGGTGGTGGTCCCCCTTTATAAGAAGGGGGACCGGAGGGTGTGTTCCAACTACAGGGGGATCACACTCCTCAGCCTTCCTGGTAAGGCCTACGCCAGGGTATTTGAGAGGAGAGTCCGGCCGATAGTTGAACCCTGGCTTCAGGAGGAGCAGTGTGGTTTTCGTCCCGGCCGTGGAACACTGGACCAGCTCTATACCCTTTACAGGGTACTCGAGGGTTCATGGGAGTTTGCCCAACCGGTCCACATGTCCTTTGTGGACCTGGAGAAAGCATTCGACTGTGTCCCTTGTGATGCCCTGTGGGGGGTGCTCTAGGAGTATGGAATCGGGGGCCCTTTACTAGGGGCCATCCGGTCTCTGTACAAGCGGAGCAGGAGTTTGGTTCACATTGCCGGCACTAAGTCGGACCTGTTCCCGGTGCATGTTGGACTCTGGCAGGGCTGCCCTTTGTCACCGGTCCTGTTCATAACTTTTATGGACAGGATTTCTAGACGCAGCCAAGGGCCGGAGGGGGTCTGGTTTGGGGACCAGTGGATTTCGTCTCTTATTTTTGCGGATGACGTGGTCCTGCTGGCCCCCTCTAGCCAAGACCTACAGCATGCGCTGTGGCGGTTCGCAGCCGAGTGTGAAGCGGCTGGGATGAGGATCAGCTCCTCCAAGTCCGAGGCCATGGTACTCGACCGGAAAAGGGTGGCTTGTCCTCTTCAGGTTGGAGGGGAGTTCCTGCCTCAAGTGGAGGAGTTTAAGTATCTCGGGGTCTTGTTCACGAGTGAGGGAAGAATGGAGCGGGAGATCGACAGACGGATCAGTGCGGCTGCCACAGTAATGGGGGCGCTGTGCCGGTCCATTGTGGTGAAGAGAGAGCTGAGCCGAAAAGCAAAGCTCTCAATTTACTGGTCGGTCTACGTTCCTACCCTCACCTATGGCCATGAACTTTGGGTCATGACCGAAAGAACGAGATCACGGATACAAGCGGCTGAATGAGCTTCCTCCGTAGGGTGGCCGGGCACTCCCTTAGAGATAGGGTGAGGAGCTCGGCCATCCGGGAGGGGCTCGGAGTAGAGCCGCTGCTCCTCCACATTGAGAGGAGCCAATTGAGGTGGCTCGGGCATCTATACCGGATGCCTCCTGAACGCCTTCCTCGGGAGGTGTTCCAGGCACGTCCCACCGGTAGGAGGCCCAGGGGACGGCCCAGGACACGCTGGAGTGACTATGTCTCTCGGCTGGCCTGAGAACGCCTTGGGCTCCCCCTGGAGGAACTGGAGGAGGTGTCTGGAGAGAGGGACGTCTGGGCGTCTCTGCTGAGTCTGCTGCCCCCGCGACCCGGTCCTGGATAAGCGGAAGACGACGAACGAACGAACGAACATTTGAGAATTTTAATGACTTTTTACTTCCATTAATTGACTAAAATACCTAACTAAAAACAAAAATGCTATGGTTTAAGTAGATGTGTGCCAGTTAGTTTGTTTATGGGTACAAATGCAAGTAGGAAGGGACAAAAAGGCAACAAGTAGGTACCACATAAGGGTCAATATTGGCAAAGTGATCCAGTAGTGTTACTGATACAATTAACTGCCACAGTGTAACCACAGGTGAACTGCTGTTTAAACTTCTTGGGTGACTTTTTCCCACACCTTTAATTTTTCTTTACATTAAGCTATCAACCTAGCAAGATGTGCTACTGAATATTGGGTAACCCCCCAAAAAACACAAGGAATATGTTAAAGCTAGAAGTTGGCTTTGAAATACAGTGCCTTGTATTCATAGCCCTTAAACCTTTGTACATTTTGTCACGTTACAACCACAAATTTTAATGGATTTATGTGGTAGATGAACAGAAAGAACAGCAAATGGCCAGAAAAGGATCAGTTGTTTCAAAAATATTTTACAATAAAAATTTGAATCTGAAACATGTGGAGTGCATCTGAATGCAGTTTTACTCTGATATCACTAAATAAAATTCAGCCTCATTAATTGCCTTCAGAAGTCACCTATTTAATAAATACATCACCAGCATGTAATTTAAACCGAGTATAAATACAACCTAACAAAATGTTAAAAGCGTTTTGCAAGCGGTATGGAAACATGGGAGAAATGTAAGAGAATATCCCATCATTCCTAAACTGACAAAAAAAGTCAAGCTTTTTCAAAATTGGTCAAGTTTATTAAGTTGTATCCAAACATACCTAAAGCCCCTCTTTTAACCAGGACATAATTGATTGGTGTCAAAGTTTACCAGCAGGAGTACGGGAAAAGTGGGTACTGGCTCCAGTCTGCTGGGTTGCTGTGGTGGCCCTGTTGGTAACTGTAGCGGTATTCCTGTTGCTGGGTGCTGTGTTCCATTGTGGAGAGTAGGTGAGATGGAGCGTGGATCGGGGTCTCTGTTGGATCTCGGTTAGTGGTAGGTAATGGGAATCTGGGGTATTCCACAGATCTGAAGGGCAGAAACGGATCCAATAAAAGTGTTATACAGTACATGGTAGTATCTAATTAACAATTGCCGTTGTGTGAAACACAATATTCCATCATGATTGGATGCTGATTTGTCCCCTATATTAGATTTTCAAACCTGTAAGGTTGGTATGCAGGGACCATCTGTTCTTCGCAGCTGTAGTTGTACTCCTGCAGCTCCAGGGGCTCAGAGTGTGTCCTCTCTGACAAGTCCTGCTCTAGGGCCAATGGGGAAAGGTGACCTGTCTTCAGTGACTGCTGCGTCCAGGCCCTCTTCTTCCCGGCCTGTGCTGACTGAGAGGGGGAGGGCATCCTCTGTAGGCCTGAGGAGGAAATACAACATCCATTTGTGAGATATTTTCATCCATACTATCTTGTGGTCATCTCATAGTCTGAGGGTTTGATCCCCAATTCTGGCTGTGCAAGACACTAAACTTCAGAATGGAACCTAATATAATTACTGTACATAATTGAATAAGTGTATTAGAAACAGATTTGAAAACAGAGTAAAATGAAAAAAAAAAGTACCTGTTTCACTGTTACAGAGACTTTTCTTGTCTTCTGTGGACTTTTTTGTAGGGGAACTTTTATTTGAACGGTGCCTAAAAGATTGTGTCAAAAATTTGGTTATTTACCCAGAAACTCCAAAAGGCACATGGGGCAGTGTAAAAGAACTGAGGATGTATAAGCTAATGTTTAATAAAATGCTAAATAAATGTACCTTTTACTATGAGAATGGGTCCCTCCTTCCCTAAATCCTTTTGCAAATGGATTATGGTCAATCTTCAGTCTGGTAATCTAAACAAAGACAGGAAAATATGAATGCCGTTCCTTTTTTTAAGCCAAAATGAACATCTGACTTGGTTCAGTGTTAAACTAAACTGCCACACATTGTTATAAATTGCAGTGCAAGAAGAAGTAATCACATCCTTTGATCCTTTTTACACTACAATCACAAACTTCAATGTACTTTGTTCAAATTTTATGTCGAAAGCAAAAGTAAATCCATTAAAGATTTTTTTTACAAATGAAAATCCGAAGTGTGGCATGCATTTGTATTCAGCCCCTTTAATCTGATAACTCTAAATAATATCCAGTGCAACCTTCAAAAGTGATTTAAATAATAAAGTCCACCTGTGTGTAATTTAATTTTAGTCTAAATCCATGTGAGGTTTGTGAACTAACAGGCCAAGGAACATAGCAGACTGGTCTGGGAGAAGGTTGTGGAGAGTTTTTAAGCAGGGTTAGTTTATAAAACATCACACTTATTGAAATCCTAAGGTAACTGTTCAATTTATTGTACAGAAATGGAAAAAATAAGGCAGGACTGCAAACCTAAGAAGACATGGCCGTTCACCAAAACTGACACCTAAAATGTGGATCAGATAATCACAGGGGTAGCCAAGAGGTAGTTGCTCCCCTAGAGCTGCAGAGATCCATAGCTCAGTGGGGAAAATCTGACGACAGGACAATTGTAACGTCTCCAGTAACACACAATCCCCATTGTCATGTCAACATGGTGAAGGCAGCATTATGCTATGGAGGGGCTTTTCTTCTGTAGGGACATTGAATCTTGTCAGAGTTGATGGGAAGATCAATGTGGCTAAGTGCAGAGCAATGCTGGAAAAAACCTGTTAGAAGTTCCAAAAAGCTTAGAGATTCACAATCCAGCAGGACAAAGATTTAAAGATATAAAACAAGATATAAAATTGAATAGTTGAGGTGATATACGCTGCATGAGTTAAAATAACCAACTTAAAGTCCTGCCTAAATCCAGCTGAGGATCTGTGGCAAGAGTTGAAAATTGTGTGTTAGAGACCATTAGTGATCTAACACCATTCGATCTGCTGAAGATGTGTTATTTTGCAAGGAAGAATGAGCACAGATGTTAGTCTGTAGATATGCAAAGCACGTAGAGACAAACTCCAAAAGACTAGCAGCTGACTTAGTGGGGCTGAAAACAAACTATCTACGCAGCCAATATTTAGACTGTCCTGTGCACATCTATCACTGTGTGGTTTGGCTCAAACTGCAATGACCTATCGTGTCTGCAGAGAGATGGCTGACCTTCTCTCATCCAGGACTTGTACAAGTCTAGAGTCAAGAAAAGGGCAGCTAACACCTCTGCATACCCTGCACATCCTGGACACAAACTGTTTCTAAACTTGTATCTACAGGTCGTCACTAAAGCGTGCTATTTGCAAAAACCAACCACCACATAGACAGTTTCTTTCCCCAGGCTGTTCCTCTGATGAATGGTCATAGTTCCCAGATTGACACCGTGCATATTTGCAATAATTCCACCTTGTCTTGTAAAAACACTGCAGACATACATATTTCCAAGGAACATTTTTCCCAATATTGTTTCCCAATAATTGTTTATAGATTAATATTTATAATGTCTTCATTAAAAGCAAAGTGGAACCGAAGTGTACAAACTTGGGGATTAAAGGTGATTCTGATTATTTGTTAATGTCTATCAAAAAAAGGTCAAGAGGTTAAGATACTTTTTCCTGGCACTGTTTATGGGAATGACTTGAATGTCTATTAGCGTGTTAAGTTTCATTGGTACCTTTGGATTTTGGTAAGCAGTAACAGCAGTGAAAACCGTCTCTGGGAACGAGAAGGTCTGAAACGACCCCCAACTCACAGTGTGTGGACTGTCTGCCTGTATCACATGAAACCGTGGGTAGTAGCGTTGCATGGAGTGAAGGATAATCTGAAGAGTAAAAAAGGAAAGTAACTAGGGTAAGTCACCCAGAATAAGGACCTTATCATTTCAGTTTTAATGTGTAAAGCAGTGTTTTTACATGGCCATGCTGATCCAAGGTGTTGTTGGTGAGCTTCATCTTGAGGAAGGACAATGACTGCTCCATCCATTGACTTCCAACAGCAGGGGAGTTAGGGTGAATGTATGTCCGAAGTGGGGGCTGGGGCTCAGACTTCCCTGCGACCTCCCACTGCTTCTTCTTCCACTACAGAGAGACAGATGGGGGGGAAGGAGAGATCAAGCATTACCACATGAGAGACCTCAGGATACAAGTAATTAATCAAGATCCTCCAAGAAGCAAAAAATCAATTTTAATTTCTTCTAATGTTCGCTGGCAGACAACAAGGACTGTGACAATACTCTTTTTTCTGAAGGAAAGTTCATAATCACTCAGTTTTACATCCCGGTCTTCACAGACACCTCCCAAAGTTCTCCATAAGAGCTTTGATTTGCAGCACACTGTTTTCAACTGTGTGTTGACAGCAACAGCTGAGACCAAATGGGCCGCAGAGAGCGATAGGAGCTGCTGCATGTACGGTATGGCAGACTGCTCCTCGTTCATCGACTGTGAATGAGGCCGGGATGCTAATTGATTGGGCTTCCAGCTGGGAGTGCACAAACAGGAAGCAATGAAAGGCTTTGATATGCAGCAGTGAACGGTCACAGGCAGACAGGGCAGAACAGTGTCTGACTGCAAACTGCTCCTATATTCCGCAGCCTGATGGGTTAAATCCACACAGGAACAAAGAACATACTGGGCATGTGTTGCATATGAGCATACCTTGTATTTGAAGTTGTCTGCAGGGACTATATCCACCATGATGACATAATTTGCAAAGGGTTGAAGCCCAGATAGACTTATGCTGCAGTGTGGAAACATTCTCCTAAGATAAACATAGTGTGTTAAAAGTTGCTTTAACTGTTTTTGGAAAATACTTTCCTCCTTCTTTGCAAAAATTACATCTGCAGTTATTCAGATCTTAGCAGTAGGGCAACTATCAGTATTGTTACCTTCCATGTTTGGTAATTATCATCTCTGTTCCTATGGTGTGAAAAGACTTCCATAGCTCTGAGTTCTCCAGGGTCATTTGTATGCAGCTCTGCTGGTAAGAGTTAGTGGCTGATGAAGACAGTGGCATGCCGAGGTTCAATCTCAGATCTGTTGGAAAATCAGTAAGGGGGCGAAAATAAATTAACAAAAAAATGAAAATATACATGTAAAGATATCAGCTTTATTTGTTGTCCAAATGACTGAAATGGTTTTTACTGCTGTGCAGAAAATATAATGCAATGTTAAGTGAATGTGCAGAAAATATAATGCAATGTTAAGTGAAATGCGGTCTTGCAAAGTCTCCCAAACTCATATTTTTCTACACTGTTTTTTTTAATTTACAGTACTTTGAAAAGAGCTTAAATCTCTATACAATGTCACACAATCCAAAGAGACATAGCCGATTTTTTGCAATAAAGCAAATTGTTTGGGATGAGAATGTAATCAATAGAGTTTTATAAGGATCATTCTTCAGCTGCACCAACAGATCATAATAGTTGAAATGTGTAGATTCAATGTCATGCTTAAAATGCATATTCATTATTAAAAAAAGCCTATCTTACCTGAAAAGTTGGGCATGTTACTGTGTTGTGCTGCTATCAGCAACCAAACCACAGGAAAACCACTGCTTTCAAATATTTAAACAGGATCAGGGGTCTGCTAAAGCTTAAACATGATTGGTTATCACTGAATAGGTGTGGTCTAACCCGCCTGGAAGGAAAAAAGAAAATCAAGGAGAGAGACTGAGGTGGCAGGTAAAAAAGGAAAACTGTTTTCTGCAAATTTAAACACAGTGCAACAAGATTTCAGTCAGTCTCTTGATCAGATTTCTGATTATAGCAACATTGTGATAAAAGTCAGCATGTATACCTTCAAAGAACCAGGTAGTGGACATGCTATGATTTCACATTTTATTCTAAGATTTTGGGGAAAATGAACAGGCTTTATATTAAAGGCTACATTAATGAATGAGCTATCTTGTAGCACAATTTCCAACCAATTTCCAACAATTTGTGCTTGACTTAACAAGTAATAATACAAAAAGCGGGTTGTGGATTAGTATTCAGACCCTTTTCTGCTACCTCTAAATAAAATCCTGTGCAACCAACTGCTCTCACAAATCACCTAATTAGTCTATTTGAAATTAATTTTGTAATTAATTCTCAATGTAAATACAGCTGTTGTGTGGGAGTCTCAGAGCTTTGTTAGAGAATAGCATCATGAAGACCAAGAACCACACCAGACATGTCAGGGATAAAGGTGTGGTGAAGTTTTGAGCAGTGTTGGATTATTAAACAAAACAGTCAGCTGACTCTTGTTGACTCTGGATGAGCTGTAGATCAAGACAAAGGTGGAAATCTAAACTGCACATCACTCTGAACACACCATCCCTACTGTGAAACATGGTGGTGGTAACATTATTCTGAGGCGGAATTGGTCAGAGAAGCTGGTCAGCATAGAAAAGACTTGAGAGTGGAGTAGAAGAGCACCTTCCTGAGCAACAAGGGCATTGCTTAAATCAAAGCACATTCAAGTGAATGATCATCATCCCTTTCGACTGACTTTAAGCTGTTTTTTTAAAGAAGATTGGACAAAAATTACAGTTTCTGGGAAAGCTAGTTAATGCACATCACCCTTTTAAAAATGTTTTTTGTAAAAAATATATTTTTTTTATTTATAAAATTTTTAATTTGCAATGCTGTCTGTAGTAATGAGAATTAAAAGAACACATTTGTTTTAGTTCTCTAAGTGGCAGGGAAGGAGATCAGAATAAAACTGTCTGACGACAGTGAATGTGTATTGGGTACAGGATGGGAAATCACAGAGGTAGCTGAAGTTTTAGGTCTGGCCTTGACAATGGCTAACTCCCCTTATCTTGCCAAATGGCCTCACTACACCCACCCCCCATGTCTGCATCATGATACCTTTCAAGAATCCTGGGGGGAAGATTGGCCTCTCTTCTGCTTGAAAGCCAGTTTACAAGGATAGGTGACGCAATGAAGGGGACAAAGGTAGGACTGTATAAAATAATTATTTGATTCTAAATAATTACAATCCAATTTAAAATCGTCTCTAAAAGACTCGCCTTGAGCTTCAGTTACTGAGCAACCTGTAGCAATCTATTAAAACATTGACTGATGAAGGATGACTGATTATTTAGTCAAAAGTGTTGAAACACATGTCCTTACATTGACTCTAATAACATCCCATTCTTGATACAAAGGCTTTAATATGGAGCTGATCCACCTTTTACTGCTTTAACATCCTCAGCTTTTCCAGGGAGGATTTCCACAAGGCCAAAGATGTTGGACAGGAAGGCCTGGTTTGCAGTCTCTGCTCTCATCTGTCTCAAATGTGTCATGTTGCAACAGGAAGGGACCTACCCCATACTATGCCTGCATATTTGGAAGCATGAATTTGTCCAAGATGTCCAGGTATGCTGCAACATTAAGACTCGGTTTTACTTAAACTATGTGGCCATGCTCAACTCTGAAAAACAAGCCCATATCATCTTTTACAATCTACCAAACTTTGCACTTAGCACAATGCAGTCAGGCTAATACCATTCTCTTGGCAACTGCCAAACCCAGATTAGTCCATCAAATTGCAAAACAAGGAAAAATGATTTGTCAATCCAGAGAACACATCTCTGCTTCTACAGTCCATAGGTGACATTCTTTGGTAATGTAAGGTTTTGAAGCAGCTTCACAGCCATGAAAACCCTTTCCATGAAGCTCTCTATGCACTGTTCCTAGGCTAATATGAAAGCTACGTGTGGTTTGACAATTTGGATCTGCTGACTCAAATTCTCATAGTTTCCATTTTATGATTATACATAACATGCCACGCTATTGCTGCTACTTTTGTTTCCAATACATTTCCGTGTGTTGATACCAACAGATAATGGAATGTTTAGCAAAGAGTTAATTTCATGAATTGATTTATTGTACAGGTGCCGTCATATCGCGGTACCTCTCTGGAAATCACCAAGCTTCGGACTGTGATCCATTATTTTATTTTAACAGTCTGCATTACTAGGTGCTGGATTTTATAAACCTGTAGCCATGGAAGTGATTGGAATACCTGAATTCAGTGGTTTGGATGGGTATTACAATACTCTTGGCAATACATAAGGGCTAAGTACATGAGAGAAAGTGCCTGAAAATGATCATGACCAGAATGGCCTGGTCAAAGTTCTGATTATAATCTGTTTAGAAAGAAGAACAATGTCAAACAGCAGGGTATTTTTTTATATAAAATAGGGGGGTCAAATGTTAAGCGATTCAATGTCAAAGCTTGGTGTAAAAGTTGGAAAACATCAATAAGAACTTAATTCAGCAAAACAGGGTAATACTTATTTTTGAAGTTATGAATTGGTTTATCTTTTTCACAGAAGAAATACTGATGAGTATCAGGGAATCATTTTAAAAGAAGATGCCTTGATGCCTGTCATATAGTCTATAATAATGCATCCATTATCTGCTGGTATGGCTGCAAAGGTAGCTGATTTTTTAATCTTAGAAAATATATTTTGGGTGTACATTCGTTTTCACTTGATTGTAGATATAAGCAAAGTAGACCAATAATATTCTAAGTACAAAATGATCTTTCTCCTAAAATATTGCCACTGTATCAAGAAAACATTTCTTGCCTTGGGTAAAGTTTTGAAGCAAAACACAATTCTGGTGGATATGTAGTGATACTGTATTTTGTTTTTTAGGGAATGTTTTGAATGACTAAGAGACTGACTTAGTGCCTTTACAAGAACTTTTTGCTTCAAGAAAAGACAAGTTGGAACATTCCTTATCTCCCTGAATCAATCGTATGCTTGAAAATGGAATTTGCTCTGTTCTAGCCTGTGGCGTATGTCACCTCTGCAGCGATGCAACCACATCTGCCTCTGCTAAACGTATTCTGTCAAAGTGAGTAGAACTATAAAGTCAATAATTTTTTTAAAGTTAGAGTTTAAAAGCAATGCATAAAATGTTTTGCATACATTTCGCAAATTGAAACATAAATGTGAAAATAGCTATAACTAGATGCAATGAGTTATGGCTATTCTCTGTGATATTTGTTCTGCATGTTCAGCTGCATCAGTTGCTGTTGCAGTAAAAATATCGTATGACACAGGAAATGCTGTGGTTGCATGCTGAAGTGCAGCTGGAAGATGCAATGCATAGGTTATGTTTTGGTGGAACATCAGATGTGGTGTGTGTTTGGTTAACCACGATGGATGCTGTTCGACCCAAAAAGTTGGAAAGCTCCCTAAATGATGCAGTCTTCCCGAGAAAAAAAATGTCATTATCAGAGAAGGGGGCAGAGGCGCGTATATAGATTTGTGTGGGTGAGAAAAAAAAAATCCTTAAATACCAGTAACCCAGAATCACAATGTAGACTGGCAACAGATAATGGTTCTGATGTGACAATTGATCTAAACAGAATGAAGAATGTGCTGAATGAATCATCTAGCTGCAAAGTGAAAGTAATTTTTCAGTGGGAACTCAGAAGCAGAAAGAACAGGGTATTAAACAGCAGGATGTCTAACATAGTTTGAATAAAGAGAAATCATGTAATCAAGCTGGAGTTTGGAAGATGATAAGGCCTAAAAAGGTCTATAGGCAAAGTCTGAAGGGAAGAATAGCCACAAGCATATACATTTTAAATTATATTATGTGCATTGCATCCCCTTTTTGTCTTTTTACAAAGTTATTACGGTAAACAGACATTCATAACGGGATATATTCAGAGATGCTGAACTAGTTTAATAGAAAAGAAAAAAATTGGCTGAGAAACCACAGAGAACTTTCATCTAAAGCTTTATTTGCTGGTATTGCCACCTGCTGGAATATTCTGTAAAAAGCATTTTGAATGTAGATTTGAAACAAAGGAGGAATACATTTTAGTTTAAAAAACGTTTTTAATACATTCTCAGTAGTTTTTAATGTGTTGATGCATTAATGCATTGATTTTCTAAGATAAAAAACAGTAAGCAATGTTAAGAACATAACAATGAAGAAAGAAACATGAAAAGAAACGCATACATTTACCTCATTTTTGAAGACTGGAATAATAACCCGCCACCTTTCTGATGTCCTTAAGGAGCTAGCTGTGCTGCAAAGCCTATACAAGCCTATATTTAAGCAACATAAAGGGATTAAGTCTCTGCTGCTTTAATTTTCTTGTTTCTCAATTTCTGTATAGCATAAACCACTGGTCTCCTTAATGAAGCAGTGGTCAACGGTACTTTCAAACTGCAACTTTTCCAATTTCCTTAAGGAGGTAGCATTGTTACAATGCTAACACAAGTCTATACATAAACAAGATGTGGTGATTCAGTTTCTGACACTTTTACCTTATTTCTGCACTTTTATAACATAATTCATTGGCCTTTTTTAAGAAGAAGTGGCTGATGTGTTTTAAATTGCAACTTTTCACATCTCCTGAAATAGGTAGCTGTGCTGCAGTGTTAGATCTAGTTTATACATAAACAAGAAGTTATGATTTGGTTTAAGATGATTTTTAAAAATTATTTATACCTTCAACTGTAACAGGAGTCAATGGACTCAGTTGAAGCAACAGCTAGTGGAAGTTTTAAACTTTTCTGACTCTGAGAAATGTCCGTGCTGCGTTGATATTGCTAGCTTGTACATAAACAGAAAGTGGAGGTTTCAGCTGTTAGATTTTTTTGTTTTTCCCCTCCATCATAACACGATTGAGTGATTGACCTCATTTTTATTGCATCCATCCATCATCCATTCATTGTCTTCAAATACAGGAAGTTAGGCCGCACCTCCTCCTTTAGTTCCTTGAACACAAATAAGTGGTAAAATCACTAGCCGGAACTAGGCAAATGGTGTTCATCCATTTTACCACAAACAGCACAAGCTAAATAATATAAGGGAGGGTTGAAAATATTTGCTAGAAAATGATTAGAATATTACCAAATGTTAAGCATCCTTTGCTAGCTAAACTTCAGGTTTAAGGGGTTCGGGTCAATTAATCAAACTGTATTCTTTTAATATCTCATGCAATATTCTATTATTTTCCTGATAATTGTGTCATAACAGCGAGAACCTCACAGAACCTCTTCACAGTGGAAGGTTCTTCCTGGACGGACAAACAAAGCGAATAGAGCACTTTATCGGTCCATCATGATGTCAAGGGAATAGTTTTCCTGATGTAAAAAGGTGTTGCCTAAAAACAGATGCTGGACTTGTGAGTGATGATGTGTGTTTGACACCTTGTTGAGAACCCAGTGAGGGACAAGGACAGAAAGGGATGAAAAGAGAAATTAAGACATGAGAATGGAGTCCTTCCTGTTGAAGTGATAAAAAATAGTGAAAGACCTGCTTGTCTGTTGTGACCCACAGCCTGAAGCATAAAGCTAAAAAAATAAATAAAAATAGAGCCTTGTGTTTCAAGGGAAAAGCAGAAGTCTATCCAAAGCAGGAAAATTACCTCAAACAGCTTTAATGAAGAATGAGAGCCCTGAATCGCCAAACTGTGAAAAAGTGACATCACCAGCTCACCCATGACACATTTCAAAAGGTTCTGCACTGAACTTTTAAATATTTTTTTTTAACAGACACTACGGGTCAAACGTTTTAGATACACTTTCTCACTTAATGGGTCTCCTTATTTTCATGACTATTTACATTATAGATTCTACATTCTAGACCAAAGGCAACAAAACTATGGACGAGCACACATGGAATTATGTAGTAAACATAAGGTGTGTAATAACTAAACGTTTTCATATTTTAGATTCTTCAAAATAGCCACCATTTGCTCTCTTAACGTTCTCTCCATGAGCTTCATGAGGAGGTCACCTGAAATGGTTTTTCAAAGAGTCTTGAAAGAACTTCCCAGAGGTGCATTGAGAGACAGTCAAAGGTTAACATTTCGGTCATCACAGCAAAGGGTTGCTACTTTAAGGAAAATAAATATAATTAAAGTTCTTTCACAATATTTTCATTTGCTACATAATTCCATATGTGTTCAATCACAGTTTGATGCCATCAGTAAGAATCTACATACAATGTAAATGGTCATGAAAAAAAGAAAACCATTAAATGACAAAGTGTTTCTAAAACTTTTGACTGTCAGTGTATATAGTGACATTTATTTGTTTGCACTATTTATAACTTTTAAATACTGAATTTGTATACATTTGTTTTTCTTCCCACAAATTAGATTTACAGTTCTTGAAAAATGACAACACATATGTTTATTCCTATTTTTGATTAAAAAAAGGCTGATGCACTGGTCTACTTTTTATAGTTGTAGATAAAATCCAGTTTTGGAGTTTGTCTTTACATAAGAAAACAACCCAATGATCGAAGGATGAAGAAGAAGTTTGGTATTTTTGATACAAGATACAGTGGAGAAAATAACAAAGGTAGTGGTAATTCAAAATAATGTAATGAATTTTAAATTTTCTTTTATGTTTTGCCTAGCAAAAATCAAATAATTTCTTTCCAGTATTGTTCAGATGGGTAAGTGGAAATGCTACTGTAAAGATTTAGTTTTTGCTCTAAACGCCAAAGACAAAGGGGGATTACCTCAGAAATCTTTGCATTAACGCATTAACTGTTTTTAAATATGAAAGTCTGACTAAGTACTGAAGATCAAATGGATATTTAGGAAACATGTTGATAGAAAAACACTGAAGAAAGGAGGAAGAAAAATAGTGCTGTAAACGCTTGTAAAAAGTTATATTGTAACCAACAGGGGGCAGCACAACACAAAGAAAATGTGCAAAGACGTGTTTTTAGAGGTTTCAGTTCTTACCCTATTTATGTGTAGGCAATTTATATATTCAAAAAAAAAAAAAATAAAATCAAATAGTTTACCTAATACAAAAAGTCCAAAAACAGTTTTCAGTTTGTCAAAATAATATTATACAATGACACATTGTATAATATTACAATGTTACATATTACATATTGTAAAAAAAACAAATAATTCCTGCTTAGGTGATGTCTGTTTTCTTTTAATAACAGTAGAATCACTGTAATTAAAAGAAATTCATCATCTGAGTGTTGCATCTCACAGTTAACAGACTGTTACATCTTTCACACCAACACTTTCCAGGTTTTGTAGGAAATTGCCCCAGCAGCAAATATTTCAGCCTCTGTTTGCTTCATTTCAGACTGATCGATTGGCTCTACCCGACCTACAGGAGCCCTGCCAGTGACAATAGGAGCCGTGGGTCTTCGGGTGCCATTTTACGACGAAAGAAACGACTCTGTGGCCTGCCAGGAGCACCTCACACATTTAAATAAATTTCCAATTTCCTCCCTTATAGGGAGTCCGATGTTAATGTTTATAACTTTCATCTTAAATCCTATGGACAGGGATTTACAACTTTTTGTGTTTCGTCAACTTATTACTATTTATACAAGCACACCAACAAGCCCATTACCTCCAACAATCTCCTACAACTCAAGTGTTACTCTTTGTCAGGCGTTCAGAGAACAATGTTATTTATTCAGCACCTGCGCCAGCTTCAGGGTTCCTGCTTTGATCTGTGTTTGAGGACAGACTGAGAGCTGAATGGACAACGAGAACGACAGCTGCTCCTCTGCCCAAAAAGCACCACCTCCCAGTCTTTGTAGGGGGTTTGCCCCTTAGAGCCCAAAATCTCAAAACCCTTCCATATGCAGAGAAACAATCAAATGCAATAAATGCTGAAAAGGTCTATAATTTCCCAGCAGCACTAAAGCAAATTAATGTATAAAACCACAGAGTGGATATGGAAAGCCATAGGGGCATTCATTAATTTTCATTGATATTAAATAAATGCTAAAACGGCTTGCAGTATAATTTTACTTGTAACTTTTTATTTGACATTTGGATTGTGGAACAATGTTTATTATGAATAGGCTTAGAGTTTGTAAAATGTTTTCAATTTCAAAGTGAAGTTACCAGTCCATTAATTCGGCCTCGATATACATAGCTGGTATCCATGGGCCACTTCACCCGTAAAGGTGATTATTTTTCCGTCCCTGTTTCTGTGACGGTTATTTAAAAGAAGTGAAAGGAAACTTAGAATTTGGCATTTTCAATTTGCCACTGAAGCATGACCCAAAACCGAGGCATGTACTGAACCATAATTTAGATTTACCTTTACACTCCTACCTTATATCAAGGATCTCTGAGCAAGCCCTTCGAAGTGCAACTTTCATGGATTCAATATGAAAACAACTGTTCCGACACACTGAAATTGAGGTTATATAAACATATATTAAATTTCACGGTTTAGTTTCAGCATTTAGCATCTCACCATACATCTAAAATCTGTTTTCTGAAATGTAATACATTTCTTCATGAATTTAACAGATACTGGTTTCAGGGAGTGTGTTTCTATAAATGTGGCTGCATTGGTCAAAAAAAGACAGATGGAGCCAAAAATAACAAGGTTAAATACCTGGTTTACAACATTCTCATTAAATTAATTTAAAATACAAATTGCTTCTTGACAAAAAACATTATCATGTGATGTGATCCATTCTTCCCTCACTCGTGAACAAGACCCTAAGATACTTGAACTCCTCCACTTGAGGCAGGAGCTCCCCTCCAACCTGAAGAGGACAAGCCACCCTTTTCCGGTCGAGTACCACGGCCTCAGACTTGGAAGAGCTGATCTTCATCCCAGCCGCTTCACACTCGGCTGCGAACCGCCCCAACGCATGCTGTAGGTCTTGGCTAGAGGGGGCCAGCAGGACCACGTCATCCGCAAAAAGAAGAGACGAAATCCACTGGTCCCCAAACCAGACCCCCCTCCGGCCCTTGGCTGCACCTAGAAATCCTGTCCATAAAAGTTATGAACAGAACCGGTGACAAAGGGCAGCCCTGCCGGAGTCCAACATGCACTGGGAACAGGTCCGACTTAGTGCCGGCAATGTGGACCAAACTCCTGCTCCGCTCGTACAAGGACCGGATGGCCCCTAATAAAGGGCCCCTGACTCCATACTCCTGGAGCACCCCCCACAGGGCATCACGAGGGACACAGTCGAATGCTTTCTCCTCCTCAAGTACCTTGTAGAGGGTATAGAGCTGGTCCAGTGTTCCACGGCCGGGAGGAAAACCACACTGCTCCTCCTGAAGCCGAGGTTCGACTATCGGCTGGACTCTCCTCTCCAATACTCTGGCGTAGGCCTTACCAGGGAGGCTGAGGAGTGTGATCCCCCTGTAGTTGGAACACACCCTCCGGTCACCCTTCTTATCAACCACTCAAATTTATATATAAAACTTATTTTACATGACAATCAAAGACTTAATGGGCTAAGAGCAAACAAATACATATAATAAAACAGCGATAAAACAATAAAAATAGCCCAATTCAAGTGCCATAAAATCAAGAATAAAATAAATGTAATAAAAACAGGAAAGATAAGGATTTCCCAAGCTAAGAATATAAGCCTATCCCAAGGCTTGAGAAAATAAATAATTTTACTTTTAAAGCTGGACAGTGTTGAAACTAGTCTGAGATGTTGAGGAAGGGAATTCCAGAGATTTGGACCACAATGACCAAGGGTGCCAAAAACTAGTCTAGAATTGATTCTAGATATGACCAGAAGATGCTTACAAGTCATTTTGCTTTCTGGCTTCCAGTTCATTTCACTTGTGTGTTTGTGTCTAATTTCTGTATCATTGTATTACGGCGATTTTAAATTTTTCTTCCACTTTCTTCCTGTTGTTTCTGTTTACTATATGCCACCCTCCAGCAACCCATCCTGTCAGGAGTTCCACTGCAGGCTCTCAGCTTTGTTTGCAGTTTTGCCAAGTCCTGAATATTTTAATTGCAATGTAATTGGTTGGTTCTGCCTTGCCCTTTTTAAACCTTGGAAAGTGAAATGTCAAAGATCAAGCATACATTTTTTCCCAGAACAAAGTGTCTTCAGAAACATCCCAAATATTCTACATTAACTAGATGGCTTGTTAATTGTTAGTTAGCTCCCACCCCACACAGGATCTGCCCAATAACGGCTGTGTTCGCCTGTGGGTACAGGTGCTCTCCACCAGTTAATTAACACCAGTGGATTGTGTCAGGAAAAAGGAAGGAAAACATGCTGCTGTTGGCAGAAGTGGTGAATGAGTGACTTTGTAAACTCTTAAACTTAATTTTACCTCTAAAAGAGTAAAGTTCTGAGTTTGCATTCTGCTGGGTTGGGTTGAATTTCTTGCTGCGGGGTAGAATACACTAACAAACATCCATAATCTCGCAAACACTCATCAGCATCTACAGTCTGTACTTGTTAATGGTGAGATCTAACTAACTTGTGGTGCTCATTATGTGTTTTCATTATGTGCATTATGTCTGCCAAAGGAGGACTGTACTTGACGTCTAGCTGACTTTGATCTCCAGGTCGGATGTGTCAGAGCAAACAAATATTCTTGCATCAGTTTGTTTTTTCTCTGATATTTAAGAAACACTGGCATTCTGTATAATCCTCTGTCAGCAGATCTCTCACAATTTGATAGATAGGTTTTTGTTTGCATACTTTATTAACAGCAGTGACCACTGCAGAGAAAAATGCAAGGATATCAAAGTGATGGAGAGCAGCTCTTGTCAATACCATCTTCATCTGCCTCAATGCAACATTTCTGCCCAAAATGCTCACACTCATCAAAGACCCCGGAGGAAGACATGAATGCTGAGAATGACATGTGCTTGAAAGAACGTCTTAGGCTTAGAATTAGATAAGTCTTCCCCCCTTGGGATCTGATACTGGTGGTGGAGTGAAGGCCTAAGCAGGTAAGAGAGCCAAGAGGAGTATGGAAGGGAGATGGTGGAGGTGGGGCGGAGGAGGGTCGAAGCTCAGCTAAAGAGCGGGAAATCCATGACTGGAGGTCCTTAAAAGCGAAGCCTCGGAGGATGATTGATTGAAGACACATGCGGATGTGACGCTGATTGGATGGAGGAGAGACGCACGGTTGAGTCATAGGACGGTCGGGGGTGGAGGTTAGTCTTTCAGTTTGAATTTTCTTCAAAACTCCATATCATAACAGTGAACTTTAACAATAAGAATTGGGTGCACAATTTAGATTTTTTTTTTTGTGGATTTTGTCTAAGCCACACACTGTTACAATTATAGCCGCTTCTAAAAAGTGTTAAAATGTCAGATTTTTGTGATGTCCAAAGGAGGGCATGGAATAAAATTTTAAAACTGTTTCCACCCATAACATAACATTTACCATGTACTATTTAAAGGAAAAACATATCCAGTTGCAACTGTGTGCATACCTATGAACTAATAATTTTTAAGCCATTTTTTGTTGCGGTGTCAACATTCAGTCTTCTTGAGTTTGCGCCTGCCATCAAATGTACTTAATCCTCTTAACTCGTAGTAAAGGTCAGCTATCCAAGTAGGGTCTTTCTGACTTTTCTGCAGTTGCATCCTTTTAATAAAAGAAAGGTTTTACAATTGATCAGCGACCTACAAAGGTATCAGTCAGGAGAAGTTTACAATTATTGAAAATACAAAACAGAAACTGGTGAGGGAAACTGGACAAGACACCCTCACAACTGAACAGATTTGGAAAACATTTGCAAGGCAGACCAAGCAAATATTACTAAATCAAAATGTGGGATGCTGATAGACTCCTATCAAACATGACTGAATGCTAATATTTAATCAAAATGTGCAACAACAAAGAGAATTTAAGGATATGTAATCTATGCTTCAGGTTATTGCACCTTTTTATTTTTATTTTGTATTGTTCTGACATTTTCTTTCAGGTGAATTGTACAGAATATTTTTCACACATTATATGTAGAAAAAGCTTTGTCATCCCAGTTTTCCTTGTTTCCACATCAAAAAATCCTGGAATTTTCAACATTGTGAGTAAGCTTTTGAGGTGGATCAGCTAAAACTACATTTTTTTAAATTATTTGGTAATATTTTTGCTGTTTTCATTTTACTTGTTTTTTTTTTTTTTGCTATCAAATGTATCAATTTTCTTCACTCAGTGTATCAAAGACTGCCTCATAATTCCTCAATTTTATCTCAAATCAGCAAACCTGGACATAACTGAATGTTCAAATGAGACAATGAGTAAAGCAATCTAATATTAACCTGCTAGAACACCCCCCAGATCTCAGCCAGGAAACTAACGGATTTAAAAAGAAAGCTTGTTTATGGCTACAAAAGCACATGGCTGGGTAAAACTTGTTTGGGACATTTAACCAAATATTAGGAAAGGTTTATGTGTATATTTCAGACCATGTATAATTTTTAGCCAATATGAATGAAAACTGACAATATAACCAAACTTGGGCTCTCATTTGTTATTGGAAGTCTTTAAATTAGTTTCTTGTATTATTATTTGACAGACAAAAAAGAACACAATAAATGCACTAATAAACCCTCCAAGGTGATGAGCATCATGAGTGCATGTAAACCTCTGATTGCACCTGTACCTTTCAAAACCCACTGTATCGTTTGAGCTCACACACTGTGTGGGCTCAAATGAGAATTCACAAATGTAAGTCAGTTTTATTATTTTAATATTTTTCTACAAAAATATTATACATTAAAAACACAGCTTAACATATACACAGTCCACTTGGTGATGCAATAGCTGCAAAAATCATCTCCCGTCAAATATATCAGTTTATAGGTAAATATAGCTTTACAGCAAAGAATAAATCCAGTGCCCACAATGATGCAGCTGCAGGCAATAAAATAAACCAGGATATGGAATCTTCAGTTGACAGCAGGGAAGTTGTGAGAAATGCTCGCAGCCCACAGATGAACAGGAGGTCCTCATTTTGGAGTAGAGTCAAAAGATTATGGTGAGGAAACTGTCGATCCACCTACTCAGGAGGAGCAGCGTATAAACATTCATACTCATAAGCAGCAAGAAGCTTACTGATTGACATATGTTTGAATAAGTTATTCAACTTTCCACTTTAAAAGGGGTTTTGTGTTTTTTTGAATGTTTTCCATCACAAACAAGAAAAGATTGTATTTATTTTTTTATGTTCATGTGTCTGTGCAAAGAGAATAACTCCCTTTCTTCTAAATTAGATGTCTTAACTTTGGCATTAATATGTTGGGACTGGAACATTTTAAACAATTTGCATAACAACAGTCTAAATTTACAGTTTTATGAAAATGTATTTGCCCGTTTATAGATTTCTTCGGTTTTTTGCTTTTTGCTACTCTTAAATGTTTCAGGTCAAATAAATATTAAATACAAAAAACATTTTATTTTTCAAATGATAATTTTATTAATTAAAGGAAAAAAAGCTATCCAACCAACCTGGCCCAATGTGAAACCCCCCCCTTTTTCATCTTTAAATTTTTGTGGTTTTTGGCTCAACTGACAAGACCCTTTCTGTCAAAATGAAGTAGCCTGAAAGATACTCTATCATAAAGCAACACATTATGGTCGTATCTAAAGAAAGTCAAGGACAGATCATTACCAAACTCATTGAAATCTATTTGTCTGGAACAGGTTATAAATCAATTTCTGAGGTTTAGTCAAGCAAACCACAAAGCAAGCCATTAATTACAATCTGGGAAAACATGGAACAGTAGTGAATCTTCCCAGGAGTGGTAGGCATATCAAAATTGCTCCAAGTATAAATCAACAATTCAACCAGTAGCTCACAAAAGAACCCAGAAGAACATCTAACACACTGCAGGCCTCATTTGCCTCAGTTAAGGTCAAAGAGATGTCATCCTTAGGAGAGTTTCAAGGCAAAATTCACTGCTGACCAAATACAACAAACAGGCTCATCTACATTTTGCCAAAAAGTATCTGCATGATCTCCAAGATCTTTGGGAAAATACTCTAAAAGTGTACTTTAAAGTGTACTCTAAAAGTGTAATATTTTTGCATTTTACAAATGGAATAAAACTAATACAACATTTTAGAAAAGAACATCATGCTGACAGTCAAACATGGCAGTGGTAGTGTGATGGTCTGGGGCTGCTTGCTGCTTCAGGACCTGCATGGTTTTTCGCAATGGATGGGACCACAAATCTGCTCTTTCACAGAACATCCTAAATGAGCATCTTGACTTTAAGCTCAAAACTCACTTGGGTTATACAGACAAGGTAATGATCCAAACTGAACAAGCAAGTCCACCATTGAATAACTCAAAAAATAAAGGTTACATGGCGGCGTTGTCAAAGGACGGGAGGCAAGACGTTAAACAGACTGGTCATGCTCAAAAAACCTCCAATCTGACTGAATTAAAACAATACTTAAAGAAGAGTGGGGCAAAATCCCTACAAATAATGTGTGGAGGGATTTTACCCAGTTATCCAAATTGCTTAATGGTAGTTGTAGCTACCAGAAGGGTCCACACCTGAGGGCTTTGGAACCATAAAAATGTGGTTTCTCACAGTTAAGTTATAATTTAACAAATTAAATCATCATTTGAAAACTGCATTTTCTAGATACTTTAGCTACCTATTTCTGATATTAACGTTTGACGTGAAACATTTAAGTCTGCCAAAAAAGCGAAAAAGGGGAAAATAATTTCTGAGAGGCAAATACTTTTACATAGCACTGTATCATTTTTTGGTTGTTTTGGATTTTTGTAATTTCTTTCACCTAGCCATGTTTTCAAGTGTATTTTCTACATTATGTGTTGAAATATGGCTCACCTTTGCAACTACTTATTCTTAGAATGAAATAACTTTAAGTTTGTGTGGGTTTACTGCGGTAAGCCTGCAGCACATGGAGGCAAAAAAAAAAAAAATCCGCTTTTGGAAAATGCTTCCGTTGAGTGAAACCTTTCTTGCTGAGTTGTTGTGGTTTGATCATTCAATAAAAAAACAATAGCAAAAGGCTTTATAGAATAAATAATTGCAAACTCAAAGCAAAAAAATACAAATCATGTAATATCAACATTTTTTAATTATTGGTCAGTCCGCTTTAATGAACTTTGTCCCATGTTTCAGCATCATAGCTGTTCAGAGCAGAAGCTCAGTAAGACCGTCCACATAGGTGGCAGCAGCCAGAGTGTTGACATGGTGGGCCAGACGCCCAAAGGTGAAGCGGTGTCTGAGGTGCAGGAGCACACCTCATATCCGTTCTCTGCATGATCTGGGTGCCGGTGCACGTTGACCCTTGTGTCTGTGCTTTTGGCGTCCGTGTCTGGAGAGTCTGACTGCATCTCGGTGCAGAGCAGCCAGTCCTTTGCAATGAGGCGGGGGTAGCCTGTCTCCGCCTCCATGTCACTGCCTGGCACTCGCCAGTACTCCTTTCCCTTGAAAAAGTACGTTGAGCCTTTAGAGAGGAAAGACATAGCGTTAGAATTATTATGAAATAATTTAATGTTTTAATACATTATTTATACTGTGTTTCTTAGTAATGGATTTCTGAAAGTGAGTCCTAACATCAGTGTAAACATGTAAAATGTGCGGGATTTTCATCCCTTGGAATATAAAAATAATTTGTGGATTTGTTTAAATGATTCTTTGTTGTGAGTGGAATAATTTTCCAGCCTACAAATTTAATGATTTTTAAAACTACAATTAGGTGCACAAGGTTGAATCGATTGTGGATCTTCTCCAATCCACATGGAGTCAGAGTTACACATGCAGGCTCAAATATATACAGGTGCATCTCAATAAATTAGGAATTTATTTAATAATTTCTGTAATTAAACTCAAGAAGCGAAACTTGTATAGATTCGCTAAACACGGAATGGTATCTTTTAAGTGTTTCTTTCTGTTAATTTTGGTGATTATATTTTTCTGAAAAGCACAGTAAAGAAAAAAGTTTTTTTATGTAGACATACTTTGTTATGGCCATTGTTGGGAAGACTGCTGACTTGATAGTCACAGAGACATTTCATAACAAACGTTGTCCAAAAAAGGTCTCTGCTAAAGAAGCTGGCTGTATCCAAGAATAATAATGGAAAGTTGTGTGGAAAGAAAAAGTGTGGTTGAAAAAGCTGTAAATAAACCACACATCTTTCCTGACCATTAATCATGATAAAAATGAGTTTATTGAAATTAGCTGGTGTCTAGGCACAGCCCTAGATTTTAAGCACAGTCCAATATTTAGTAAGGTTGAGGCCAGCTTCAATCCAGAAGCTTAATGTTTGCCCGCTGTATCCATATCAAAATCATATTTATTATGTTTTGGATCATTGTTCTGTTGAAACACCAACCTGAATCAAAGTTTCAACCTCCTCAACAAACGGTTCACTCGTATATAAAAAAAGATTAACAAAATAGTTTCTTCCAGATCAACTCAGGAATCACCAATGCTCGATCCTGCTATACAGGAAATTAGAACATCACTTTCACTGTTCACACTAAAGCAAGTTACGCATCAATATGGACTAAGAGGGTGTTAATCAAGACAGTAGTCCCATGGCAGTCGTAGAATCATGCTATGGGACTGTTTTCCTGCCTATGGCATTGGTGCATCATGCAAAATAATGACAAAGCAGGACTATCTCCAAATTCTTCATGTTTTACTAAAATCCACAGCTATATGTTAAAACTTGAACGCAAATTGGTGTCACAACTAGACAGGGATATCAATCACACATCAAAACTGGTTTTGGAATGGATAAAGCAAGCTAACACGCTTCTGGAGGGCCCAGATTTTATCCATCTTAAACATTTGTGGAGTATGATTACAGGCCAAATCTGTGCCTGTAAAGCAAACAATTTTATGAACCATTTCTGCTAAGAAGACTGGTCAAATATTCACGCTGAATTATGCCAGGTACCCTGTTGACGTCCAAAAAAGCATGCAAGTTCTCTGCAACTTGCTAAAGGATATTTCACCTAATGTTAGGGTGAATTTCTTTTTATATTTGACCCTGTTTGTATAATTTGGAGAGAAAATTCACAATAAATTCAAACTTGTGCACCAAGTTCTTGTTTTGAATAAATCATTTAAAACAAAATGACATGGTGATGAGTAAACCTCTGACTGGAATATAAAAAATATCAGGAAGATTTACAGTGATAACAGCTTAAAAATCACTTTAATACATAAATTATCACATGCAACAGGTAACCTCCAGCACTTTCTTGAAGAATCAAGTTAACGCAAAAACAGCAAAAAACTGAAATTAAAGTACACCCTTTATTCAGCGGATATACAACTAATAATAGGCACGCTGGACACATTAGTATTAGACATAATGTGCTGTCACAGGCTTGTATTTTCTGATGCATAATTAGATGTGCTGTAGCAAAGTTATCATCCAACCAGAACAATTAACATCAAATGCCTGAATAGGAGCATGTATCATAAATACTGTAAGACCAGTAGACATGCAATACATGGCTATTTTTTTTTCCTTTGTGGCATTTCTTTTGTTAAATTAAAGATGAACTACACCCCCTGGGTCTTAAGTGTGCTATCTTTATGTTAATGTTCTATTTTTGTAAATGTAAACTTGTTTAATTCTGCAATATTTGTCCTATAACCGTCTTAGTGCTGCCCTCTTTGGGTTGAACGGTGGCTACTGCAATTGAATTTTCCAATTGGTTCAAACAGTACAGCTTGGTACATGGTTGTGTCACAGCTCAAGGTTCGGGTATAAATACATCTCACTCTGACATACCCCGTAATGGCTTTGGGCATTGCAGAGTCAGCGCCTTGAGCCAGGGGCTCGAACTGATAAGGCTCAGGCCCGCTGGGCTTCATAATGCCTCTCTCAACCTCCTGTGATGAGGGGGGTCTAAAATCCTCCACCTTGTAAGACCTATCCATGGCGAAACTATCAGCGTCGCTCTACTCACTAATCATGTTTCAATATACCAAATTGCCACTTTTTCTCGTCCTCCTGGCCACATGCCCGCTAAACCCCCTCGTCACATCCTCATACTTGGTACTGCGCAGTTTGGTGGCATTTTTCAGAACTTGTCTGGGGACGGAGTTATTCTTTTACATGGAGTTTGGTTCCATTTAAAAGAAAAAACCTTCGTCTATGTTCATCCTATCTAAAAAACAGCATCATAGCTTTGCTTGCGTAAAATCTATTTAGGTAACTGTCTTGGCCAGCGGACCAACAATGCCAAATCTTATGGGCAGTTTTCCCTTCATAACTGCAATATTACACCAGACTGTTCCTGATATACTCAACACTCCACCTGTTGTTTTACTACAGGACACCTAAGTTAATTGAAGTTGCCAAATACCAAATGTGGTCTGGCTCTGTGCACCTTGTTGTGATGATGTCAATTTTTAGGACAATATTTATACCACGAGATCTTTTTCTTGAATAAAGAGTCAAAAATTGGTTCTGGACTGAAAATAAACGTCTACAGAATACATTTTTCTGCAAGGATGTTACTCTGGAATAAATGATAAATAACAATAACAATAGTTTGGGGGAAGCTTACAGAGCTCTAAGAAGGCTCTGACTCTTGGTCTGGACGTAGATAAGTTTTAACGGAATATTACCCCGTTATCCAGGCACGTGGTAGGTCAGAAGGGTTCTTAGGAATTACCTCCACCTTTAGTCTCACGATTTTACTAAAAAGTTGAGGTCATTATTTTAATCTGTAGTCCAACTTTTCTTTACTTTTTCATGCCACTGCAATGTACTTCTTTAAATGTTTTTTGTCATCATGTAAAGCACGTCGCAGCTCTGACGTCACTGGGAGTATAAACTGATGGAGAGTTTTGTTGCCATTTCCCGCATGTCTCACAGGACAGCGCAACGGAGGCGCATATCTGGAGAGACAAAAGCTCGCAGGCGAACTTTTGCTCCACAAGGCAATTCCCGGAAGTGCTTGAAAGCGGGAAATCTGTCTGATACACAAAGATCAGCAGATTTATTCGCCGATCGAAGACCGCACCGACACCCGGCGCAGGTGAAAACCTACAGAGGTTTTATTTCCAAGGAGATGAGTTTACTCCTTGTTATTCAGTCGACTAAATGGTTCTTCATCTTTTCCCCTCCTGGACGGATGAGAAGTTACTGTTCGTTTTTTTTTTCTTATTTTGATCACAGACGCGTGGTCCCACTCCCCTCATTTTTCGTCAGACCTGACCCATCCTTAACCGGTGGAGAGAAGAAATCAACGTCAAAGTAATTTTGTTCTTTTTATATTAAACCGGATAGGTGTATTTAGAGGTCTGGGCAGGATGAGGCATAGTGAAGGTGATTTAGAATCACCAGTAGTTAGTCTAAGGTATTAACTTATTGCACGCAATACTGATTGAATTGTTTTATGCTGAGTGGTGTTTTGATTTGCTGCGCAAGTGCTGCTGAATTGTGCGTGGTTAATGTTTTGTCCGGCTGATCTCAAATCAGCCAGGAGTTAGAAGTTGGACTTTTAAAGGTTTTTCATTCAAGGCAACTGTGGTCTGGGCCTTGCCCGACCACTCTTTGTTCCAGTTTTATTGCTGGAGATTTTCCACTGAGTTACCACCTCAGTTTTATGACCCTTTGTCTGAGATTTTGTGCGATCAGCTGATAGTGGCTAAGAGCACCCAGCTCACCGTTTTATCAGCTGACCACTGGAATCGAGACATCAACACCCCAGGAGGACTTCTCTTTCCATTTAACCCAAATTACACATTTTGTCCATAAAACTGCTGGTTTGATCTTCATAGACACTAAATGCGCATATATATTTTTCTTTTATTATTATTGTTAGGTAGTCATTTTTATTCCCTTTGTGTAGAACAGTGCTTGTTAGTTAGGTGAAGGTTTTGGACCAGAATAAGGGTATACCAGGATTATTTGGCTTCAATAAATCTTCATATATATAATTAAGAGGAGCGTTTGTGTTTATTTCGTGCAAGAGTGATTTATCTGTCAAAACAAGGTCGAAGTTCCCCCACCTTCGGTGAAGTGGTTGAGTAAACAGTGACAGTTGGTGGTTTTGGTTGATAATTTGTAATTATTAAAGACCTTTGAGCCCATAATCACAACACCAGAGGACATCTCTGATTTCTATGCGTAAGTAATGATTTTTGGTTAAGTAATAAAACATTTTTTCTCAAATTATGATTTTAAATTATAATTCTTGATAAATATTATTTAATCAATAATCACAATCCTTACACGCACATTCATACACAGATATGCAGATCGGTGGGCAGCTTGAAGTAAGGTGCGGCAAGAGAAAGCAGGAATCAAAACCACCACTTTTCGGATTGTAAGACGACTACTCTTCCCACTGAGCTACAATCGCCCCTGAATAAGGTCCTAAGCTCTCACACTAAATGATGAATTTAATGAACTCTTTTAACAGACACAATGCTTTATATACTCATCCATTTTCCCATACAACTTAGATAGAGTTTGTTAGGTGGAAGACTACCGCCTTGGACAAGGCCAGCTGAATCGTATTCATTTTCTTCACTAACTTAGTGACGGAGCCAAACAAGCAGAGCAGGATACAAAAACATATTGCAATGCTTCATTAAAAAGAACAAAATAAAGAAAAGGAGCGAAATGAAAAATGTCCTCTCGTCTGTAATAGCTCACATTGGAAGAACTCCAAGGTCTGTAACTCTTTAGTGCTTGAGTGAATAGTTTCCTCTGATAGAGAGATGAGTAAGAGCTGAGGTCCTTAACTTAGAATTCCACGCTTTTGTTCTTGAAATTAAATAGCAAATATACATGACAGTTAAAGTAAAACATATTTCTACACAGGGAATATACTTTATGTGGTCTGTGACATTTCTATTGAGTAATAGAAACAATTAGGATGTGTAAAATTTAAAGTGTATGGCCTAATAATCCATTTTATTAACATACTGTATGTTGAACACAGGTTAATTACAAGCTGTTGAAACTGCTTTGAGCTGTGGAATCTCCACAAGATTTCCAAAAGTCTTGTGAAGTTCTTAATGTTTGAGATGCACCACGAAATCAGCTGATGACTGGAATCAGCTGATGTTCAGCTTGGCTGGTCTTTACCAAAATCTTTAACAAAAGACAGCTTTCTACTGGTGAACACACAGGATGCACTAACAACACTGTGGAAGCTGTTACTGAGGGATGCAGACTCAGTTCAGTATTTTCAGGATCATTGAGGTGTTTTCTATGTACACTATGTTGCCAAAAAATACTTGTCTTTCTACTTTTACATATACATAAACTTTGATGATATCCTATTCTTAACCTAATTTGTTGATGGACACACCATTGTGAGCAATAGCAACTTTAACTATTCTGTAAACATCTTCCACAAGGTTTAGGAGTGTGTTCATAGTTAGATGAGAAAACCAGAGTTGCAGCCTCTGCTCTGATTCATCCTAGAAGGTTGAAATCAGGACTCTGTGCATGCCAGTCAAGTTTCTTCAAACTAAAGTTTATACACCTGCAACTATGGAAGTGATTGTAACACCAGAATTCATCAATTTGGTGGTTTGACCCAATACTTTTGGCAATAAAGTGTATGTCAAGACATTCGGTTCATTCAGGCTGAGAGAGGGCAAGACTTTCAGCAGATAATAGGAAGTTGGAACATAAAATGACAAAGTTATCCGGTATTATTCTTTTGAACTTTTGAACTCCTGTCTGTGATGGATTTAGAAATGTTGGCAGCCTTCTGAAAATCCCAGAGTTAAGGGAAGGATCCACATTCTCTAGTATACACACTGTGAGATTGCTGTTTTGGTAAGCTGCCCTAACAACGCTAATCATTAATGTTAAGCCAGGTTAAAATGTCAACTCACTAACCATCTTGTTTTAAAATAAGTAGAAAAACGTTGCTTTACAGCTGTGTCAATATGATTATTAACCATTCACGGTCATTTAAAATAATATTTACAGTGTTATATTATATTTCTTAAAAAGAGAAATGGAAATTGACTACAATTACTGCAAGCAGACCAAGCTGAACATAAAACAGATTTGAATTTGGCAAAAATAAATCAGAACATCTCTATTTTTTTTTAATAATCAAAATGAAAGTCAGCTCTGGTTGTTAGAATAAATATCTTAAAAATAAATTTTGATTTTTATCTTTTAGGAAATTCTATATTGTGAATAAAATTCAGCAAATATTGTTCTGTTGGTTTGGAAAGATTGTATTAAATTGTACTCAGTTATGAAACACTTAGAAAAAATAACTTTAATACTAGTTAAACGATGATTTCTCCCTAAAGCCATATTAGCTTTTTGGTAGATAAACAATACTATGTTTTCAAGATGATCCAGGTGTCCATCCACCAAAACTAGGACACAACAACCTAAACAATAACCATTTATACTTGTGTTTTCTACCTTACATTCTGATCAAATTAGTCCACTGACTTCCTATAAAGCTTGTCTATGACATGGCTTTATAATGACAATTATAACTGATGTGGTGACATCATACATCAGTTTCTTTGAGGACATGTGTGTGCAGACCAAAACCTTCTGCACCTTTGGCAATAACAAGCAATGGTTTACTCCACATCTCAGGAATCTGCGCAGGGAAAAGGAAGAAGCTCACAGCAGTGGAGATTGGGCGCGGTACAGGCAGGCCAGGAACAAACTAACAAAAGAGATCAAAGCAGCCAAGAGAAACTATAGTGAGAAGCTTAAGAACAGCCTTTCTACTGGTGACACTTCAGCTGTATGGACTGGTCTGAAAAACCTGACTGCCTACAAGAGCCCCTCCACCCATCCTGAACAGAGTCGTCTCCTGGCCAACCGTCTGAATGGCTTCTACTGCAGACATGACAAGAAGCCATTCACACCTCAAATCATTCCCTCCACATCCCATTCAGGAACAAATCCCTCCCTTAAAGTAACCAACCCCCCACCATCAGATCCTCTGCCTGCAGTAAAGATCTCAGAGGAAGAGGTAAACAGGCTCTTTCAGCGCATGAAAACAAAGAAAGCTGGAGGACCTGATAACGTCTCCCCTGAAAGCCTGTGCAAATCAACTCGCTCCGATCTTCACAAGGATCTTCAACAAATCACTGGAGAAATATGAGGTCCCCTCCTGCCTCAAACGATCCACCATCATCCCGGTGCCCAAGAAACCCACCATCCTAGGATTAAATGACTACAGGCCTGTAGCCCTGACGTCTGTGGTCATGAAATCCTTTGAGCGGCTGGTGTTGAAGCACCTGAAAGACATCACAGGCCCCCAGCTGGACCCCCTGCAATTTGCTTACCGAGCAAACAGGTCAGCAGATGATGCTGTTAACTTAGGTCGACACTTCATCCTGCAACACCTCGACCACCCAGGGACGTACGCCAGGATCCTGTTTGTAGACTTCAGCTCGGCCTTCAACACCATCATACCAGACATCCTCCACCAGAAGCTCACCCAGCTCAACGTCCCAGCCTCCACCTGTCAGTGGAACAGCTTCCTGATGGACCGACAGCAGCAGGTGAGACTGGGGAGCATCTTCTCCCGATCCAGATCAATAAGTACTGGTGCCCCCCAGGGATGTGTTCTATCCCCACTCCTCTTCTCCCTGTACACAAATGACTGCTCCTCATCGCACTCGTCTGTGAAACTCCTTAAGTTTGCAGATGACACCACTGTCATTGGACTGATCCAGGATGGTGATGAGTCTGCATACAGACAGCAGGTGGATCGGCTGGTACACTGGAGCGGTCAGAACTACCTTGAACTCAACCCACTCAAGACTGTGGAAATGGTGGTGGACTTTCGGAGAACACCGCCCCCATACACCCCCCTCACCATCCTCAACAACACTGTATCGGCCGTGGACCACTTCAGGTTCTTAGGAACCACCATCTCTGAGGACCTGAGGTGGTCTTCACACATAGACACTGTTCGAAAGAAGGCCCAGCAGAGACTGTTCTGCCTGAGGCAACTCAACAAGTTCAACCTTCCACAGGAGCTGCTGGTCATCTTCTACACTGCCATCATTCAGTCTGTCCTGTCTTCATCCATCTCAGTGTGGTTTGGCTCATCCACAAAACAGGACAGGTCCAGACTGCAACGAATAATCAGGACTGCAGAGAGAATAATCAGGGCTGACCTTCCCTCCATCCAGGACTTATACAGGTCTAGGGTCAGGAAAAGAGCTGCAAAAATCTCTGCAGACCCCACACACCCTGCACATAAAGTGTTTAGAGTTTTACCTTCAGGCCGCCGCTACAGAGCACTGTTCACTAAAACCAGCCGCCACAGAGACAGTTTCTTCCCCCAGGCTGTTTCTCTGATGAACATTTAATAGAGTACAAAACAACAGCATACAGATGTTGCAAATGCACCTTTTATTAGATATGTGTTTATTGTACATTGTAAATTGTAAATTTGTATATTCTGCAATGCAAAAACAGAACAAAAGAGCAAAGTGTACCGGAGTCAAATTCCTTGTTTGTATGTATGAACTTGGCAATAAAGCTGATTCTGATTCTGATTATAACAATCATTTTGCTGAGTCACTGCTGTGTTTTCAATGTTTCCACTGCCTCCTCTCACTTATCCTTGACTGCTTTTAAAAGATGGATGAATATAGCTTACCTCACATACACTCTACTATTTAGCATAAATAAGTCTTGATGATGAACATTCTTCCTCTTATGTCTCCAAGGACCATTTGGGACATCAGTTATCTCTCTGAATTAACCCTACACTGTAAAAAAAAATCACGTCACTCAGAAATGATGACTAACTGTAATGTATTTGCTTTCCAAATATACCCTTACTATTCAAGGGTTTTGACTCTTAAAAAAAATAATGCAAATACTTGGAAGGTTAAATTGTCATTCATCACAACTTAAAGCCAAAGTGCTTGTACTTAAATACAATGCTTTCCTCTTTAACTTTTTTTTCTTTTTGTTCTTGAGCAGCAAAAACCTACAGCCGTCAGATGTTGCTAAATAAATTTCACTCAGTACTGACTGCTGGCTGCTACTTTCTTCAGAATGACCCATCATGACCTCAATATCTCCAGTCTTTACTAGCCATATGCATATTTCTGTTTGCTCCATAAACCTAAATGTCTATCCTTTCAACGCAGTGAATTTCTGAAACATCTTTAATAAGATATATACAGTCATGGGCAAAAACATGTGTTTTAGCTTTTTTTGATTTTTGTTTTATATATGAATGCTATACAGAGGAAGGCTTATAAGCATTTCATAAATTACAATGGCTTTTATTTGCAAACAGAATTATATTCACAGTGTTTACCCTTCTTTTTATAATCTGCAGTTCATTGCAACATGCTGAAAATCAACTTGAACCACTTTCCGACTGACTGTGACCCATTTTTGTCTTATTTGGGTGTTAAGTTGACCACAAGTTGTTGATTTCTATTGCTCAACGTCCTTTTTGAGAACTGGCCCAGGTTAACGGTTGGGTTGGGACCTGCGGAGCATCCTGGCTGCAGTTCCAAAAATGTCTATGCTCTTGATCAGATTTAAGAGTAAGCTCACAGTGTTGAATAAGGAAATCCAACACATTTATCAGAAGCCTTCACTGGTGGCACGAGGCAGGGGTAGCAGTAGCCCCCACCTGTTCTCATCTCAACATGGGATTTTTCATATGTTGCAAACTATTGGTAAACATTTATCTCAAGAAAATAAATCTGCATCAGTCCATCTTTGTACTTCCTGGAGAATAATAATAATACAGGCCTTTTCATCACAAGGATATTATTTGAAACTCTTTGCCTCACTTTGAGTACAGATTGCCCTCACTTCCATCTGGTGCCAGTGTTGAGCAGGTTCTGCACTGGTGGCAAAATGATTCTGTAGTTCACTTCTGATGAAAACTTGAACACTCTTGGATGTACTTAACCCTTCTTCACTGTAACATAACCTGTCACATTACAGCTTTAAAAGACCTGGAGAACTTTCAGTTGTGACATTCATGAACAGAAAAATCAAATCAGAAAAAACTGTTCAAAGCACAACATCCCCTCTTTAAAAGTGAACAGCCTGTATCCAAGTTACAAGTCATAGTTGCAATTTAAAGGTGATGAAGCTCTTTCAATAAATTAATAAGCAACTGATCCCTCTGTTATCATTTTATAACAATATGAGCGGTCAACATATAAATTTAAACTAAAGATGACTGTATAGTCTGTGTAAATTTAATCTCATCTTGAGAAGTGAACAGCAGCACTCGTATTTGCCTCAAATAACAATTGCTTGTCCACATAATACTCTCTTATCCAACAAACAGTCATTTTCTCAGTGTGATATTCCTTTTTAAGACCAAAATTATTTTTACCAGCAGCTCCTCTCTTTATTGTGATATAGTTAATAACACACTCCTTCCGCCTTCGTTTAATCCCCCTCTTCCTTATTATCGACTTTTAACTCCTGAATACTCTATAAAATACTGGATCTCAGCAAACAATCCAAATCTTCCTCTTCCCATCTTATTTTCCCACATATTTAGGTAAAGTGTGTTTACTTTCCAACTTCCTCTTCATGAGATCATAATTTTCCCATGAATAGTATTATATTCCGTACTCTTGTAAAATCATAGAACTATAACTTCTGTATATATTAAAAATAGTTTTTTAAAGTAGGAAAACAGGAATTGCTAAAACCAGCCTATATAAGCAACATCAATAATGTTTTGACCCCCTCGCTTTCTAAAAACAAATTTAATCAAGTTGACTAGAGACCTTTGAAGTTTGGCTTTCACATTTAACACAAGTAAATATTAAATTATTTGGCGCTTTTTCTGCAAAACAATCACATGATTTGCTAAACTAATATTCCAGGAAAACAGTGGAGTAAAGAATTTAGCATGCCTATAATTTCTTGTGCATTTCAGCCAAAGCATTACTCTTTTTTCAATATAAGCCATCTGTCATTTCTTAATAGGTAAAAAGAAAGAAATAAAATTATTGCGATTCTGATAATTATGTGATTTGTACAAGGATAATTCTACAAGACAATATAAATGTTTATTAAATTAAATGTTTTTCTATGACTTTTTCCATCCACTATTGCTAACCAAACAGATTTTACATAGACAAAAAAAAGCACAAGCTTTTTAACACAGCATCACAGGGTGGTAAAGGAATAATTAATTGCACAAACTGTGTTGGAATTACTGTCATTATGAAAACAATGGCAAAAGTGGAAAGTCAGTGGAAGTCAATGTAATGTGGCCATTAGTTCCAGCAAAAAAAAAAAAAATCCAGATTTGAGAGCAGAGATGGGAAAAGTCATGCCAGCATGACAGCTAGCTTCCTGTAAATGCTGGAAAGCCTATGCTAGCCAAAGGAACAAGTGCAAATTCTGGGTTTTTTTGGCCATTTTTTATTCCTGTCCTCTTCTATCACAGTGACATCACTAAAAATGTTAGTTAGCATGTTCTCTGATGAAAAAAGTTAAATGTTTCTTGACTACTGCCAGTGTAAATTTGAAGTTAGGTTGCTAGTATGGGGGAAATGATTTGCTTCTGATTTTGTACATTTTGTCAAATAAGAAAATAGCAGTCTTTAGATGTCATGGTGGTTTAATTTTAATGTAGAGTGAAATAATCAATTCAAAATCCAAAAGAAACTTAGATTTAATCGAAATAAATATTTGAACCCAGAATTCCGACTCTTTCAGATCAGTTATGTACCCATATGACCCGATCCGAGACCCACCAATCATTTAAGCTGTAGGCTGAATGCTGCTTTGATCAACTCTGATGTGATCTTTTCCTATTCTTTAAATGAAACAAAACAGAACCCTGTGGTCAAACAGGGTTTGACCACCATTTTATATTTTTAGCTAGAGAGGAATAAATGCAGTCATTTCCCTTAAATGAACACAGCCAATTAGTCTTCACTAATTTAAAACACTTTACAGTAAACATCATTGATTTAACTGCTTTGACCTGCTGCTTTAAGATTTCTGCTTTGTGAGTGAAGATAATCTCTCCTTTTAATATCCGCTTATTTCTATCAAATGCCTTCATTGTTTTATTCAAGTGTATGAAGATTAAACTACTATTGAACTTTTCATACCAAGATTCTGTTATTTTATCAGTAAGCATGTCATTGCAGCAGCTGTTTCTGCTTCCTTATCATTCTCCTTTCACTTTTCTTGTCTGTCACTTGTTTTTCTCTCTCCTTTCATCACAAGCTGGAGAAACAAACTGAGAACAAGCTTTGATGTGGTTCCAGTTCCAAGGCCTTGTGATCTGTCTATGTGCATTTGTGCGTGCAGGTTTACCCTTCCAGGATCTGTGGTGATAATGGCCGAAGGTGAGGCTATGTGAGAGCCATGACTGGACTATTATCTCTCTCTTTTTCACTCACACACACTGTTACCCTCATAAAAGAGCTTTGAGACCTCAGAGTCTACAAGCTTAGTCAACAGAAAATAGCCCACTAAACACTTGACAGGGAAAGGGCTTCCTTGCATGCACATTCCCTGCACATAGCGACTTAGGGACATCCTGGCTGCAGATGTGTGTCCTGAGAACTAAAAAACCCATTGGCTGATGTTTGGGGTTGTTTTTCAGATCACACCACATTATGACCACAACCCAGATCCTAAAATACCAACCTATAAACCTATAAACAGAATTAAACTGTTCCCGATTCTTGATTAAAATGTTCTGAACCATTTTACAGCTTTTATTAAATGGGGTCAAATAACTGTATCATGCTCTGATGGAGGCAGTCATTGTGACCTTGGTACAGTGGAGCTGCACAGGGTGATTATACTGGGCGAGCTCCGAGTTTGACAATGTTTGACTCTGTGAACGTGAAGGCATGTGTTTGGCAAAAATAAACATCAACTGATGGAAAAATAAACTCTTTTGACACACACTACAAACAGCAGAACGCTGTAAACAAATGCATTTAATCTGCATACTGCAGCTATTCCAAAGACTCTTGTAAACTGAAATTAAAGTAAATAAACTACAGGAATGCTAAAAATATCATCATGAACAGCTTATTCGCACAAGAGTTTTGAAATGATTCTTTCTTTAGATAAATATTTTTTCAAGCAGACCTTTGAAGAACAGTTGAGGAGCAAGGAATTAAAGTCTCTAAACCTGCTACCTGTTGCCTGTGTAAGGAGGTGCAAGCAAAAACATTCAGAAAGACCTCTATTTATCATTAAGGTCCTGCCGTCTGGAACTATTTGAAGACCTGATGATAGTTGAGTGAACATTTGTAAATGGAAACAGTTTTGGAATTCTGTATTTATCTGAGATCTATCCAACAATCTACGCTCTTTGCCAAGTTTTTTAACTGAACTTGCATCTTTATTTATTTTTTTATTTTGTTTTAAAAGCACCTTTTAGACTTTGTGCTTTAGCTGATGTAAAGAACAAATATGATTTTATTATTTTACAAATGTTAATTATACATTTATTTACCAAATTTTATATATTCTGTAAATAATTTTTTGTGTATATATTTATTACAATAATACTAGATGTGTGTTTTCTCAAAGGTACTTCCAAATAATTAAGATTTGGTCAGGATTTTTATCATTGCTCTTAATGTGTGTTGGTATTGTATATTGGCGCCGCAGATGGTCGCCTCGGCGTGTTGGTGCGCATTGTTTTGTCTTGTTTTTTGCTTTAAAATGGTCTTCTGTGATGGTACCCGGAGCTCTCTCACCAGAGAAGAACTCATGAACATCAGGGTTACTACACTAGAGGAGTTATTTCCCACTTTTCTGCCTACTGCTCTGGAATTTTTGGACATTCTGGTCAAAGGTGCGCTCACCTTTGTTCACGCGGTGAAACGCCGGAAGAGAGGGAAACGGGCTGGGGTGCTGGTACGTCTTCGCCAGCGTGGACTACGAACACCGTTACCTGGAATATTTCTCTCTAACGTGCGCTCACTTCCCAACAAAATTGAGGAACTACAACTGCTGTCGGGGAAAAACAGGGACTTTTATTCATCGGCAGTTTTGTGCTTCACGGAGACGTGGCTGTGTGGATTAATACCGGACTCTGCGCTGCAGCTGGCAGGATTCCAGCTCTACAGAGCGGACAGAGACACGGAACTCTCCGGCAAAGCGAAAGGTGGAGGAATCTGTTTTTACCTCAACAGTGGTTGGTGCAACGACGTGACAGTGATTCAGCAGCACTGTTCTCCAGACCTGGAATCCTTCATCATAAACTGTAAGCCTTTCTATTCCCCCCATGAGTTCGCTTCGTTCATCCTGGTCGGTGTTTACATCCCGCCGCAAGCTAACGTGCAGGTCGCACAGCGCATGCTCGCCGACCAGATACTGAGTGTGGAGCGGACCAACCCGGACTCCTTAGTAATCGTCGTTGGCGACTTTAACAAAGGTAATCTCACCCACAAACTCCCCAAATATAGACAGTTTATAAAATGTCCGACCAGAGAGGACAACATTCTGGATCACTGTTACACCACCATCAGAGACGCTTATCACACCGTCCCACGTGCTGCACTGGGCCAATCCGACCACATCATGGTCCACCTGATTCCTGCATACAGGCAGAAACTAAAGCTCTGCAAACCTGTTGTGAGGACGACAAGGAAGTGGAGCAGTGAGGCTGTGGAGAATCTCCAGGCGTGTTTAGGCTGTACAGACTGGGATGTGTTCAGGACTATTACCAACAGTCTGGACGAGTACACAGAGGCTGTGACTTCCTACATCAGCTTCTGTGAGGACAGCTGTGTACCATCATGCACCAGGGTGAGTTACAACAACGACAAACCCTGGTTCACAGCTAAACTCAGAAGGTTAAGACTGGATAAGGAAGAGGCCTTCAGGAGTGGGGACAAAGACATATACAGAGAGGCAAAGTACAAGTTTGGCAAGGCAGTGAAAGAGGCCAAACGACTGCACTCTGAGAAGCTCCAAAACCAGTTCTCAGCCAACGACTCTGCGTCTGTCTGGAAAGGGCTCAAGCAAATCACCAACTACAAGCCGAAAGCCCCCCACTCCATCAACGACCGACGCCTCGCCAACAACCTGAACGAGTTCTACTGCCGCTTTGAAAGACAAAGCCACAAACCACCACCCCCACTTCCCCAACCTCAAGAGGGGCCTTGGCACCTCCAACCCCCACCCTGAAGTTCCCCCCCACCAGCCCCCTACCCACGCCGAGGACGGCTCTTTCCATCCAGGAGAGGGACATCAACAAACTCTTCAGGAGACAGAACCCCCGGAAAGCTGCTGGTCCGGATTCTGTCTCACCAGCCAGCCTGAAGCACTGCGCTGATCAGCTGTCTCCAGTCTTCACAGATATTTTTAACACCTCACTGGAGACATGTCATGTGCCAGCCTGCTTCAAGTCCTCCACCATCGTCCCTGTTCCCAAGAAGCCAAGGACCACAGGGCTTAATGACTTCAGACCCGTCGCCCTGACCTCTGTGGTGATGAAGTCCTTTGAGCGCCTTGTGCTCTCACACCTAAAAGACATCACCGACCCCCTCCTGGACCCCCTGCAGTTTGCCTACAGAGCCAACAGGTCTGTAGATGATGCAGTCAACCTAGCCCTTCACTTCATCATCCGGCACCTGGACTCCACAGGAACCTATGCCAGGATCCTGTTTGTGGATTTCAGCTCTGCCTTCAACACCATCGTCCCAGTTCTGCTACAGGAGAAGCTCTCCCAGCTGAGTGTGCCCGACTCCACCTGCAGGTGGATCACTGACTTCCTGTCTGACAGGAAGCAGCACATGAGGCTGGGGAAGCACGTCTCTGACTCCCTGACCATCAGCACCGGTTCCCCCCAAGGCTGTGTTCTCTCTCCTCTGCTCTTCTCCCTGTACACCAACAGCTGCACCTCCAGTCACCAGTCTGTCAAACTTCTGAAGTTTGCGGACGACACCACCCTGATCGGACTCATCTCTGATGGTGACGAGTCCGCGTACAGATGGGAGGTGGACCATCTGTTGGACTGGTGCAGCCAGAACAACCTTGAGCTCAACGCTCTAAAGACAGTGGAGATGGTTGTGGACTTCAGGCAGAACCCAGCCCCACCTGCCCCCATCACCCTCTGTGACTCCACAATTGACACTGTGGAATCTTTCCGCTTCCTGGGAACCATCATCTCCTAGGATCTCAAGTGGGAGCCAAACATCAGCTCCCTCATCAAGAAAGCCCAGCAGAGGATGTTCTTCCTGCGGCAGCTGAAGAAATTCAACCTGCCAAAGACTATGATGGTGCACTTCTACACAGCCATCATTGAGTCCATCCTCACCTCCTCCATCACCATCTGGTACGCCGCTGCTACAGCCAAGGATAAGGGCAGGCTGCAGCGTGTCATTCGGTCTGCTGAGAAGGTGATTGGCTGCAGTCTACTGTCGCTCCAGGAACTGTACACCTCCAGGACCCTGAAGCGGGCAGGGAAGATTCTGGCTGATCCCTCCCACCCGGTCACAGACTCTTTGAGACTCTCCCCTCTGGCAGGAGGCTGCGGTCCATCCGGACCAAAACCTCACGCCACAAGAACAGTTTTTTCCCATCTGCCACCAGCCTGGTTAACAAAGCCCGGAAACCACCCTGACACTCTCCCTTCCCCCCACACCCCCCTGTTTTTGCTGACAGGACACCCGTAACTTGTAACTCTATGCGTTACATTAACGTTCAGCATGGACTCCTGCTTTACTTGCACTGCCATACTTGCACAATGATCAACTGCACTGTTGTATTGCTCTTGCATCTTATACTGCTCTATATTTACTCTCACTCACTTAAAACTGTGCACATATATTTATTTTATATTGTAGATATGTTTATACTGTTTAATTTTTATTGTATTGCACCGACTACGCCAAAACAAATTCCTTGTATGTCCAAAAACGTACTTGGCAATAAAGCTTTTCTGATTCTGGTATGTGTGTTTGTTGGTTTGTGTGTACTTTAAGTTATTTTTATATACATATACAGTACAGACCAAATGTTTGGACACACCTTCTCATTCAAAGAGTTTTCTTCATTTTCATGACTATGAATATTGTAGCTTCACACTGAAGGCATCAAAACTATGAATTAACACATGTGGAATTATATACTGAACAAAAAAGTGTGAAACAACTGAAAATATGTCTTATATTCTAGGTTCTTCAAAGTAGCCACCCTTTGCTTTGATTACTGCTTCACACACTCTTGGCATTCTGTCGATGAGCTTCAAGAGGTAGTTACCTGAAAAGGTTTTCCAACAGTCTTGAAGGAGTTTCCAGAGATGCTTAGTACTTGTTGGCCCTTTTGCCTTCACTCTGTGGTTCAGCTCACCCCAAACCATCTCAATTGGGTTCAGGTCCGGTGACTGTCGAGGCCAGGTCATCTGGCGCAGCACCCCATCACTCTCCTTCTTGGTCAAATAGTCCTTACACAGCCTGGAGGTGTGTTTGGGGTCATTGTCTTGTTGAAAAATAAATGATGGTCCAACTAAATGCAAACCGGATGGAATAGCATGCCGCTGCAAGATGCTGTGGTAGCCATGCTGGTTCAGTATGCCTTCAATTTTGAATAAATCCCCAACAGTGTCACCAGCAAAGCACCCCCACACCATCACACCTCCTCCTCCATACTTTACGGTGGGAACCAGGAAGGTAGAGTCCATCCGTTCACCTCTTCTGCGCCGCACAAAGACACAAACTTGGACTCATCAGACCAAAGCACAGATTTCCACTGGTCTAATGGCCATTCCTTGTGTTCTTTAGCCCAAACAAGTCTCTTCTGCTTGTTGCCTGTCCTCAGCAGTGGTTTCCTAGCAGCTATTTTACCATGAAGGCCTGATTCACACAGTCTCCTCTTAACAGTTGTTCTAGAGATGTGTCTGCTGCTAGAACTCTGTGTGGCATTGACGTGTTCTCTAATCTGAGCTGCTGTTAACCTGCGATTTCTGAGGCTGGTGACTCGAATGAATTTCTCGTCCGCAGCAGAGGTGACTCTTGGTCTTCCTTTCCTGGGGCGGTCCTCATGTGAGCATGTCTCGTTGTAGCGCTTGATGGTTTTTGCGACTGCACTTGGGGACACTTTCAAAGTTTTCCCAATTGTTCGGACTGACTGACCTTCATTTCTTAAAGTAATGATGGCCACTCGTTTTTCTTTACTTAGCTGCTTTTTTCTTGCCATAATACAAATGCTAACAGTCTATTCAGTAGGACTATCAGCTGTGTACTGTAACCACCTCCTGCACAACGCAACTGATGGTCCCAACCCCATTTATAAGGCTTGAAATCCCACTTATTAAACCTGACAGGGCACACCTGTGAAGTGAAAACCATTTCAGGTGACTACCTCTTGAAGCTCATCAACAGAATGCCAAGAGTGTGTGGAGCAGTAATCAAAGCAAAAGGTGGCTAATTTGAAGAACCTAGAATATACGACATATTTTCAGTTGTTTCACACTTTTTTGTTCAATATATAATTCCACATGTGTTAATTCATAGTTTTGATGCATTCAGTGTGAAGCTACAATATTCATAGTCATGAAAATAAAGACAACTCTTTGAATGAGAAGGTGTGTCCAAACTTTTGGTCTGTACTGTATATATATATTTAATTAGAGGAAATCATTTGGGTAGAAAATATTTTTTAATATAAAGGCTTGATTGATGGATTGATTGATCCACTAACTGATGGATTCATCATTTGTCTGATATGCCCTTCATTGTTACTCACCATCAGACCACCTCATGACATCATCGAGCTGTGATGGCAACCCTTTCCATAGGATATTCTCTTTGGGGTAGCCCAGATCCATGCGTCTTAGGTGGTCATCATAGCGCCAAAAATGTTTGTCCTTAAAGAAGTAGGTTTTGTCATTGTGAAGCCAAACAAAAGCTGCATCCACACCCTCCATAGGCAGGCCAAAGTCACTGACTGGACGTGGGTAACCCTCCTCTACAATATTGTCTTTAAACAGCCAGTACTTTAGCCCTAAAGACAGTGAAAACAGTGAGAAATGTGTGTTAAAATCTACCAGGTTTTTACCAAATTTTCATTTTTTTTATTATTCACAGTACTCTCAAAATGTACAGAATTCCCTTCTAAAAATGTGTAAATGCGTCAAAATAAATGCGTCTTTTATACCAGTGGCATAATGTCCCAGTACAAAACACATTTATATAGTGGGGAAAAAAAATCCCACTTTAATAAATCACAGTTTTTAACAACAAAACCAGGATTCCCAATGAATCGTATGAAATAAATTTACCTGTACACATTTTTAAATCTATATTTCTATTTTTTAAGTGGATCCGAATGTCTAGAAAGTAGTAATGTAGTAATGTCTAGTTATGTATAAGTTCCTGTTTTCCTGGTGAATAACTAAGGCACTGAAGCCCATTTCGAGTAGCCACACATATCTACAGTCTGAGTAATTGAGAATAATAATTAAAAGGTTTAAAACAACTAGCTCTTTGATAAACATGGCTGAAGGGGTACCCAAGTTTCTTTTGCCATGAGTGAGGAAGATGGGAGATAAAAAAAGATTTATTCCAGAGACGTTCAGCAAAGGGAGGCATCTTGGGCTTACCAATTTATTTCAAAGCTTTTGTACACATCTTTACCAGACATAGCAATAATAACTGTTTAAGAATAGCAGATACTCATAATAAAAAACAGAAATAAACTTCTTTTTGTTTGGGATCTAATGCAATCAAATTAACCCTGATGATTTAGCAGTGACAATTACAATGCTGGTAATACTATAAGCTACAAACAATTAATATCCTAAAAATATGAAAGATAAAAGTGAGAAAGCAAAATTGGAGAAATCATTAAAATGCTCATGGATCTGACTTCTTTTAAGTTTGAAGATTCATTCCATATTCAATAGTGTATTATGTCTAAGAATACAACCAATAGTTTAAAAATGTACCTTTAAAAAATACTATTTTGTGGTCTCCTGGCCTCTCATACACAGCGTCCACGCTGTCCAGATTAGTTGGAAGGCCCCTCCAGAAGCGATGGATCTGTGCAGGACGCAGAGACACCAAGTGCTTCTCCCTTGTTAGTCGCCAGAAGTACTTCCCTAAAAGATACAAAACAACACTTTTCTGGATATTGATTTATTTGTTAGTCATACATAATTCGTAATGCAACTGCAATTGTAAAAAAGTCTTTATTTATGCTTACTTGGCGGTGTTGGTTAGAAATTTGTATACTAAACTTCAGTTGAAGATACTGTAGGCTGCAAAAGGTAGGAACTGCTGTTTACAGGCACTACCCATCCAATTTAACTGAGCCCTAAAATATTTGCAGCGGTGGTTATAATAAATGTTGACTCAGTGTAGGCTGGATACAAATGCCACTGCATATTATTTAGGGATATCAGAGTAAAGAGGGCACATTTTTATTTGTAAAACCTTTTAAAAATCATGCACCGTTTTTCTCTCACATCAGGGTTATGCATTACTTTGTTGGGCTCCATCACATATATAGAATACTAATGAAATACATTCAATTTTGTGATTGTAACACAACAAAATGTAAAAGCCGTTAAGGGGCATGGATGTTTTTGTTAGATACTGTAAGAAAAAAGAAATAGTTTCATCCTAAAACCACAAAACCTCACTTTTAAAATTGCTAGATTAAGCATTAAATGAATATTTACATATGACAATGGCTCAGACAATACAGACATCTCAGAAGCATCAACTGTCTTCAAAAATGTTGTCCAAAAACATATTTTAAACATCAGGGCTGCAGGATATCAGGGAAACATAAAATTGCAATACAATTATTAAATATATCGATGACGATATCAATTTCAATTAAAGTTGTAGTTCGTATCTTTTAATTGTTAAAATAATTTAAGAAATGCTTAAATTTGACTATTTGACCATGTTCATTGATGTGAAGAAGGTCATCTGTGATAATTATTATTTTACTGTAGTCCCTCCCCTGGCCTCTACTTCCTACTCCTCAAAGAAAGTTTAGACGGTTTAAAAGTCCGTCTACAAAACTTGCCGTGAGACATTTACAACTTTCTATCTACTGTACATTTCTTTCTTTTAAAGATGGAGAGAGCTTTGCGATCTACAAGGGCTCAGAACTGATGAAGCATTGGCAAAGTTTATTTTAAAAACTGAATGGTTTATTGTATTTGTGAGGTATAATGAAGATTTTTTTTTAAGTAACACATATAATGCTGTAGATTATCGTAATATGCTGCATTTACAATAGGCCAATATGGCACTAGCTTAAATGCTCACCAGACCTGTGTTACATGTAATGTCTATAGTAAAGTCTATAGTTTGGACATCAAGCTAGCAGTGGAGGAGGATGGAGGGGACTTTATATTTATCACAGCTTGCATTTCAATCATTACTGTGAGCCATATATGTGTATATATGTGCTGTACACTCCGTTAGTAGGATTGAGTATTAGTATTAGGGAATTGTTTTTTTGAAATTACAAGAATAAAGTCGTAATATTACCAGAATAAAGTTGTAATATTACCAGAATACAGTTGTAATATTATGCAAATAAAGATGTTAAACTACAAGAAAAAAGTAATGGGAGCTCCTTTTCCACAGAACAAGAAATTTCTTGTCCGTGTGTTTTTTTTCTATTATATACTGGTAATATTTTGATGGTGATGTGCTATAAGATTAAGAATGTCCTTATTTGTGAAATCGATACTAAAGTATAATTTCACAAGATGCTTTACATTCCTCATTTTAACGCACAGAAGACTCCACATTTTTGTTTGAGTTTTCATAAAATTCAGACTTTATTCTTATAATATTCCGACTTTATTCTTGTAATGTTACGACTATTCTCGTACTAATTTGACTCTATTCTTGTAATTTCAAAAAAATAATTCTCTTAGCGTAGCCCTAATTCTCTGTCCTACAGTTAGAGTCCTCACATCAGACCAAACATATTATTGACAGACAGTGTGATCGTGTTGCACATGAAGTATGGTTTCCAATCATATTGCAATTGTTGGACCATTTGTTCGCTGCTATACCTCCTAGTATCATCTGCTACTATATACCCCATGTTGGTCTGCAACCACAACTCCCAGCAGGGAATGCAGCTGATAGAAATGGGCGTTGCAGCTCTGATGTCACAGTGGGCTATATAAGGACACGGGAGACGCCCCACCTTTGCTTTTTCTCCCGCTGGAAACCAAGACGGAGGCGCATCATTCCGGAGAAGAAACTCACACGTGGGTTTTCATTAATTCTCCCCACTGGTCAAACTCATTAGAAGCTCAACAAGCTAAGCTTGCAGGGATAGGAAGAGCTGCGAGTTTTACTTTTCCGATCGAAGGCGTGGATTTAACACGTAACCCAAGAAAAACCCACGGAGGTTTTTCAAGGAGATGAAAGTTTCCTCCTTGTTTTTGTTCGAATCGACTGCTGATGGTCCGTCATATTTTTCCCCTTTTGCCAAAGGAGGAAGGCCAGCCGTCTTTCAGTTTGTTACGGATGCGTAACTAACTCCACCTTCTCCCCCTGCTCCAGAGAAGACAACACCAAGTCATCCTGTTTTGTTTTTTTCTATTAGAAATAGCTTGGGCAGGATAGAGTAGGATTTTAGGGCGATTTAGAATCACCACCTATAGTCCAATATGTTCTAAGTTGTATGTGCATGCAATGTCTTATTGAAACTTTGATTGCTGTTGAACTCTGAAAGTCACCGCGGTTTGAAGCTGTGCGTGTCTCACTGTGTTTGAACACCTGAGCGCAGACTCAGGTGAACTTAAAGTTGGACTGCTAGAATCTCATGGTGGAACACTCACTATTCCATTGTCTTCACTCTGTTTTTCCACTGGTTGCCGCCTAAACGTTTTATGACCTTTTGTGTTTCACTGAGCTCCAACTTTGGGGGTTTTATTACTGCAGCTTGGTGGAGGCCGCTCCCAAAGCTTTGCTCAGTACTATACAGGTCCTTCTCAAAATATTAGCATATTGTGATAAAGTTCATTATTTTCCATAATGTCATGATGAAAATTTAACATTCATATATTTTAGATTAATTGCACACTAACTGAAATATTTCAGGTCTTTTATTGTCTTAATATGGATGATTTTGGCATACAGCTCATGAAAACCCAAAATTTCTATCTCACAAAATTAGCATATTTCATCCGACCAATAAAAGAAAAGTGTTTTTAATACAAAAAACGTCAACCTTCAAATAATCATGTACAGTTATGCACTCAAAACTTGGTCGGGAATTCTTTGGCAGAAACGATTGCTTCAATGCGGCGTGGCATGGAGGCAATCAGCCTGTGGCACTGCTGAGATCTTATGGAGGCCCAGGATGCTTCGATAGCGGCCTTTAGTTCATCCAGAGTGCTGGGTCTTGAGTCTCTCAACGTTCTCTTCACAATATCCCACAGATTCTCTATGGGGTTCAGGTCAGGAGAGTTGGCAGGCCAATTGAGCACAGTGATACCATGGTCAGTAAACCATTTACCAGTGGTTTTGGCACTGTGAGCAGGTGCCAGTTCGTGCTGAAAAATGAAATCTTCATCTCCATAAAGCTTTTCAGCAGATGGAAGCATGAAGTGTTCCAAAATCTCCTGATAGCTAGCTGCATTGACCCTGCCCTTGATAAAACACAGTGGACCAACACCAGCCGCTGACACGGCACCCCAGACCATCACTGACTGTGGGTACTTGACACTGGATTTCTGGCATTTTGGCATTTCCTTCTCCCCAGTCTTCCTCCAGACTCTGGCACATTGATTTCCGAATGACATGCAGAATTTGCTTTCATCCGAAAAAAGTACTTTGGACCACTGAGCAACAGTCCAGTGCTGCTTCTCTGTAGCCCAGGTCAGGCGCTTCTGCCACTGTTTCTGGTTCAAAAGTGGCTTGACCTAGGGAATGCGGCACCTGTAGCCCATTTCCTGCACACGCCTGTGCACGGTGGCTCTGGATGTTTCTACTCCAGACTCAGTCCACTGCTTCCACAGGTCCCCCAAGGTCTGGAATCGGCCCTTCTCCACAATCTTCCTCAGGGTCCGGTCACCTCTTCTCGTTGTGCAGTGTTTTCTGCCACACTTTTTCCTTCCCACAGACTTCCCACTGAGGTGCCTTGATACAGCACTCTGGGAACAGCCTATTTGTTCAGAAATTTCTTTCTTTGTCTTACCCTCTTGCTTGAGGGTGTCAATAGTGGCCTTCTGGACAGCAGTCAGGTCGGCAGTCTTACCCATGATTGGGGTTTTGAGTGATGAACCAGGCTGGGAGTTTTAAAGGCCTCAGGAATCTTTTGCAGGTGTTTAGAGTTAACTCGTTGATTCAGATGATTAGGTTCATAGCTCGTTTAGAGACCCTTTTAACGATATGCTAATTTTGTGAGATAGGAATTTTGGGTTTTCATGAGCTGTACGCCAAAATCATCCGTATTAAGATAATAAAAGACCTGAAATATTTCAGTTAGTGTGCAATGAATCTAAAACATATGAATGTTAAATTTTCATCATTACATTATGGAAAATAATGAACTTTATGACAATATGCTAATATTTTGAGAAGGACCTGTATTTTCTCTTGTTTTTACCATAACTGCTGGTTTGACTTTCATACACACTCAATGCTGTTTTATCTTGTTTAGTTAGTTATTTTACCCCTTTTGTGTAGAACTTTTGCATGCTTGATTAGGTGAAGATTATTGAATCAGAATATCGAGGTGTATCAGGGCTGTTGATTTAATAAATATTCCTGTAGATAAAGAGAAAGCATTTGTGTTTATTTTGAGTAAGAGTGATTTGTCTGTCAAAATAAGGTCAAAGTTCCTCCACCTTCAGTGAAGCGGTTGATTAAATAGTCACATCTAGTAATAGTTATCAATTATTACTGAGAATTTAATAATTGTAATTATCAAGGGCCTTGAGCCATAATTACAACACCAGAGGACAACTCTGATTTCGATTTGTAAGTAATGATTTATGGTTAAGAAATTCATTTTTTTCAAATTATGATTTTAAATTATAATTCTTGATAAATATAAATTAATCAATAATCATAATTCTTACACAATATTGCAAACATTGATACTGAGATGGCTTTAGTCAGAAACCAACAACATCATTGGCATCTTTTTTACTTTACTTGTTAGTTGAACCACATTCGAATGACAAAATAAAGGCAGCAATGATGCATAAAGTTTTAATTGTTCTGACAGCCTCATTAAAATACAAAAGATTAAAACAGGTCATTCAAAAGAGCTACGGTTCAGCACACTTCACTGAGACTTGTGCTGCTGAAAGTTTGCGTCTGTTTCTTGTGTCTATTGTCAGTGGAAAGCTTGGGGTCATTCCTCTAGAGAGCAAGAAAGAAAGCCTGACGTAATATTTGGATTTCAGCAGCTCAGCAGCCTCAGTTAGGAATCTTCAGCTACCTCCTCTTTATCTCATGGTTATATTCTTCCCTTAATGGTCTCCTTTAATTTTGTCCTTTCTCTACTAATTTAGCTAAGCACTTGTAATTCCCACACTGCTGTGCTGCTTTGTGTCTTTATTTCTCCCTTTGTGCGGCTGTACCTTTGAAAAAGAAGGCCTCCCCCCGTATCTGGGCCACCGCATCAAAGTGAGTGGTGCATCTGTCGGGGGCATCTCGTGCAAGCCTGAGAGACATGGTAAAAAAACAAGAATTAGAAATGAAGGAAGAGGACAAACAGAATTATTTTGGGTAAACATTTATAATTTTAACAAATCAGATCATTACACACAACAGATTTTAACAACTATTCTGCAGATATTCTGAAGATGTTTTTTTCCTGCCATCTACTGCTATCGTGGGCCTCTGGAGGAACTGGTGACTCTACACTCAACAAAACAGGAAAACCTATCAGGCAGACCCAGCAGAATCCCTAGGTGCATTTTTCCCTGGGGTTTTTAAGTGATTTAAAGCTCCAACGTGGCCTGCCTGCCAATGATGAAGCTAATAGCACCACAGGGCTGGGAGTGGGAGCTCGCCAGGCCTTATATTACCAACAAGGGTCTCTATTCAGAGCTCTATTAAAACTACATCACTTCCGAGTAGACGGATTGGTGCCCTTGTCAGGCCTAATTCTGCTCTCTTACTCATTATGGTCTGCTGAAATTATAAAACATTTAATGATGAAAGTAATGGTTTAAACTAGTAAGCATAACTACCTGTGTAACTACCTGTTAAGTGACCTGTATATATTTCTGAATGTTTTTACACATGTACATGTGTGTTTGGGGTTTATGCCAAACATGTCAGAATTTCATTTTAAGGAAGAGTAAAATTTTAAGTACATTTTTGTTGGAAACCATTCTAGCTAGATTAAAGTTGGAACATAGTTTCAGAGCATGAGTGCTGGTGTGGGTACCTGGAATGCAGATATACAGTCAATTAAACAAATAGTCCAAAGATGCTTAAAACCACCAAGCATATATATGTTAATAGCTGCCTGACCTTGTTTTTGTTGTTATTTAATTAATAGAGCAAATTTGAATTTAGTTATATCACTATGACCACTAAATGGTGTTTGGTGTAGAGGCTCACTAAGATGGGAATGTGCTGCTGGTACAATAATAATTATATTTATATTTCAAAATAAAACAAGAAATATCAGAAAAAATAACAAACAATAAAAAATCAAAATGTATTTGAGATAATAGGATTATAATTTTTCCAATTATACATTTGCAACAATATGTATGACAGAACAAATATAAATGTAGGGAAACAAATGTATAGAAAAAGTAACTATTTCCCTGTATTAAAAACTTATACAGTAAAATAACTAAAATGAATAGTATGATTGTTGTGAAAAGAAAGTAAACCACATTTAAATTCTAAGGTTTGTGTAGTTTGGATGCTGCTAGGACTTTGGCAGTGGTGATAATTTGCTTTAACTTTATCTTTGCTTAATTATTGACAGGGTGGAATCTGAGGTGTTTTGTTTTATACATTTGAGGTTACATTTACAACCATACAGAACCTGGTCAGATCACTTACATGCAAAAACCTTTGAATTAAAAGACAATGTATTTTCTTTTTATAATGACTGCACCTGTATGAGAGACATGGATTAAACTAAAAACCTACCAAAGGTGCAGTTTAAAATTTAAATATAACAAACAGATTTATTTGTGTTTGTTAACTTTTATCAACTCCAACCACCAGGAGTGGAACCAAACAACATGATTAGAGCCAGAATTATATGCTCCAAACTGGTATTGCATTTTGATGCCAAAATGTCAGATAGTCAATTTACTGTTTTTGACATTCCTGTCTGCTACACTCCTCAGGCAGTGGGATGATGAATTTACTGAGTGAATATTTAAAGGTTTAGAAATACTTGCTCTTCCCAAAACAAGAATGGTGATGCAAGAACTGGTCTCAAGAATGTTGAAGATGTTTTTTGTTCTTCTAGCACATGAAATATTAAAATTTTTTAACATTTTACTTACAGGACTGTGGACCTGTTTTCAGGAAGATCAAGCAGAACAGGAGGTTCAGGCGTGAGAGAAGGGTTGCCTGGTTGATTTGTGTGGGAAACTGAGTCTCTGACACCTACAAGATGTTATGAAAAAAATACAACATTATAAAATCTTTTGTAATTCCCAGTAATCTAAAATACTCTTATTCTTCACTTTATGCATATTTTGGTTCAGTTCATTTTCTTTTCTGCCGCATTCCTTCAGCGTTTAAGACAGCAGTACAAACTTTGCATGCAGATAATTTCCTTCTTTATTTCTCACACTGACACTTCCTTCATAAAGGCGAGGCATAATAAGGTCACATTCCATAACAAGGTCCAATTAACTCTTTCCGTGTTTTTATTAAATCAATATTCACGCTCTATAAAACTCATCAAAGGCTGCTTCTTGCACAATGAATAAACCTAACCCTCTGAACCTTGAGTCTCCTGAGTTGTCCCCTATAAACAGGTGTTCTTATCCAATAGACTACATAATGACAAGGCCAGTAAAGGAGGAGAGTGTGAAAGCACTTATGGGTTGGGGAACACATCATCTGGCCAGAAAACCCACTGTTAGAAGCAGTGGAAAATAACGACAGCTGTAAAATAACACAGGCTTATTGAGGTACAAAGAGGTGAAGTAGTATTGAATTTTAATTCCACATTGTTAAGGTGTCCTCCAGAGCTACAATGCTGTCAGAAACGACTTGCCTCCATTTAGGTTTCTTCTGATTTTTTTTGCCACACATGATTCAGACCTTTACAAAAATAATATCGGACAGTCAATTATGATTAAGCAGCATAAGTGGGAATGAGTCTTTTAGACTGCTGCGGGGAAACTTTGGCCCACCTTTCTTTGCAGAGATTGTTTAATTTGGCTAAATTGGAGAGTTTTCTAGCATAAACAATAAGTTTAATGTCATGCCACAGAATCTCAGTTGCATCTAATTTCAGATTTTCACTGAGCGACTCAGAACCCTTCCTTTTGTTTTTTGAATCATTCAAAAGTGGACTTGCTGGTGTGCTTCAGATCATTGGCTTGCTGAATAACACAGACTGATGGCCGGGAAATCAGATTTTTTTGGTAGAGAGCAGAATTCATGGTTCTATCAATTACGGCAAGTTGTCCAGGTCTCGAAGAAGCAAAGCAGCCCCAGGGCATCACAATACCACAACCATGTTTGACTGTCAGTATGTTGTTGGTTTTATGAAATGTAGTGATACATGCCTTCCAAAAAGTTCCACTTTTGTCTTGTCAGCACACAGAATATCTTCCCAAAGATATCATCAAATTGTATTTCAGTAAATGTGACAGTCATTTGTGATCTTCATGGTTTGCAGTTGTTTTCGCCTTAGTACTCCGCCGTGCCATTTTTCCCAAACTCTTTTGTAGTGATGAATCATGAACCAGAAATATAGTTAATAACAGAAACTAATTACAGTGAAAAGGTATGAAATTCTATTTTTGGTTTACACAATTGTTTTCCCCTAATAAATGAAATAGTCTTTTGAATGCTATCATGTTATTTTGTGCTTTGTGTGGCAATTTCTTTTACTTGTTAGCTTTTCACACAGATAAAATTACACATAAACTACAGTCAGTCCTGTTTCTTCATACCGTAGAGTTGCCAGACTCGTACTTTGTCTTCATAGGGTAGATCATATTTCAGAGGGTCCCCCACAGGACCATGGTAGTATGGTCTCATGATGGACTCCATGGCCGAGGTGTGAACGAGACCGATCGCATGACCAAACTCGTGGACTGCAACGGCAAACAAGTCCATCCCGTGAGAGTCTGACAGAGACAAGAAAGGGGAAGATGAAACTACATCAATTCTGGTGTAAAACATGGCATAAAAGAGAATTTACAAAAAAGTCTGCACCTTAAAGGTTATTGCATAGATGACATCTGATCCTATGTAAATCTCTTGCTACGATCTCTCTCTGCTCTCTCAACACAGTATTTGGACCCTTTTTCATAACACTTGGAATTATGATGGATTTCTAAACTTGCTGGAGCCAAACAGTGTCTAGTTCATTAGAACTAGTTAGAGAGAAAAGTTAGAGGTTGTATTTGTTCTTTTAAAAGTAGTATTTGAACAGTTTATAAAATCCACAATCTGCAGTACAAGCCGATTACAATGTATTTCTCTCCATTCAAGACGTAAATATATGGAATGGAGAGCTCAACTGGTTCAAACTTTCACATGTTTTTTTTTTTTTAAAGTTCAGCAGCCTATAGAGTCTGTTCTTTTATTTTTCCAACTTGGAATCAGAAATTCTGACTTGAAAGTACAAATAAAGCACGCCGATGGAAAACATGCCAGCAGCAACATTGTTTTATTCAGAAAGTGGTGGATGCAGATCACTCTGTTGTACAGTACAATACAAAGTACCATACCCAGTCTAAATAACTGGTTTTCATAATGACCTGACTCACTGCACAAACTGCATTGTACTGTTCTCCCAGCACTATTTGATAATAACAGAGATTAACTATAACTTTCAACTTCTGACCTATTATTTAAGGCAGTTTTAAATATGATTTCCTAAAAAATGAGAAGTATTTTGATATGAACAATGTCTCCCCATTTAATTTACAAAAATCTTCCTCAGCTTACACAGGCTGTCAGAATGTTGTGCCTAATGTCTTAATGCCTAATTCTTTCAATTTTCTTTTACATTACTAAACGACATGCATTCAACTCGAGAATAACTAACATCTTAAAAACCATAAATGTAAAATTAACCGTAGCTTGTGATCATGACAATTGTTGACAGAATAGAGTAATAAGTAAAAGGTAAACCATTCCACCCCTTTTAAATGATGATTAAATAGTACCCCTCATGACGACTACAAAATTGAGGCACGTGACGGCGCCTGGTACGGCGGAGCCGGGGTCCCACCCTGGAACCAGGCCTGGGGTCGGGACTCGTCAGAGAGCACCTGGTGGCTGGGTTGCTCCTCGAGAGAACTGCCAAGCCCGAACGAGAGACGCGAGACCATCCCCCAGTGGGCCCACCACCTGCAGGGGAAACCGTGAGGGACCGGTGCAAAGAGGATTGGGCGGCGGACGAAGGTGGAGACCTCGGCGGCCCGATCCCCGGATGCTTAAGCTGGCTCTAGGGACGTGGAATGTCACCTCGCTGGGGGGGGGGAAGGAGCCTGAGCTTGTGCGGGAGGTCGAGAGATATCGACTAGAAATAGTCGGGCTCGCCTCCACGCACAGCGTGGGCTCTGGAACCCATCTCCTCAAGAGGGGCTGGACTCTCTTCTACTCTGGAGTGGCCCACGGGGAGAGGCCGCATGTTTTGGACACTCGTGTGAAGAGAGGGGCTGAGCTGTCCACTCATTCCCTGGTGGAAACAGAGGCTGGGGAATCAGGGTTGGACTCTTTCATCACCCGGGCTGAAGTCACCGAGGTGGTTAAAAAACTCCGCGGTGGCAGGGCTTCGGGGTTGGATGGGATCCGCCCTGAGTACCTCAAGTCTTTGGATGTTGTGGGGCTGTCATGGTTGACATGCCTCTTCAACATTGTGTGGCGGACAGGGACAGTGCCTTTGGATTGGCAGACTGGGGTGGTGGACCCCTAACCCTACATAAGAAGGGTGACCGGAGGGTGTGTTCCAACTACAGGGGGATCACACTCCTCAGCCTTCCTGGTAAGGCCTACACCAGGGTATTTGAGAGGAGAGTCCGGCCGATAGTCGAACCCTGGCTTCAGGAGGAGCAGTGTGGTTTTCATCCCGGCCGTGGAACACTGGACCAGCTCTATACCCTTTACAGGGTACTCGAGGGTTCATGGGAGTTTGCCCAACCGGTCCACATGAGTTTTGTGGACCTGGAGAAAGCATTCGACTGTGTCCCTCGTGATGCCCTGTTGGGGGTGCTCCAGGAGTATGGAATCGGGGGCCCTTTACTAGGGGCCATCCGGTCTCTGTACAAGCGGAGCAGGAGTTTGGTTCACATTGCCGGCACTAAGTTGGACCTGTTCCCGGTGCATGTTGGACTCTGGCAGGGCTGCCCTTTGTCACCGGTCCTGTTCATAACTTTATGGACAGGATTTCTAGGCGCAGCCAAGGGCCAGAGGGGGTCTGGTTTGGGGACCAGATGATTTTGTCTCTTCTTTTTGCAGATGACGTGGTCCTGCTGGCCCCCTCTAGCCAAGATCTACAGCATGCACTGGGGCGGTTCGCAGCCGAATGTGAAGCGGCTGGGATGAAGATCAGCTCCTCCAAGTCCGAGTCCATGGTTCTCGTCCGGAAAAGGGTGGCTTGTCCTCTTCAGGTTGGAGGGGAGTTCCTGCCTCAAGTGGAGGAGTCTAAGTATCTTGGGGTCTTGTTCACGAGTGAGGGAAGAATGGAGCGGGAGATCAACAGACGGATCGGTGCGGCTGCCACATTAATGGGGGCGCTATGCCGGTCCGTTGTGGTGAAGAGAGAGCTGAGCCGAAAAGCGAAGCTCTCAATTTACCGGTCGGTCTACATTCCTACTCTCACCTATGGCTATGAACTTTGGGTCATGACCGAAAGAACGAGATCCCGGATACAAGCGGCTGAAATGAGCTTCCTCCGTAGGGTGGCCGGGCACTCCCTTAGAGATAGGGTGAGGAGTTTGGCCATCCGGGAGGGGCTCGGAGTAGAGCCGTTGCTCCTCCACATCGAGAGGAGCCAGTTGAGGTGGCTCGGGCATCTATACCGGATGCCTCCAGGATGCCTCCAGGATGCCTTCCGGTCCCGGATAAAGCGGAAGACGACAAGTACGAGTACGCGTACGAGATTAAATAGTAGTTAAGAATTACATAATGGAGTTTTCATCATTTTAACCAGAATATCAAAAGGGGAGGCAGAGGATTCAACACATAGTTGCGCTGGAAGGAGGTGCTTAGATACTGTGACGTGGTGTCATGATCTACATGTGTTTGAGTTTTGGTTTTATTTTGTGATTGTGTTTTTATAATGCACTTGTTGTTTATTCATGTTCTTTAGGTTTTGCCATATTCAGTTCATTTATATGTGTTCATTATTTTTACAAATGTGTTGCATTATTAGTTTATTCCTTTATGTTAATTTCTGAGTTTATTCTTGTGGGCTGTTCTTAGTGCATTTGGATTTATTTACCAAAGTTCAGTCTTAGTTTTTCCCTTTTGGTTTTAAGCCTATTTGAGTCTTATTTCAGCCACAGTTGTGTTAATTAGTCTCCCTCCCTCAGTCTCCCTGTTTTCCTTCTGTTTCAGCTGCTCCACATAATGCCATAATAATGCATTCAATGTCATACTCCACTCTTCCCTCAGTATTTAAATACACTGGTTCTCACAGTTTATTCCCAGATCCTTTCATTTCACTGCCTGTTTCTCTCATACCAGTTCTTGGTCCTGTTACATTTTAAGTCTTTATTTTTCCAATATTAAATACCCATCACTTCACCTCTCTGCCTCTGGTTCTGCCTCCATTTGGGTCCAACTGAAAACCAAACATCACACGTCCATTACTGTGAGTGGTCTAGGGAGGGTCTTTCTCCAAAACATTTTATAATTTCATAATTTTACAAAAAACATACTGCTCTTTATTCTGGTATTTAGCAAACAGAAATAATTTTGGTAATCCAAACTGACCCAAAAAAGAAAACATTTTGTCTGATTTAATGTCAGTGAGGACAATAAAGCGTGTGTATCTTTACAGTGTATGTAAACATCTGGCTTCAAATGAATGTACAAGCTTAATTTAGAAATTAGGAGCTGTTAGCTGAATGAAGTAAAATATTTAAACAAAATCTGAGAAGTATCTTTTTATCCCATCACTGATTGATTAATGTAACAGAAAGATTAAGTCAAAAACAAAACTCCATGGTGACAGTGACCTTTCTGCTGTAACTCTGTGCTCTAAATTGACTATTTTCAGTTACTTTTCACCTGCTTTTCATGGAAATTAAGAGGAATGGCAGACAGCTGAAGAAATTATAAGGGCTATAGCATGTATGGCATGGTGAGATAACCATGGTAATACTGCCCGAGTCCTTGAGCAGCCAATCAAAACCTGAGTGGGAAAAGGCGCCTAAAAAGGCTGCAGGCAGTTTAAGTACCTTTCCTTCATGTTAAGCCAAAGCATGAGCAGAAGACCCCCAAAAACTCCTTGTCTGAGTCTGTGAGGCAACACAACACCTTGGTCTTGGAGACGTAGATTTGCAAACAAATGGGGAGACAGCATGGCAAACTAAGCTAGCTTAGAGTTCCTTAGTGACTTGCCGAACGTCAGCATTCAGTTAACCTAGGGTTAGCTTCAGCTTGGGACATGCAGTATTCACCGGGGGCATCTAACAGACAAATGCCAACTCTAATCTACTGGAGCACATGGTGCAGGTGAACAAAGGAAGGATAAGAGAGAGAGAACAGAGGCTCAGAGCAGGGGATCTAGCGTGTCATCGTATTTATGGTTCATGAGAAACTGACAGCACAGATGTAACGCCTGCTGGACAAAAGCAGAGCACGGAGGGTTGTGTGGATGAACCAGATTCATTTTCTAAGTTTTTTGAAGCTCCACTAGCTGCTGAAATCTCTGGGGCTCAAGCTTTGTTCTTCTACATTCACCAGTGACCCATTAAGTAGCTTTTTATCAACCCAAATGCTTTTATTGCACAGTGCTAAGAATAGATTAAGTCATATTCACCAGACACCTCTAAACCTTCCTAAATGATATATTCTTTTAGTCTTAAAAATTTGCTTTGATCTTGGTTGGAAGGACATATGAAAGACTTGTCAAGTAAGTAAACAGATGAATGAATGAATGAATGAATGAATGAAACGAATGATTTTAAAAAAAACAATCCTTAATGCTATAAATTTATTAGGTGAGAAACAGGTTGCATTTGTTCTTTATGCAAGCCCTCACAGGGCCTTTAACACTGGATTCACCAGTGTTAATTAGCTCCATCCCATCAACATTTTCATATTTTGTAACATTATACTTAACGATATTTGATTTTATTAGTATTTTATGGGATAGACCAAAAAAATACTGTAAAGTCGAACTTAATTTGGTCCCAGCTTCAGGTCTTTTGCAGCATTTAACAAGTGTTCTTCCAGGATTGCTCTGTATTTACCTCCTTCACCTCTTCCCATCAACTCTGTTCTGCTCATTTGTCCCTGAAGAAAAAAAGCTTCCCTACAGCATGATGCTTCCACCACCATGTTTCACCATGGTGATGGTGTGCTAAGGGGGATGTGCAGTGTTTGTTTCAACCACACACAGCGTTTTGCATGTAGACCAAAAAAAATCAGTTCTGGTCTCATCTGACCAGCGCAGCTTTATGAATCTGAAAAGTGTATGCATGTGTGTTCATCTCCCTTTACTCTAAAACCCAGAAATAAAAACTTAAAACCTAAAACTTAATGCAACCATTTTATTTCAAAAGTCACATAATTAGTAAATAATTCTTCTTTGTACAACATATTCTTAGTATAAATACAGCTGTTTTGTGAAGGTTTCAGAGGTTTGATAGAGAACATTAGTGAACAAATAGCACCATGAAGACCACGGAGCACAGCAGACACATCAGGAAAAAAGTTGTTGAGATACATTAAGCAGGGATAGGTCAGAAAACAATATGTCAACCTTTATACGTCTCACTAATGACTGCTCAATCTGTCATCTGAAAGTGAAAAGAATGACGCCACTGCATATTTTCTAAGAATGAGCTGTAAAACTTAAACTGATGGAAAGGCAAGAACAGCATTAATTAAAGAAGCAGGAAGTGGTACCTCTGGTAGAGTCCTGTCAGTGGAGCTAACAGGGCAGATTTTAGTCTTGCAATCCTGAGTGTGACCAGAAGTAAGTCACTGTTGAAAAAAGCCATTAGAAGATTAAAACATGAGGTAGATATTTACCTTTCAGCGGGGCAACAATCCTACCAGAGATACAACCAGAGCTATGATGGAATGGCATATTCATGTGTTAGAATGGCCCAGTCAAAGTCCAACCTAAGTACAATAAACGTTCTGTGGCAAGACTGGAAATTTGCTGTTTTAGGCAATCTACATATTTTGCAGTCTACAGTGGACAAAACTATAGTAGGACAAAGCTAGTACTGACAACCAGAAATACTTGCTTACAGTTGAGGTTTTTTCAAAATAATACATCTAGAAGGCTCAAAAATGCACTGGATATTATTTAGGTGTATCAGAGTAAAGGGGACAAATCTTTGTCACATTTCCATCTCTACATGTGCAAAGACACACCCAAAGCAACTTGTAGCTGTTATCGCAGCAAAACAGGTTGTTGAATACTACATATATATCTTAAGATTGAGGAGTTGGAGAACATAAACCATTTTGAAAACCCTTTTTCATTTTCCTTTCACTTCACAACTATGAACTACTTTCTGTGGGTCTCTCACATAAAATCCTAATAAGATAGTCTGTGGTTTGTGGCTGTAATGTGACAAAATATAAGAACATTCAAGTGGTTTGAATACTTTCAAAGCAATATACGGCAGATAAAAATCTAACATTCCTTTTATGTACCGAAACTTATAAAGCTTTCCAAAGGCAAACATTGTTGGGGTAAATATCTTTTTATAGACATTACAAAGTCCCAACCGAGAGAAAGCATATGAAGAAACATTTCCAAGATTTGAACAAGTATAACAATGATATTGTAACTTATTGCAACTTTCCAGAACTAATACAGTTTGATGACAACACATTGGCTTTACCTCCTGGTAAAGTGACTGATTATTGTGACACTGTGATGTAACCATTCTAGCTTGCAGAACCTTCTTAAGCAAGCAGCCTAAGATCTCAACTTTACATTAAATGTGAATCCCTGGCATGATGTTGCCAGCTGTTGCAACATTTTCACATGATTGTCTTGTGCAGTATCTTTATATGTCTTTTTGTATGTGTCTTTTAAGTTTTTCCCCTGTGTGTGTGATTCTATTTGAAATTTGACAAATATTTTGGCTATATGTACAAAGAAAGAGCAATACTTCTGTTTAAGGTATAGCACCCCTCGTTTTAGAGGAACAATAAAACAGGTATAGTACATTCTGTAAAACGTTTAGTGAAGCAGAACTTTAGCCTCAGCCCCTTGTTTTTTTGTATCTGCAATAAATATTTGTTTTTATTGTTGTTTTCATTGTCTATATGGATGCTGATCCTACTGGTGCACTTTCCTTCCTTACTACTTAGTCAGATTAAAAAATTCTTTAAAAATTCATAGTTTATCATACATTTTCCAAAGTATTGTCAAATGCCCATGTCTAAATCAGGAATAGTATATGTTGTTTATCATGTCCCTAGATTTAATAATTTGTAACAAAAAATGTATAGTGTCACTGAATTCAAAAGTTCATAAAAATCCACAATTTCCACAGAACTTAAGACATGTGCAAGATTTTATGGAGTTTGTCCAAACAGAATTGGAGATACAGGTGCTAGCCTTAATAGAAAACCTAAACTAGGATAAAAAGTTTCAAATGCATGTGAAGAATATATCCTGAAAGTGTCTAGCTATTACAAGTGATTTTGGGGGAATTTTTCAAAAGTGAAAGGTCAGAATTCCATTTTTGCAAAGCCACACCCACTTTGGCCAATCATTACCATATTGATAACATAGTCTCATGGTGGTATCCTGAGGAGACCCATCAAATTTTTGAGAATCCATTTAGCTGTTTTGGCTATATAAAGTTCTTTAACTTATAGGCCCACCTAGCTCTGGATCTTGCTGCAAACTACTATATACACTTAATTCAGAGCAAATCTGCTTTGGCACATGTAGGCAACCAGTTTCTCTATATGCCTGAAATGCTACAACAGGACACAAGTAAAAAAGGTTTAGTGTGTGCCTTATAGTTTGGATGTTATAAGCCAAAGTGCATTGACTTCATAATAGTAATAGTGACCCCTTGTTATTGGAGAGTAGCTACTTTTTGCTACTAGACTACTAAATCACAATTTTTCCAGCATTTTCTGGTTCTTTCGTTCAACAGCTTTTAGCAGAGAAGAATATTAATGAAGAAAACTGTACAATTTCGATAGGGTTTCCTGCTCCCAGTGGAGCATGGATGCTATCAAGTCATTGCTGCCTCTTTAGACAAAAAAAACAATCCCAAAACCAAAGCTTGTTTGTTCTTATGTTAACAACCTGACATTTTAACAGCAGTGTGTGCAGAGATCCACTGTAGATCTGTAGGAAATGTCTGCAGTTGGGACTGGCATACTCCTCCTCAATTAGCATAGTCCTCACCGTTGTTTGGCAATTCAACAAGCGCAGCTTCTCTAGAGACATTTGTGGTAATCCTTTGAACAGTCTGGATTATGTTTTCTGCACCATAATCCAATGTGTAGGGTGAATGCTGATTTGGCTGAAAATGGAATCCAATGAGTGACTGTGTGGGTAAGAACACGATATGTTGCCACATTGTTCACACAATTATAAATAATTTTAACTTCTTTAATCCATGTCTTAATTTTAAAACAATGTGACTATTACAAACACTGTCTTTAACAGCTAAATCTTGATCTTGTGAAGTGATATTTTGAGCTGGTGATAATGCCGAAAGCTCATTTTGGCAAGTTGTGAAAACAAATGCCTGTCTTGTGCAAATATCTTAATACGGAGCTAACACTTGTGATCAATGATGAACAATGGATGAATGGGCACTGACAGAAGTATAGAGAAAACTTGGAAAGGAATGAAAAAAAAACATGCATTGTGTGTGTATTTATGTGTATTATGCTTTTAAATATAAAGTAAGTACAAGCTAGGCTGGTATCCAAAACCAATCCCCATGCACATATTTACAAAGGCAACATGGAACACAGATGTGCCTTTTGCAGAAAGCATTTTGAGCTTATGTTCAAATGAAGCACAGTTTTGTAAACGATTCCCTAAAACTCTTCTGCACAATCCTCACATGTGTTCACATCAATATAAACAAAGAAAAACAATGGTCTGACATGAAAAATTCACCTGCCTAATGATGCTTTTGTTTTAGTCGGCTAATCGTTTTGTAGAAGCAGATTGCTGTCTGAGTTATTATTAATAAAAGCAATCTGCTTCCTATGAAAGCACAACAACGTTTCGAGACCTCTACTTTTTTGATCTTGCCAAGAACCAACCTCCTGCAACTTTTAATGGATGTGGGAGCTATCAGTCTGCACAGCAGGGGTAAACTGTTCTCCTAAATGTGGTGCTTAATTTCTACGATTCAGCATCCCCGTGCACATTAGGGAGACGGACTTAGCGGACCTGGATTTAGGCTCCCACTGAGAACAATGCAGCAGGAAATAGGGGAAAGGGAATTAGCACAGGCAATTATTCAGCTATGGATTTGTACGATAAGCTTCTTTTTTTTTTTTGCTAAAGATGATTACATAGCACCACAATTTGCTGAAGCACCAGATCTGACTTTTTACCTCCAGCCTGACCTGACTAGGTTACATCTTTTAAAGGGATTTCCAAACCTCTGAAAAAAGTTGTACAGACCAACAATATAGGTCTTCTCCAGCAGTTGTAATGTGCTTTTGTGTTGTCTTACAAGAAGACAGACATGCAGAAGCAGGGATACTGCATCAGCTAACTATTGTTTCACAAAGACACTGATGACGTTAGAGAACGATGTGATATAGCAGCGAGGTGAGACTGGCAGAGTGTGAAGTGAAGAAATTGGGAGCTGTTTAATTAACTTTTTTCCCTGAGGTTCAGAACATCAGGCTGGCAGCTTCAATGTGGTAGAACAGGACAAATTCAACAGTTAAAGCATTGAAAGCCAAGATTCCAACACTTTGTGGGGAAATTTTGGCCATAGAATATACTTCTGACACTTGTTGAACAGTTATCACACTGGTTGTTTTAATGAAATAAATGAGTTGAAATTAAAGGGACATAGCGATAAGTAACAAGAACAGAAAGTCACCAGAGGCGATAATTCACACAAAATGTTAACACAGCTGTGGGACAGAGGAGGTTGAGGAGACATCCAGGTCCGAGCCCCAGATACAGTAAAATGACCCACCTGCTGTGCTGCCGATATGTATTTAGAGGTGACCACTCTGGATGGTCATACCGGGTTGGTATGCTGTGTCTCATTTAATGCAATTCAGGAAAATAATTTGTAAGATAGCTGTTGAGCAGTGTAATTTATATTATACTCTGGCTGTTAAATCTTAGCAACCATTTATAGCAATGGTGTCCAAAGACAGGCCACAGGGAACTGACCCCTTGATGAAGTCTTTTAGCAAATTCTTCTTGATACTGGTGGAGGTTGCTGAAGGCACTAATCCTTGAACTGGAGGAAATAGGAATTTTTCCAATGATGTAGGAACATTTTCATAAAAGATTTAATTTAACCAGGCACTTCAAAGAGGTTCTGATGATCGGGGACGATGTAATGAATTGTGTGGGTTAATACACCCAACAACCGAACAAAGTTATCCTCTTTCAGCGTAGGCATACTTGAGCTTGGACTACAGAATCACAGTGAGAAATAAATATTGCAGATACGCGGAACTGATCAGCCGGAGGTCCATGACTTTTTTAGCTGTCCCGCAGCAAATAGTGTGACATAACAGTTGGAAAAACCTAAAAGATGATAGAGAAATCTAACCAGACTGAAAGAGAGAGACTAAGTTTAACTTTTCTGCACTCCGACAGACTCAAACTACGTAACAAAATGTATTTAAGGGCTAAAAAATTGGATTTTGCACGATAGGTCCCCTTTAAGTTTAGATGTGAGTGGACTACATCAACACTACAGAGAGACTTCTACAACTTATTAAAGCTGCAGAATTTATCATGAGTGTCCTTTATAGAAGGTTGAACATTTTGTGTATGAGTCTCCTTGCTTTATTGATGAAAAGGTTAGTTGCAAATCAGTGGCAGATGCTGGTCTTTCAAGGAGGTGAAGCTCAATTTCAAGATTGTTGATTCGCTCATTTTGCTGTCAATCAAAAAGGGATTCAGCCTCAGACAGATCATCCAATCAGAAGCTGACCGTCCGTGCCAGCCGAGGCCAGCCCACTGCCCCATAGACCCCAGAGACGCTGAGCGTCCGATGGGTGGAACAAAGCCCAGCATTTTTGCTTCGCTATTGAACTCACTGTTTAAAGCACTGTGAAGCTGCGGGAATGAGTGAGAGGAAAGACGCGTCGTTACCAGTGATAAGAAGCTGATTCTGAACAAAAGTTGAGGACGTTGTAGCGCATATTTAGTCAATGACATGTAAACACAACAGTATATATTGGATCATTTATTTTTTGACATTTTAGGGGAAGCTGAGCTTCTCTTGCAGTCTTAGAGCAATCGCCCCTGTTGCAAATGAAAAATGTCCTTTAAAGTCCAAAATCACAGTGAATGAGCACAGTATCGTATCCTTAGATATCTAAAAGGTTGGCTACAATGATCAGAATCCATCCAGTTTTCTATTTTTTCTCATATTAAAGCCCATTTGGTAGTTCTTGCACAATCATCAGTGAGAGTCTGACAGTTTTTTATGTATGCAAAAAATAAAATAATCTTACATGTTGGCCCTTAAAATATATAAAAGGGTGTATGGTTTACTGGTAATGTGTGTATTACTGTAACCTAACTGTGTGTTAGCAAACATCAGGAGATCATAAAGACAAACTCATAACTCTGTTTCTTTCCTCCCTCACACCTTTGTTCCCATGAACCAAACCTCCATTTGCACAGCTGTTGTTAGCCCCTGCCATCACTTCAGATACACATCAAAACCAGGCTACTCTTCTGCGTCGCCTTCTTGTCCTGCTGCTGCTGCAGCCTAGTGGGAGGTGTGATTCAAGCTGCTGTCGTGCAGCACATGGTTTACAGACCCAACAGCCCAAACAAAGGGGGGAGATCAACGAAGGGGGGCCTGGCCTCACCATAGACACCAGCTTGGTTAGAAAGCATGAATACACCTTCCACTGCTCAGGCTGAGGTTTAAATGCACAACACTGTAGCCTTTTACTTATTATGGATAACAGTGACTGAAATGGAATAAGATACATTCTCACAATTTAAGACATCTTTATACAAATATTTTTATTATCTTATGATGAGTAAAGATCAAAAAATGCACATGAGAAACAAATTTCTGACCAAATGGACACATTTTGTGGAAGCTGGCACACGTGTCAGAAGCTAATCTTTCAAACAACTCTCACGAACATCCTCATGAAACAATATGTCAGGCACAAAAGCAACCTTTGGAATGTCGTTAGCTCAGTCCAGCCTACAAAAGAAGACAGTTGGCTGACAGTAGCTCACAGTGCTTGTGTTTTCACTCAGCCCCTCAGAAGGTCAGTTCAGATGGCTGCTCAAGCTGAGACTGGTTAATGTTGGAGGTCTCATCTTGTTAAAAGAGAGTGGTTCCTCTCCATTGCCACCCAGTGCTTACTCAGGATGAGGGTATTGGTGCACACTCAACAACTCAAGGCCATTAGCTGGGCTTCCTAAGATAAATGTCTTTTCACCAAATGACTTTTTACCAAATTAATTTAACTGAATCTGAATGCATTTCATTTCAATTTGGATTGAACAGGGGCTTATGTAATTTGATCTTAAACCAATTATTTGATTGTATTGTATTACAATGCATCACACTGGTTTGATCTGAATTTGAACTGAATTGGATTATGTACAATTCTGCACAATCTTAATTTAATAATTGTGAACGTAAATGGTACTGTATATGGAGTTTATCCTATTGTCTAAAAAACAAAAAAACAAAACTATTGTCACAGTGCAGCCCTCTTATAAGGTGCTTTTGTTTATAGATTTCTGTAATTATCCAAGATTAAAAACCCTCATCCAGAATGTTAAACAAATCATGAATGTAGAGAAAAGGTTTTAGTCTTCTCTATCCACTTCAGGGACCTTTTTAATAAATGGTGGTAAGGCAAAAGTGTGAGAAGAATTACCCTTGCCCTTACCCTGCTTAAATATAGACATCAATAACAGGCACAATTAGTTCAGATCAAAGTTAACCAATCTCTCTTGTGATAAATTAATTAACTTAATTTGCAACATCACCAACTGATTTTTTTTGCTTCCAGGAGACAAAATTTGTTTTAGGCTGACTGACAATGTCTGCTGTACTTGTTTTTTCACAAGAAATTCTAAGTTTCTTGGGTCATTTATCAATGTCACAACTTATCTCCAGTTAATTTTGGGAGTCTGTGTACAAAAAGAAACTCCTGCAATTTAACGAGCATGGGTGTTTAAAATGAGGTTGTATCTTTGGATCTACTCTTCCTATCTACACACAATTGCTTTAAAAAAAATATGGGTATGGTGATGGTGGCGCAGGGGTCAAGCGTGCAACCCATGTACGGAGGCTTTAGTCCTCCATGAAGGCTGTCGCGGTTTGAGTCCCAGCCCATTGTAGTTTGCTGCATGTCCTCTACTCTATTTCCTGTCTACTCATTTGCGGAAAATTTGAAAAATAAAAGGCACAACTGCCTTAAAAAAATTGTAAAAAACAAAATCCCCATTGCCTAAAACTGCACTTTTCTTGATCTTTTTAACAACACTCCAAGTGCAGCTTCTAAATCTATCAGTGCATACAGTAAAATCTGAATGTGCTGTTCCTATTTCACTGTATGCAATCTGTGGCTGCTCTCTATTGTATTCTATGTTAAAACACATAAATATTCAAACTTGTTAAAAAGGTTTATTCCTAAATTTAACCAAAATAAATAAGTTCTTAGATTTTTATATACTTATGATCAGGTGTGGACAAATGTGATATTTGATGTTTATATGTGATGTTTATAGTTTGTATTTTTAAAATTTTCTAGGAACATTGTATAATATTGATCATACTATCTCACCCCTTTATTCTAATGCTCTACTGTACATCCTCCTCTGAAGGGAAGACAAAAGGGCCAAAGAATGCAAAGAAAGGAGGGTCAATTTAAGTTCAGTGATCCGGATGAAAGGAAGAATAAAAAAGAGAGAGAACTAATGATTAAAGCTGTCAATTGTGCTGCTGTACAGAGACAGTTCTTTCCTGGTGATGCATTCAGTAGACGACATCACTCCACCAGCTCATTTCATCCGTATGAGTGGACTCATAATGTTGCCCAACCTTTCACCATTTCCTAGCTCCTCTCAGTGTGGAGAAAAATGAACAGTGGACACAAAATGATGTGGATGCTTAGTGACAATAAAATGGTCCTGTTGGGCCACCAAACGTCTTTGTAGCAGAGCAAACACAGACAATTCAAGTTTAGCAAAAGTGTAAAAAAAGAACCATGCAATCAAGAAGTCTGTAGGATGGGATATATTTTCTATTGCATTGTTAATGAGTGAACAAATGAATAATAAATCAGTCGTTATAAGTGGCTTAGAGACCACGGCTTGCTGTGTTTTCCAGAACTGTCTAAGAATGAGGGATATCTTTAATATAAGCTCATCTATTTTTGATTGGCACATCTGATTGAATTCTGGTTTAGAGAAGCTGTCACTACGTCCTCATTTGAAACTTGCACATCTCTCATGGTGGGTAATAAAGCTCTTTCAAAACAGTTTGATGAGACAAATTAGGCCAGATCATTCAGGAGGCCAAGGCAATTTATCAGCCCACACAGTTGAAATAACATGTATCATGGGCATTATTACATCCCTGTGTTTATGACAGCTTTTCTAAACCTACCAATAAAGTGAAATGCTTGCAATAATCACAATAAATTATAAATGGCTCAAGTTTGAAATGTTTGAAATGCTGATTTTATTGTTGGTTAACAATGCGCTGTTTGAAACAAGTGATACAAACATTTGGTATCCGTTGTTGCAGAGGGAACGACAAGGATATCATTACAAGAAGAATGAATCCTTCCATTTTCTTCCCTGTTTTTCTCTTTGCACATCTCATATTTTGAGGCATCCAAGATGATCAAATTTGCAAATATGCTTAGATTTTTCATATTTTGAATATTAAAAAAATAACCTAACTGTCAAACAGAAGCAAAAAAACAACAGCAGAATTTTAATTTTCTGAGCCAGACAGCTAATTATATTGTATATTAAATTCCACGTGGTGCCAATACACCTTTACTTGCTTTCAAAAACAGTGTCCTACACTAATGGCATAAATGTTTAGCTTAGACTGTTGCAGTGGGTAATAGTAAATTTGTACCGCCTAGTAAGCTTTTATTCACTAGGGTTTACCAAGACACTTTGCAAACATTTGCATGCAGCCAAGATTTTCACGACTGCCATGACCTCCCAATGAAAGGGTGGCACCAAAAACACATATTTAATAAAAAAAAAACAGTGAGAGAGATTATGAGCAGAATGAGAAAACCAACAACAAGAATGTGTGCAGAGATCTACTATTTCCAGCATTTGGATAATTTACCTCTCTAGGACCACAATGACACAAAAAACTGCACTGATATCATGGCGAGAAACACTTTGTTCTTTTTTCTTGATTCTCTCTAAGTAGATAGTTGACAAATTAGCGTATTAATACCCCTTATGAAACTGTGTTGAAAAATATAAATCTGTGGTTTAACTGCACTTTGGGTACATGGCAGATACAAATTTGGAGCACCTGGACATAATGAGGACACCTGATGTTAGAACTAAAGCAAAAATGTGAAGATGCACCAAGAAATCTGTTGGTTTTACAGCAGTTTAAAGCGGTTTTTGGTGTGGACACTGCTACTGAGTGAAGATGACCTTAAGTTAGATAATTTAAGTGTAAGACAGATGTTAGTAATTCTAGTTTAAAATATCAACTTCATACAAAGGCCTTCCTTTTCTCTCATGATAAAAAACTGATGAGCATTCATGGCAGAGATGAGTAAAAAGCATTTTAAACACTGTTTTTATGTTGTCGTATATTACTGTTTGTCAAGACATATCATAACAAACGGCTGTATTTTTGTCATTCAAAGCTTTGTGAAAACTAAAATGATATACAATTTTTTTTTTTCATTTCAGGCATACCATATAGAGAAGCTGGTTCCTACATGTACCAGGCCAGATTAGCTTTATAGAACGGGTATCTCGAGATGGAATCCTAATTGCCTGATTGACTTTTAAAAATTAAGACTGGATCCATCATCAAAGTAGGTCTATCTATATGTGTGGGTAGGTGGTGAGTGTATGCAAAGAAACAGGTGTGTTTGGGTGAGTGGCTGTAAGTGAGCAAGTTTGTCACCTGGACTTGTACAGTTGTTAGAGTAGCCAGAACGGCAGAAGACCTTCAACACTCAGCAACCAAACCACCAAAGGACAGGTGGACTCAACTCGGGAAGGCCACAGCAGCCCCAGATAGACAGACACAAGGTATCACCCCGCATAGGTATGTAGTCACTAAAGCACAGGAGCAAAAGCCCCCAGACTAATGAGGCACAGGGTGAGACGCCGCACAGCCCAAGCTTGGGATTTATCCCTGAGCGGGAGCAGTTTGGAAGAACCTGGGCCAGCCAAGCAAAGTGAGCCCACTGCCAGCAGCCCAGGACCCGGAGACCCGCCAGACCAGCCAGTACCTAAGGCACTACGCAGGCTCCGACAAGTGCACCCAGCCTCCAAAACCCCCACTGTCCACCCAGGCATCACACAAATCCCTTAACCACCCTCCCAACCTCACACCCTATTCAGCCCAACCCATTCCCCCACACCCCCAGCTCACCAAGCCCTAGCCACCATGGCCTCCATCTCACCCACTGGGCCAGGGTTGCCGGGGAGGCATCCCCCACCCAGCGCGGGATGTGTTCATGAGCAGCCACCGTACTGGGAGCCAGATCAGGCCCCAAGACACCCATGGACCCCTAACCCACCCATACCAGCCAGGAGTGGCAGCAGGCCAGACAAGAGGGCACCATGGCCCAAGCCCGCGTCAGTGCTGGCAACTGCAGCACCCAAATGCCCAGTCTGCCTGGGGAAAGCACTGCCCTTGTGGCAGCATTTGCATACCACTTGGCCCTTGATGCTGAGGCTGCAAAGCCCATACCCCCAAGTGATGTATTTAAATATTGGAGACCAAACCAATTTGAATTTCTTCTGTTGGTTTTTCTTAAAAGCAGACATTCTGTCCATAGAAATGAAATCTGGTGACAAATGTTTTCAATAAATTACTTTTAGCCAAAAGCCATAGACCGAGGTACTGTTCCAGAGAGCATGTAGATACAGTAGTTGTCAGTTAAATCTCCAGTGCAGTTTGGACATGTGTTCACATGTGTTCATGAGTGAGAGACCTATTTGGAACATACTTTGTCCTGTGTAGTGCAATCTATGAAGGATTTTGCATCGTGTAAGCTGAAGGTTGGCATTTTGGGTTATTCTAAAAGCGTTTGTGCAACTTTTACTTCAATTCAATTCGAAGATACTTTATTAATCCCCGAGGGGAAATTAGAATTCCAAATTTCTGAAGTTCTAAACTTCTAAAGTTAAAATCTGTACTGGTAGATAAATCAACATCCCTTTTACTAAAAGGATGTGAGATTTTTAACTCTACTTCTGAAAATTTTGTGTAAGTTTTTGAGAGTAACTTTGGAAGTTGAAGTTTAAGAAAGCTGGTTATTAATAGAAGTCTTAGGTTTAATTGTTTAATCTTAAATTTGGAATGGATACTAGATTTTAGTCACATGAATCTCCTAAAATACTAGAGGGAATAGATCCTCATCCATCAAATATGTCCTCTAAATGCTTTATTCCTTTACTGTTCAATGTTAAAAAGATAAGCGGCCGTCTATTTTACGGGATGTCTGGGATGTTCCAAATGGGTGTTTGTCAGCATAGGAGAATTGAAGAACAATTTATTTTGAGATATTCCCAACAGGTTGTCAGAGATGTACCATATTGATGCTTCTAAAACAGCTATGCTGCTTAATTATAGGGCTGATAAATAAAATGTCTACAGATTTACTTATATAGTGTGTGTTCAATTTGTATCCATAACCTGGGGTATTTCTCCAAAGATATATTGTAATCTATGTGCCTGGTAATATTTATAAAAGTTTGGAAGTTCCAGTCCTCCAAAACTTTTATTCTTTTGTAAAGTTTTATAGTTTATTTTATAGTTTACTTTAGGGAGGACCATCATTTTAATTGCAAACACTTGGATACAACATTCTGATCGCTGCATCTCTGAAAACAGGCCAAAATTTCATTCCGTTTTGCCAGGGATTTTATGTTTTTATTTTAAAAGTAAACAATTTTAAAACATTTTTAACTTTCTGGTCATTTTTAAATGTGCTCACATCAAATTTCTTTATGTTAAAAGCAAAAAATGATGAACAATCCATCCATCCATTTGCTATACCCGCTTCTTCCATACTGGGTCGCGGGGGAACTGGTGCTCATCTCCAGCAGTCTACAGGCGAGAGGTGGGGTATACCCTGGACAGGTCGCCAGTCCATTGCAGGGAAACACAGAGACACACAGGACAAGCTATCATGCAGACACCCATTCACATCTAAGCGCAACTGAGAGAAACCAATTAACCTAACTGTGGGAGGAAGCAGGAGTACCTGGAGAGAACCCACGCATGCATAAGGAGAACATGCAAACTCAATGCAGAAAGACCCTCGGCTGAGAGTCCAACCCAGGACCTTCTGGCTGCAAGGCAACAGTGCTACCAACTGCGTTGCCGTGCAGCCTCAAAGAAAATATAAATGACCGAAATATATTCAGACTTCAGACCCCTCATTTCAGTCCATCTACTCAATATGCAACATGTTTAACATAAAACATTTTGAATGATAGTATCTGTTAATTTAATCATGAAGCAATCTAACTTCTGATTATTTTATTTAGCTGACCTAAATTAAAAAGAAAAAAACTTTAAACATTCAATGTAAGATTAAATGTATGTGGCATCTTTTAAAAATATTAATAAACTGCACATTTAAGTAGATTTTGGAAGCTGGATTACTAATTTCAGTGTGAGGGGTTTTATTCAGTGTGGTTTAATACACTGTCCTCTTTTTAAAGGCAGTGTGAACAATACTGTTGCCACGGGGGATGGTTTGCATGCGGTCTATGAACGTGTAGGTGGGTGGTACAGTGTCATAGTAAAGAGTGCATAAATGCCAGGATGCAGGATTCCCCACATTGTAAAGACAGTGATCAAAGTTATCGGCGTCATTTGTGAAGATTTTGAGTCTTACCAGTGTATATACTATAAAAGCAAATAAAGTATTAAAAGGAAGATCCTCTAATTTCCAACACATGGTAGTGTCACAATGTCCATCTGTTTAATTATTTCTTAACACATACAGTAACTGAGCTAAATACATGGAAGCAACTCAGTGCAATTAGCATTTAGTGAAAACAACTTGCTGAAATTTAAACCAAGCATCAGAATTGGGAAAAGGGGGATATACATGACTGAGCACGGTTGTTGGTCACAGAATTCAGAAACTGCAGATCTACTGGGATGTTCATGCATAAGCATTTCTAAGGTTTACAGAGGATGCTCCAAAAAAGAGAAAATATCCAGCGAGCAGAAGTAGTGAGGATTGAAATCCCTTGCTGCTGTCAGAGGTCAAATGAGAATGCACACACAGGTTGAAGATGAAAGAAAAGCAACATTAACTAAAATAATTTATCTTTCCATCCAAAATATGTGAAATGCCATCTTTGAATGTGTGACATATCAAACCTTAAAGCAGATAGACTACAGCAGCAGTGCAATTTTTACAAGTTCACTGTAACAATTTTCTGGTTTGATGAGTCTTAATTTCAGCCAGAATTTGGCATTAACAATATGAAAACATAAATTGATCCTGACCATCCTGACAACGGTTCAGGCTGGTGGTATAAGGGTTCGGGGGATGTTTTCTTTGCACGCTTTGGGCTCCCTGATGCAGATTGAGCATCACTTAAATGCCACAGCCTGCCTGACCACTGTTGCTAACCATGTCTATCCCTTTATGACGATAGTGTAACGGCCTTCTTATGGTTACTTCCAGCAGGATACTGCACCATGTTACAAAGCTCAAACCCTCTTAAAGCAGTTTCTTGAACATGGTAATCAATTCACTGGGCTCAAATGGATTCCTCGATCACCAGATCTCCATTTAGCATAGCACCTTTGGAATGTGGTAGAACAGGACATTTGCCTCATGTGATGTGTTGCCGACATATCTGCAACCACTGTATGGTGTCAATAAGGACCAAAATCTCTCAAAAATTGTTCCACCTTGCTCAATCTAGACCTTAACAAATAACAGTAGTTCTAATGGCAAAATGAGGTTGTACCACAAAGTAGCTATAGGTGCATTTAATGAAGTAGCTGTTGAGTGTATGCTCACATATAACAGCTTGATTATTTTATACTTTAGAGAAGCACTGTTGTGATATAATGTGAAACATAAAAAACATTAATGGTAAATCATCTATTCACTAGAAATTAATATTTTAAGCCCTTACTGTAGAGGTTCTGAGGTTCTGTCTTTCCTGTCTTTTAAAAGACAGGATAGACGGTTTCATATATTGATACAAAATATATTTGGAAATATATTTTTGCTGCGCAAGGAATGGTATAATTGAATTAACCTTTTAAAGCACCTTGAGAGGACGTGTTGTGAATTGGCCCTATATAAATAAAACTGAATTGAATTGAATTAAAAGTAAGATACTTTCCTCCTACCATGTTGCCAAAATGACTTTATCAAACCAACTTTCTTTTGTGACAGACATTTTTATTTATGAGATGTGTAACTGCAAGAAATATAGTGATATGACTGCTCATGTTTCTCATGTAAAAATTAGTTACCAATTAGATAAAACTATTGCATGTAAAAATGAAGCATAGGCATTGTCTCCATCGCAATATACACTCCCCGGCCACTTTATTAGGTACACATTGCTAGTACCGGGTTGGACCCCCTTTTGCCTTCAGAACTGCCTTAATCCTTCGTGGCATAGATTCAACAAGGTACTGGAAACATTCCTCAGAGAGTTTGATCCATATTGACATGATAGCATCACACAGATGCTGCAGATTTGTCGGTTGCACATCCATGATGAGAATCTCCTGCTCCACCACATCCCAAAGGTGCTCTATTGGATTGAGATCTGGTGACTATGGAGGCCATTTGAGTCCAGTGAACTCATTGTCATGTTCAAGAAACCAGTCTGAGATGATTCATGCTTTATGAAATGGCGCGTTACCCTGCTGGAAGTAACCATCAGAAGATGGGTACCTTGTGGTCATAAAAGGATGGACATGGTCAGCAACAATACTCAGGTAGGCTGCGGCATTGACACGATGCTCAATTGGTACTAAGGGGCCCAAAGTGTGCCAAGAAAATATCCCCCACACCATTACACCACCACCACCAGCCTGAACCATTGATACAAGGCAGGATGGATCCATGCTTTCATGTTGTTGATGCCAAATTCTGACCCTACCATCTGAATGTCGAGGCAGAAATCAAGACTCATCAGATCAGGAAACATTTCCCAATCTTCTATTGTCCAATTTTGGTGAGCCTGTGCGAATTGTAGCCTCAGTTTCCTGTTCTTAGTTGACAGGAGTGGCACCCGGTGTGGTTCTCTGCGGCTGTAGACCATCCGCCTCAAGGTTCGACATGTTGTGTGTTCTGCGTGCCTTGGCTGTAAGGAGTGGTTATTTGAGTTACTGTTGCCTTTGTATCAGCTCGAACCAGTCTGGCCATTCTTCTCTGTCCTCTGGCGTCAATAAGGCATTTGCGCCCACAGAACTGCTGCTCACAGGATATTTTCTCTTTTTCGGACCATTCTCTGTAAACCCTAGAGATGATAGTGCATGAAAATCCCAGTAGATCAGCAGTTTCTGAAATACTCAGACCAGCCCGTCTGGCACCAACAACCACGCCACGTTCAAAGTCACTTAAATCACCTTTCTTCCCCATTCTGATGCTCGGTTTGAATTGCAGCAGATTGTCTTGACCATGTCTACATGCCTAAATGCATTGAGTTGGTGACATGTGATTGGCTGATCAGAAATCTGCGTTAACGAGCAGTTGAACAGGTGTACCTAATAAAGTGGCCGGTGAGCGTATGTTTTATTAATATACAGCCATACATGGTTTGTGGATATATTGCAGTATATAGAAGAATAAAAGCACTAGTTTCACATATATGGAAATGTATTATATAATATATTGCATCATATTATACAATATGTTGCAATGTATTTTTGTTTTGTAAGGGACGAGCAGCATGGTAGACGGGAAAAGGAATGTTTTTGTAGGTCCTTCCTTCCAGTAGCTGTAAGACTATAATCATTACAGCTCACAACAAACCTAATTGTTGTTTACATCTCTGCTATCAATTGTGGAGTTTTCCATATTGTTGTAACTAGTCTGTATTATTGCAGTTTGTGCATTTGTTCAATTATTTTCGGCAGTTCCACATCTCAATTTGCAAATGCCATTTTTCATAACTGTAAGGTTTCTCAGATGTTGTACATTTAACCTTACTGTACATTCCTATTTTTATTTTTATTAATATTGCTTATATTTAGTATATCTGCAATGCCCCCTTTTGCTTGTCACTTTGCTGCACTTTCCTCAGTGGGGAAAGACCTGAATTTCCCCACCGGAGGACAATAAAGATATTTCTATATTTATTGTAAAATTTGACATAAACATATAAAAAATAACACTTAGAAGATCAAAATATTAGGGCTGTGTGTAAATGTTATACTTCCTCTAAATTTGCCTGAAATTATTTGTTAAATACAGGCATAATTTCCCTGTACGAACATCTATTGTTTAAACTGAGAATTGAAGTGAGTGTTTTGCTTTGAAACAGGAGACACATTCATGGTCACGGTAACTTGTGCAACATCCTTGTCCAGCAAATTTGATGACCAATAAACCAGGGGTTCCCAAAGTGGGGGTTGGGACACCCCAAGGGGTTGTGAGACACCAAGGGAGTGGGAGGTCGCAAGATTGTTTTCAGAGTCATTGTGATGTGATCCCTGAGAGTATGGAGGACCAAAAGGGACAAAATTAAAGAAAAAAATATATTGTGAAATAAAGAAATGTGCCATAAAATGAATAAATGTACTATAAAATGTCCTATTAAATAATTTAATTATACCATTTATTTATTTATTTGATACATCGTTAAATAATTAAAAATTCCATTAAATTCTGACACTTTATGTTTGTTTATTAAATAAATATATAGAGAGTCAAATAACTATATGTACTCGTAGAGGGTCGCCAGGTCGCCAAATTAAAGTTAGCCAGTCTCTGATACTGGCTTTTTGGGGGTCACAGGCTGAAATGTTTGGGAACCCCTGTCATAGACAATGATCAAAATTTATATTGTCACAGAACAAGGCATCGAAATTGAATGTTACGATGGGCATGGCAATGCATCAACCATACAATATTTCACTCTTGAAAATGTTATGTCTCCACATTCAGAAAAGACAAAACAAGAAAATGTCGCTATTGTGTATTTGACCTTCTAATGCTTATGAATGTAATGACCAAGATAGGAAAGTGAAATGATGAACTATAAGCAAGCTTTAACTTCTTTCAGGACCAGTGGACCTCGAACTCTCTTGAGTCTCCAAAACATAATTTGCTTTTTTGTTTTTTTTCCAGGATGAAGTCCATTTTTAAAACCAATAAAATCCTATAGTTGTTACAGTTAACCCCAACATATATGTTTCTCACCTGGTGATCTGAAGGTCCACGGCTCATCGTCGTCAAAGTGTGTGTCGCCAGCAGTGAACCTCTCCCCAGGGAAAAAGGCATGTGCCACTGTTCCTCCAGGTCCGTCAAAGGGGTATCCATCATTGTGGTCGGCTTTAGTGAAGTCAATCTGAATGTCTGCGTTGCTGCCGGCCACCTCGTGGAAATTCAGAGGTGCAATGTCACTCCAAACCTTCAAAGCATAGTACATGAGGGCCCGAACTGTGTCCCTGCCAAGTAGGGCTGAATCTTTTGGATAGGTTCTCAATCTGAAAGAAAGACAGGGGAAGCATCTTAAATCTAAGAAAAGAGAGAAAAAGGATGAGCGGAAGAGGGAGAAGAAAGGGGAGTTAAGATGGAAAGAGTGAAACGGGAGGAAAGTGGAGGGTTGACTTGGCATGAATAAAGTAAAGCAGAGAAGAAAAGAACTGAAACAGCATTTGGGGCACTTCTAAAGTTAGCATTAATACTTAAAAGAGGGCAGAGCCAAACCAGATGGTGAGAGCGTTATTCAGATAAAGCAGAAAAGTAAAGTTCTTCATATTGTGGCATTATCGAAACTTAATTAAAAATTTACGAGACCCCATGAAGAAGTGTAAACGGTCTTAAAATAAATATTTACCTAACCGAGGCCATGTTTTTGCTAGTGTTGGTCTGTTATGAACGGATTATGGTTTTATTTTCAGACAAGGTGTGTATTAGGGGAAGACATTGCCGATTAGATCTTGGTGGTGATGCAGAGCACCATCTGGATCCAAGATTTTTTGAAGGAAACTTCATCACTCCCAGACCATGGTGCGACAACTTGGAATTCCCACATGGTTCATCACCTTGTCAGCAGCTGACATGAAGTAGCCAGAAATCATCCAGAGTATAGCCCATCAGTATGGAAAAAAGCTGACATGCATCAATGACCCTATTGCCTTGGTGGAGGTCTGAGTTTGCTGAGTGCTTTTCTAGTTTTAGAATTAAATTCGCATTTAAAAAAAATCTAAGTAATCTGGCACACCTATTGGCACTCATAACATTTCCTATTAAATAGCAACTGAAGTATTTCTTTAGATTTATACTTTGCTTATTTTAAGTTAACCAGAGTGTTTAGGAACTGGTCTGGTGTAAGAATATGATGCAACAAAGAGGCCCATTTCTACTCTCCAAATGGGAAAGACGAGACAACATCAATTAATGCAGAAGTGTACTTCTTCATACTTTAGGGAATAGCTACACCCATACCCTACTCATCATCTGCAGTGGCAGCAAACATTAAAAAGTAAAAAACTGCTAAAGGTGTGACAAAAAATCTGGATGAGGACCAAGGTATGCCTAGAAAAAGCTGTTTCTACCCTGCTGTCGCAACGCCACAGAAAAGTAAAAAATTCCCAGTTTGCTAAACAACCCTGGGACTCTAGGTAGGTGTGTTTTGTTTAGATGGTTAAGATATATATTTTTTGTCAACAAACACTTCAAGTGGGAGTGTTGTGAAGGAAAAGATAACACCTGATTCCCAGTGATAAGTATGGCGGAGGATCTGTGATGCTTTGGGCCTGTTTGTTTTCAAAAACCTTGGGAAAACTGAAAGAGGGCCTAGCATTATGAACTTTTTCAAAGTCTGGAGATTTAAAATAAAAACATAATGGACACTACCAGAAAAATAAAATAAAACATTTGACTGGAAGATGTTTCAGTGCAACATTATTTTATTGAAATAAAAGATTAATTTATCTTAAAACTTTTTACACGTTATCATCAGGGCTGCCAATAAGGGTTAAAAATATAAGAGGTTTTGATAAAGTGTGAAATTTTTTTATCTTAGAAATAGATTTATTTAATAGATTAATTAATGTAGACACTAAATGTATCTTAACTGAGATAACATGTAAAGCTGACATTTGTTTTAAGAAGAACTACAGTATAAAAGGCATATGGATATACTGAGTTATTCTTATTTTTATTGTCTGCAGCTCCTGTCACAGCAGTGAATTCAAGCTGCCAACTGATGACTGTAGGATGTGATGCATCCCCACCATCTGATCTGAAAGTGGTGCCGTTATGCACGCCCATCCAATGTGTTTAACCAAACTGCCACAAAATAATACAAGTGGGATCCATGTATGACTATGTAAACTGTAGAAGATGTCAGATAGTGACTAATTAGTCATGTTTTGAAAAAAAGGCATAGGTAGTGCTGGGAAAGAAGTAGACACAAAATACAATAGAGACTGGCAGCTAAAGAGCTGGATAGAAATGGCTCTGAATTTAAAGCAGCATAAAAGCACAAAGGTCAACTACACATTGTTTGCCACTGATGGAGACCTGCATAAAAAGTCCTGTTTGCATATTAACAGCAACTCCATTGGTTTTTGTATTTCATGGTCAGGTAGCCCTGCTGCTTACATATAATATGCTGAACATACAATGTGCCTTTGTAGAGATTATAGAGTCAGCTTTTGGGAACAACCCATAAGTTATTTTCCCCGTCTTTCCCATTTCCTTATTAAGTTTTTATTCTTCCTCACATCACGTCCACAGCTCTGCAGCCCTTACCTTTTTGACAGCTACAAAAGAAATGGGACATGTCCAAACTGAAAACCACTCAGACATCATGCTAGGTTTTCCATTTTTCAGTTCTCTGATGGTGTCTTTTGTCCAGTACATTTTCTTTCCAGTCATTGATGTCCTTCTATGTCTTTGCTTCTGTATGATAGACTTACTTTCTGTGTCACTGCAAGCACTTTTTGGTCTAAACAGTGTGGTTGCTACAGGCCACTGTAGGAAATGTAACCAGTGACAGAAAACATCAGTGGAGTGATCTCTGCCTCAACCATCTTTCAATCTGCTTGGAAATCACTGAAGTGACAAAAAGTTGTAAGTTTTAAATGTAAAAACATGCACACACAAGACAGAGCCAGAAAATATGGATGCACCGGTTGCAACAATTCACATGGTAAACCTGCAAAAAATGTACTGGTTTGTATAGTGTCTTCCAAAAAAATAGTAATTCTGCTTACATTTTGTCGCATTTATATACTATACTCTGGACATTTTTATTTGCAAACTCATTATTTGCATCTCAGTCAAACTGGATAGGGAGTGTCTCTCACAAACTAAGTTTAAGTCTTGCAACATATTCTCAACTATGGTTGGATCTAAACAATTCCATTATAGCTCTGGCTCGATGTTTAGGATCACTGTGCTGCTGAAAGGTAACCTCCTTGCCTCCACAGTCTTAAGTCTTTTGGAGCCTATAACAGATTATTTCATGATTACCATGTATTGAGCTCCATATATCTTTACATGAAGAAAAGCATCCCCACAGCATAAAGCTGCAATCAAGGTTCATGTTGGTGATGGTGTGTTTAGGTTAATGTGCAGTGTTAGGTTCTCACTACATATATTTTTTAATGTAGGCCAAGATTTTTCATTTTGGTCACGTGATCAGAGCACTTTCTTCTACATGTTTGCTGAGATGCCTAGATGGCTTCTGGTAAACTTTAAATGGAACATCTTTTGGTTTTCTTGTTAAACTGTGGCTTTCTTCTTTCCAAATTTCTATAAAGACCACCCAAGCTGTGATTTTCTATAGATCTAATAGCTCTTTCTATTTTTAGATGATGGACTAAACAGTGCTCTCTGAAATGTTCAGAACTTGGGACATTGTTTTATAACCTTACCTTGCTCTAAATTCCAAAGCTCCCTACATGTACCAAGATTAAATTACATGTGGGTAAACACTGTCTACTGCTTAATATATTTAAGGGTATTACAGTATCTATTTCTATTTGTAAAGAAAATTTTAAAAAAAATATTATTTTACCATTTTACAATTAGGTGCTACTTTGTATAGGTCTACCATACAATGTCATTACAACACATTATTCTGGTATTGTAAAATGGTGGCATGAATTCTTTAAAAGGGACCTAATGTACTGGAAATAGCCTACCAACTCATTATACTTTCAATTTGTTAACATACCACAATGTATAAAACATGTCAAAAATTTCAAAATTACATACATGGTAATCTATTGGTGAGCTAAATTACCATCACAGTTATTTCAGTACCTTTTTCCACTGTTGCAGCTTTCCTCAAGTCAGTCAGTGATCAATACTTATTTTAAAATGCAGACAAAAATAACTAGAACTGTATTATTGTAAGGCCAGGTGTCCCACCTTAAACAGACAAATTTTGCAAGCTCTAACAGAAGCTAAGTCTGAGGGGAAAACATTCAAAAATACAATTCGTAAATTGAAAGTGGGCAAGTGCCCACATCCTGGGTCTCAGCTTTGCATGCACCTGCACCAAAACTTCAATGACCATCTGTTAGAACACCTGCATTACTCAATTCTACTACAGTTTACTTAGAAGAAAAGACAAGAACACTGAAAAGGAAAAGTTAAATCTGGGTGACAGGTAATCTGTGTGTGAGATGAATGTAAGCATATATTTGTGTGAGCTGGGGTTCTTTCTTAAATTCTGCTTTAATTCAACCTGTTTAGTTGGTGTTTTAATCCATCCTATTTCAAAAACAGATTTTCTCTTCTCAGAATGTGTGCCAGCTTCATGTCAGAGAACAAAATTAGTTGCAACAACAAATGAGATCACAATAACTCTACATCACCCAGTTGTTAAATCCAAACAGCCAAGAAAGTTAAGTAAATCTGGCTTGTTCAGTGATGTAATCTCTGATAACGAACCCATTCACTGTTGCAGCAGTAGCATTATAGAATAGCTTAGCTTTCTATGTTGACACGTAAAAGTCTAGTTTACCAGACCTATAAGCCAGTTTATTGCACCACACCAATTATAACCTATAGCAGATACAAAATGCTGCTTTAATTCTTAATGATGCAACAACGCTCATTTACATGCATACGCATAAAACCACTTTCACCAGAATACCTGGGTGAAAAGATGTAGGAAAAAAAAGTGCATCCAATTATATCCCTAACTGTAGCAGAGGAAAACTGAGGCCAGACGTCTTATATATACTGGTCCTTCTCAAAATATTAGCATATTGTGATAAAGTTCATTATTTTCCATAATGTCATGATGAAAATTTAACATTCATATATTTTAGATTCATTGCACACTACCTGAAATATTTCAGGTCTTTTATTGCCTTAATACGGATGATTTTGGCATACAGCTCATGAAAACCCAAAATTCCTATCTCACAAAATTAGCATATCATTAAAAGGGTCTCTAAACGAGCTATGAACCTAATCATCTGAATCAACGAGTTAACTCTAAACACCTGCAAAAGATTCCTGAGGCCTTTAAAACTCCCAGCCTGGTTCATCACTCAAAACCCCAATCATGGGTAAGACTGCCGACCTGACTGCTGTCCAGAAGGCCACTATTGACACCCTCAAGCAAGAGGGTAAGACACAGAAAGACATTTCTGAACAAATAGGCTGTTCCCAGAGTGCTGTATCAAGGCACCTCAGTGGGAAGTCTGTGGGAAGGAAAAAGTGTGGCAGAAAACGCTGCACAATGAGAAGAGGTGACCGGACCCTGAGGAAGATTGTGGAGAAGGGCCGATTCCAGACCTTGGGGGACCTGCGGAAGCAGTGGACTGGGTCTGGAGTAGAAACATCCAGAGCCACCGTGCACAGGCGTGTGCAGGAAATGGGCTACAGGTGCCGCATTCACACTTTTGAACCAGAAACAGCGGCAGAAGCGCCTGACCTGGGCTACAGAGAAGCAGCACTGGACTGTTGCTCAGTGGTCCAAAGTACTTTTTTCGGATGAAAGCAAATTCTGCATGTCATTCGGAAATCAAGGTGCCAGAGTCTGGAGGAAGACTGGGGAGAAGGAAATGCCAAAATGCCAGAAGTCCAGTATCAAGTACCCACAGTCAGTGATGGTCTGGGGTGCCGTGTCAGCTGCTGGTGTTGGTCCACTGTGTTTTATCAAGGGCAGGGTCAATGCAGCTAGCTATCAGGAGATTTTGGAGCACTTCATGCTTCCATCTGCTGACAAGCTTTATGGAGATGAAGATTTCATTTTTCGGCACGACCTGGCACCAGCTCACAGTGCCAAAACCACTGGTTAATGGTTTACTGACCATGGTATCACTGTGCTCAATTGGCCTGCCAACTCTCCTGACCTGAACCCCATAGAGAATCTGTGGGATATTGTGAAGAGAACGTTGAGAGACTCAAGACCCAACACTCTGGATGAGCTAAAGGCCGCTATCGAAGCATCCTGGGCCTCCATAAGACCTCAGCAGTGCCACAGGCTGATTGCCTCCATGCCACGCCGCATTGAAGCAGTCATTTCTGCCAAAGGATTCCCAACCAAGTATTGAGTGCATAACTGTACATGATTATTTGAAGGTTGACGTTTTTTGTATTAAAAACACTTTTCTTTTATTGGTCGGATGAAATATGCTAATTTTGTGAGATAGGAATTTTGGGTTTTCATGAGCTGTATGCCAAAATCATCCGTATTAAGACAATAAAAGACCTGAAATATTTCAGTTAGTGTGCAATGAATCTAAAATATATGAATGTTAAATTTTCATCATGACATTATGGAAAATAATGAACTTTATCACAATATGCTAATATTTTGAGAAGGACCTGTATATGTTGTCTTCCATGTGTTCAGCATTGTGAAAGGATTTAAAATGGTTTTTAAACTAACCCACACTCAAAAGTGAACTGTAGTCTCATGGATGAAAATGGTTGCATTTGATTACTAATTTCAGCCTTGGATAGGCTATAGTTTACACTTCACAGAGCTTGGTGCAGCTCTTTGAAGTGTAAACTACATTACCTCTAAATTAATGTCTTAGTGCTGCCTCATATTAAAATATTTGAATGCTACAACAAACAGGTGTATTTTACTGTGAAGCAGCAACTGTAATACGCAATGACACCTGATCATGTTAGACATGTCTTGACAATGGTTCAGTATTATGAAAAAGAAGAATGAAAAAGAACAAGTTAGAGGGTCCAATGTTTGCATCTTCAAAAAAATTCTACTCTTGATGATAAAAAAAAGACCATTATTGAAAGAAACTTGGTCAGCAATCTGTATAATGTCAATCCCTCCAATAAAGAAGAGCATGTTAAGAAAGCGGTATAGCAAGGAGGTCATGTGTGGGGACAGATGCTCATATCCACATCAGAACTACCTTCACCATGTAGATGGGGCTGCTCAAAAACATCTAAGGGGTACTATGACAGTTGAATAGACCGTTGAATAGACTCATGATAGATAATGCTCTCTGTGGCACTCTCTTTTCATTTTATAGCCCCATTTTATGTCACTTCAAAAATTTTAAACTCTCTTTCCCTCTCTCCAAACAGTTTACTTCATGAAATACCATTTGTTGTGTTCACTGTTGTGTCAAGTTTATTTCAAGTTTCACATTTACCTAGTTTTATTACTAATGTGAATCAAATGCCGTTGTCAATTCAAGTTTCAAGATTATCTAAAATGTAAAGTGAATTGAAAATAGTTATTTTTCTCATTTGATCCAATACATTGATGTAGAAGTCAGTTCAGGTTTCAAGCGTAATTTATAAATAGTTATTTTACTCTTGTGATCAAGTTTTAAAAAGAAATCTCAATTCAAGTTTCCAAATCCATATTCTAGACATCAAAGTAAATTGAAAAAAAGGATTCTGACCTAAGCCTGGCCTACTTCTACTCTAAGCCCCATACTTGTCAATAATATGGTAGACAAACCAATCAGGCCTTCAATATCAGATATATATCACTGATCAGAAAATGTATAAGAAACAAGTTGCAGTGGTGGCCATTTTGAAAAATGACTGTCATGGGGCTCATGTTGAAAATTCAGAGTGGCTCCATTTCACCTTTTTTATGGGATGCCTTTGTCCATAACTGTGGCAAATTTTGTGAAATTTCTAGCTAAGCTGCCCCACTAATTTAGGATAATACTGTTACTGCAGTTTAAACGTCTTATAGTTAGATATGGGGGACAGTACTACAGTTTACTGCAGTCCTACTGCATATTTTTATGGAGAAACCTTACACATCTTCTGCTGCTGCAGAGTATTATTCAGTCCATTTTGCTATACTGTTCTACCTGTTTTTACACCACGTTGTCAGTTGCAAATATAAATAAGCTTCTCAAAATCACTCTAATAGCATTAAAAATAATCTGTTCCCCTACACCAAGAATCACAGAACTCAATGACAGAGCAATGGCTATCATACACAGGCACGCTCACAGATACACCCACAGGTGTTTGGATTCTGGTACGCAGATACACAGATGTTGTATATTGTTCTATAATGAGCTGCAGTTACTAAATACATCTTATATTCATCAGTATCGTGTACGTTTCTGTAACAATGCTGTTGTTATATACAGTACAGACCAAAAGTTTGGACACACCTTCTCATTCAAAGAGTTTTCTTTATTTTCATGACTACGAATATTGTAACTTCACACTGAAAGCATCAAAACTATGAATTAACACATGTGGAATTATATACTGAACAAAAAAGTGTGAAACAACTGAAAATATGTCTTATATTCTAGGTTCTTCAAAGTAGCCACCTTTTGCTTTGATTACTGCTCCGCACACTCTTGGCATTCTGTTGATGAGCTTCAAGAGCTAGTCACCTGAAATGGTTTTCCAACAGTCTTGAAGGAGTTCCCAGAGATGCTTAGCACTTGTTGGACCTTTTGCCTTCACTCTGCGGTCCTGCTCACCCCAAACAATCTCGATTGGGTTCAGGTCCGGTGACTGTGGAGGCCAGGTCATCTGGCGCAGCACCCCATCACTCTCCTTCTTGGTGAAATAGCCCTTACACAGCCTGGAGGTGTGTTTGGGTCATTGTCCTGTTGAAAAATAAATGATGGTCCAACTAAACCCAAACCGGATGGAATAGCATGCCACTGCAAGATGCTGTGGTAGCCATGCTGGTTCAGTATACCTTCAATTTTGAATGAATCCCCAACAGTGTCACCAGCAAAGCACCCCCACAACATCACACCTCCTCCTCCATGCTTCACGGTGGGAACCAGGCATGTAGAGTCCATCTGTTCACCTCTTCTGCGCCGCACAAAGACACGGTGGTTGGAACCAAAGATCTCAAACTTGGACTCATCAGACCAAAGCACAGATTTCCACTGGTCTAATGTCCATTCCTTGTGTTCTTTAGCCCAAACAAGTCTCTTCTGCTTGTTGCCTGTCCTCAGCAGTGGTTTCCTAGCAGCTATTTTACCATGAAGGCCTGATTCACACAGTCTCCTCTTAACAGTTGTTCTAGAGATGTGTCTGCTGCTAGAACTCTGTGTGGCATTGACCTGTTCTCTAATCTGAGCTGCTGTTAACCTGCGATTTCTGAGGCTGGTGACTCGAATGAATTTATCGTCCGTAGCAGAGGTGACTCTTGGTCTTCCTTTCCTGGGGCGGTCCTCATGTGAGCCAGTCTCGTTGTAGCGCTTGATGGTTTTTGCGACTGCACTTGGGGACACTTTCAAAGTTTTCCCAATTGTTCGGACTGACTGACCTTCATTTCTTAAAGTAATGATGGCCACTTGTTTTTCTTTACTTAGCCGCTTTTTTCTTGCCATAATACAAATGCTAACAGTCTATTCAGTAGGACTATCAGCTGTGTACTGTATCCACCTCCTGCACAACACAACTGATGGTCCCAACCCCATTTATAAGGCTTGAAATCCCACTTATTAAACCTGACAGGGCACACCTGTGAAGTGAAAACCATTTCAGGTGACTACCTCTTGAAGCTCATCAACAGAATGCCAAGAGTGTGCGGAGCAGTAATCAAAGAAAAAGGTGGCTAATTTGAAGAATCTAGAATATACGACATATTTTCAGTTGTTTCACACTTTTTTGTTCAGTATATGATTCCACATGTGTTAATTCATAGTTTTGATGCATTCAGTGTGAAGTTACAATATTCATAGTCAGGAAAATAAAGAAAACGTTTTGAATGAGAAGGTGTGTCCAAACTTTTGGTCTGTACTGTATGCATTTCTGCAGGTGTAGAAGCAGTTTTCTAGGGTCAGTCAGTCAGTGATTTTCTGTCGCTTCTTCCATAGTGGATCGCAGGGTCTTCTAGGGTGTTATCTTGTATTCTCCTCATCCTACTTTCTCTCCTCTATTCTTTTCTCCTTCTCTGCTGTTTTCTTTTTTGCTCCACCTCTCTCTCTTTCTTGCTTCTTTATCTCCTTTTTGTTTCCGTCTCCGTTACTTTATTGTTCATGTGACCTCAAGTAAAATAAAATTTTTTCTATTCCTGAGAAGTATAGGCCATGAGGCTCATAATGCTGCTTTTTCTCTGTTCTATATAGTACATACCCAACAAAGACCTTATTATTTTTTATTCTTTTGAAAAAGCTGATCTAGCTGTGAAAGTGTCAAACTCAAACTATGAACATGGTAGTAAATATTGAGGTCACAAATAGGTTAAGAATGAAATTCTGACACTACAAACAATCCCTATATGGAGTATTATGTCATTACCCTTTGTTCTTTTCTTAAATTATGACATGTTCAAATCTTATTTTCTGTCAAAATGTTTCCTTTGTATTATTATTGAAATCTTTATCATTACGAACTTTTGAACAAGGTCTGGTGATTCATATCTCTGAATTTACGGCCTTTGTTTTTCTTCGCCTAAAAAGTGGTTGACTACAGAAAAGTTGCTACTGTACTTTGTTGAAGTAATTCCTTACATTTTATTCCACCATTTTTATTATGTGCTTCTGAAAAGAAGAACTATGGAGGCTGACATGGTCTAGGTTTGGATGAATAACATCCAAAGACAGTTTGTCCAGTGCCTTGAGATTCAAAAATGGCTCTTTGAAAACCTTGCAATTTTTTGAAGTTAATTGTTATGTCCCAAATTAAATCTAAATCATTAATCAGGTGAGTGAGCCTGGATACAAGTCTGTTTGGCAAAGTAAAAAAAAAAAAGTTATTCATGTGCTTCCAATTATCTGTGTTGATAAACTCAGCTTTAGCTAATAGACTTAAAATATATCTGAACCTCATTCAAAGTACATTTTAATACGTGATACATGCCCAGTTTTGTCATAAAAAAGGAAAATAATGAAAGTGGTAAGATAGTCTAGATGTAAGGAGAAAATATGAGATACAACAAGAAGAGTAAGCAAAACAGAGCAATAAGCAGAAACGAGGCATCTTTCCTATTGCGGACAAATTTGTGACAACTCCCTATGGCTTAATGTTCCACAGATCTGACTTTAGAGAGAATAATGCTGTGTGTTCTCCAAAGACAGCATCCTTGTTTCAGCATTTCTCCCGGCTACTCCAACCAGATGGATCAGTGATCACACAGACAGATTTCCATCTCTCACAGAGTGACTGATGCCCTCTTTTCTCACCAAGCTTAAAATGTTCCTCGTTGCAAAACCTGTGTTACAGATGTCTCTGGTGCAGAAAAAGCAGTTCAAGGTGTATTATAGGGACGAGGGAGGGGTTGAGATTGAGTGATGGATTTTTAAAGAACTGAACATTTCAGCTTAACATTTAAGGTTCAGTTGAAGGTAATTACAAATCCTAAGCATCTTGATTACATACTGCTTTTAATTGCAAAAAATGCATTTCCAAAAACAGCAAAGTAAAACTAAAAAGTCTGCTCATGTCAGAAAACGACACATTACTATTCAGCACAGAAGGCAACAAGCTCCACCAGATGGTGAGGGCAGCCTGTACATACCCCCAGAAGTGTTGGGTTTTCAGTGAATCGCAGTAAACAGATTCAAATCTGTACAACCTCAATGATTGTATTACTTCTGAACTGAAAAGTGTTGTATATATAATTTCCTGAATAAAACAGACGATTCAAGACTAGATTATAAAAAATTGCTTAGTGCAGCAAAATGTTTGTTCAGGAGCAGAATGTTCAGCATGAGCCTGGCTACCCCAACAAATACATTTCTGATAGTGAAGCATAGATGGGGGAGTGTATATGATATGGGACATACAGCAAATGGGCAATTTGAGCTAACTGGCAATGAAAAGAGAGGGGATGACGGAATAGATGGATCAGAAGGTTGAAGTTTATGGAGAGCGCCATGATTCATGGTTTTGAAGAATGAGATTCATAATGGGAGTTTTGTGTCAGTTGATAGATAGCATGGTCAACTTAGGACCCCCTAGATGCTAACTTAGGAAAAAGGAAGTGAGGGAGGACAATATATTGAATTGACCTTATCTTGATTGTAAACTACAAAATCTCAAACTAGAGTTTTGAAGTAAATATCTCCTTCTGACACTTTTTAGACCACCCTTCAATAGAAAATAAGTTTCTTTTTTAAATAGAAGTAAATGATTATAAAGAAGTAGTCAAACAAAGGGATAAGGAGGATAAAAAAGGAGGGGTCATAAAAAGCACAAGGAAATGAGGTCTTAAGAATGAATGTAGATGAGAAGGGTGATGAAAGGGTTGTAAAGAGGGATAAGTAGCATGTAGTGGAGAAAACATATATTTTTAAAAGTAATGGGAGGGAGAAGGTAGAGAGGGATAACGTGGTATATTCAATTAAATTAAATAAAATTCAATTAAACTCAATTCAGTTTTATTTATATAGCGCCAATTCACAACACATGTTGTCTCAAGGCACTTCACAACAGTCAGGTACATACATTCCAATTAATCCTAACCATTGAGCAGTGCAGTCAGAGTTAGTTATTTAGTTATGAAGGAACAGTGGAATGAAACAGGGGTGTAAAGGATGGATAGTATGAAAAAAGGTTTGTAATAATTAAAAAAGTGAATGACAATTGAGAAAAAAAGGCCATAAAAAGGAATGAGGGTGAAAACTATGACAAAAAGGTGTAATAAAAAGCCACAGGATTTGTAAATAAAACAGCAACCAGGAAGATCAGTTGGATTAAAAAGGGTTTTAAAAAGAGAAGAGAAGCATTAGGAGAATCAAAAATGGATCACGCAGAGAGATGACTGGGATAAAAAAGGCATCATAACAATGGGTGTGGTTAAGAAGGGGGGGGGGGGGGGGGGGGAATGATGTAAATGAATAGGAGGTGGTGAGGGGGGGGGGGGTTGACTGGGAAGAAAAGGCCTTTCAAAAAGGGATGTGAAAAAACACAGTGAGAAAAAAGGTATTCAATGAGGATGAAGAATGCAGTAAAAAATGTTTGCAAAAATTTGATAGGGTAGAAGAATGGCACTGACTGGGGGATGAGTGGGATAAACAAGATCATAAAGGATGAGGAGTGGGACATAACAGCATTGTAAAAAAAGACAAAGTAGTGATAAGTAGGAGGAATAAGGTAAAAAGAATTAAAGTGAATTAAGAGGGATGAGTGGAATAAAAAAAGGTTTATAAAAATGGGACAGGGTGAATTAGAGGGATAAAAAGGGGTTGTAATAAGGGATGAGTGAAATAAGAGTTTTTTAAAAAAGGGAAGCATATGAGTGGTATAACAAGGGGTCACAGAAAGGCAGGAGAGGTGAAAATGGATGAGGGTGAAAAATGGGATAATAAAGGTTTAGGAAATGAATAAGGTAGATGGAGGGATAGAGAAGATAAGTTGAGGATGTTTGGATGGAGGGAAGAGGGAATGTGGGTGAGAAAGCAACAACTAGGGGGAACTGTGGCTCCATGTGAAGAGTAGTTGTCTTGCAATTTGAAAGTTGTGGGTTCAATTCCAGCTTTCTCTCTTTCACATGTCGATGTGCTCCAGGGCAAGGCACTTAACCCCAAGTTACCTACTGATCTGTGTATCTTTGAATGAATGTGTGCGCATTTGTGAGTGTGATTGCGTAAATGTGGCTCCAGTGTAAAGCGCTTTGAGTGTTTAGTATGACAAGAAAAGTGCTATGAAAGTTCAATCCATGCACCATTTAGGTTTGTCAAAGGATTCAAGGTGTTGTCGAGATGTTGCGACGAGGCCTTACTCCCAAAACTAATTTATAACAATCAATACATTGAATTGATGTTACATTGCATGGTTGTGGAACAAATATGGCTAGGTGTCTAGATGTTCTACAAAATAAAAGGTTAAACCTAATTGACCCAATAGGGATGAGTTATGATCATTATAGTGGCCTACGTTACCTGGTATAAATCAATAAGTAAAAGGTTTACCCTGTGGTGGACTGCCAACCTGTCCAGTGTGTACTTGGAGATATGCACAAGGCCCTAGTGACCTTGCAAGGATAAGCAGGTATAGACAATGGATTGATGAGTGAAGTACATAGATTAAGATTCAAATTTCTCTCTCCAAGTAGAGCAAGACCAACCTGAAGTAACATGTTTAGAGTAGATTAGTCCTTCTAGTGCAGAGAGAATTTAAGCATTTTGAATATAGGTTCCAGATGAAACCTTTCTTACTTCCCGCAATAAAATTCAGGGTAAAAGGGATTAAAGCAACTTTAAAATTAGCTGGATGTGCAGAAGCCTGATTAGGGTTGACTTAATTTTCCTGACCTACTTAATTTCAAGATGTGAGTTTCACCTTCGTTTGTCAAATGAGTCAGAGAAAACCATGCTTCGTTGGAGGTAAATGCTTGCATGCATTCGCAAACAGATACAGATATAGATACACACACCCACACATTAAATTTCATATCACATTTCACCTGTACTTCATTAATTTACATGTAAGCTGCTTCTTCTGAACCTCTCAACTCTTAAGAGTTATGATTCAGATGAAAAGTGGCAAGATGAAAAAACGAAAGGGATTGCATGAGACAGAGAAAGTATAAGAAGCAGTGAAAAACCCCTCTAAGACACTTTTGCTGTCCCTTGCCTTCATCTTCTTTGCAGGTTCTTGCCTCCTGTGGCTCTGCTACTCCAAAGAGATGAACTGACATCAGAAGTGCTGATAAAATGTGCACGCAAGCACAGAGGCTGAAGCACCCCATGATCCCATCCATCCTTTCCTACCCTTTGCAGACATAAGCTGATTACCTTGCAAACTGAGTGGTCAAACAGTAACAGTGACGCATGCTCATGTACATGTGTTTAAAAAAAAAGGATATAACACAAGCACAAAAGTTGTGTTTCACTGAGAACAGCTGCTGCTACACACGTCCCACGTCAATCAGGCTGAAGCTAAGACATATTAAAAGGCTATGCATGAGTCTGTCAGTAACTTTCTACCGCTTATTCCATAGTGGGTCGCGGGGGAGCTGGTGCCTATCTCCAGAAGTCTATGGGCAAGAGGCGGGGTACACCCTGGACAGGTCGCCAGTCCATCACAGGGCAACACACAAACAACCATGCACACACTCATTCATACACCTGAGGGCAATTTAGAGACCAATTAACCTAACAGGCATGTCTTTGGACTGTGGGAGAAAGCAAAAGTACCTGGTGAGAACCCACGCATGCACAGGTAGAACATGCAAACTCCATGCAGAAAGACCCCTGGTTGGGAATCAAACCCAGGACCTTCTTGCTGCAAGGCAACATTGCTACCAACTGTGCCACCGTGCCGCCCTTGCATGAGTCTGTCCTATAGATAAAAAATAACTGTTTGCCTTTTCTGTCCCATTTTCTTATTGTCTATCATGGTTGGAAATCTATCTATCTATCTATCTATCTATCTATCTATCTATCTATCTATCTATCTATCTATCTATCTATCTATCTATCTATCTATCTATCTATCTATCTATCTATCTATCTATCTATCTATCTATCTATCTATCTATCTATCTATCTATCTATCTATCTATCTATCTATCTATCTATCTATCCATCCTAAAAATGATATGGATCAATCAATGGTAAAGATGAGAAGAACTTAAATGTGTTTTGGTAATGGCTTGATGAAAGCTTTAAGTTTTGGTGTTGCTCAAACACAAAAATGGGAAAATTCATTATTATTATTTCATTAAGTGAATCTAGTATCGATGATATTTATAACAGTGTTAGGACTTTTCATCCCCTCATTAAAATTGAAAACAGCTTTTCAATATTTAAACAGGTTTGCCAGTATTACCCTGTCAATCTGACCAGCAGTATTTTAAAGCCTGTGCCTCAGAGCTGAGAGGATTTGCAACAAGAATTCACTCTAAGTAAACATTTTCTAATTAGTTTATGTCTTAAACCCAGTCTTTGAGATTATTATGTACAGGCCGATAATTATGTTTTCATGTGGGGTAAAATAACTGAAACACAGGTCCTAGCTTCAGGGTGCAGCTGTATCAGGACCCGACACGGTTCTGTATGAAATTGTAAATGAATAACACTAAAAGAAAAAAAAAAAAACTTGCTTCTATTTAAAAAAGAACAGGAATAAATAATCATATTGCTGCTAAATATCACAATATGACACATTGTTACAGTAATTATAATGTCTAATACAGTATTTACTTTGGTTTTGATACATAGACTTTGATACATAGACTTCAAAAATACACAACAAACAATATATTGAACTGCAATTTTCATCAGTGTGTGCAATGTCACAACTGGAAAGGACTGCTTGTATGCAATATAAGATATGTTTAAAGATTGAGACAATCACAATACGCATGTCAATAATATTTCTTTTTGGATATATTTTGATAGACTCTAATGGCCCTTAACACACTTATGTGTGTTGCATATCTTTAGTGGCTGAGATGTTGAACATGAGGTTTTAGGAATTAACAAGCGGCAGAAATATTGGGGTAATCATAATGAAAACTGCAATTAAACGTTAGTTAAAACATGAAGACATGAAGCACATGGATGTCATGAAAAATCAACTTTTATTGCATATAATGTATGTGTATACTTTTTTATGAATTCAATTGTATATGTTGTGTGTGCAATGGGGTATAATAATTATATTACTTAGGGGCTACATAACTTTTTTGAAAATATTAAATGCACTTTTTTATTTTTCCATAGTTCATGTCTGCCTGACCATAACACAATGTGTGAGTAACTGCAGGTGGTCAAAACCACACTAGTTGAATTAATCATAAAATGGTGCTGCTATGTCAGCCACTTCAAGCATTCAGCATGCTGAGGTGTGTAAATCTTCTTTACTGCTGACAGAGTGTCTGCAAAGCAACGCATGATATTATAATAAAGTAATAATATGTTATTGGTTTATTATTATTTTTTATTAATTTGCTCTTCATTCAACCAGATTATATCACATGAAGATTAAATATTTACTTTCCAAGGGAAACTTGGCCAAGATAACACAACAAAACTGGCAAAGTTCCATCCAGAAAGTAATGACAATGCAAACAAATTAGATATGATACATATTTATAATGTAACACCACTCGGATTCAGATCGGGGAGGCCATTGCTCCCAATCACGCCTCTCTAGGTGTCACTGTCATTTCCCAAATGGGCGTTGAAGTCCCCCAGCAAAATAATGGAGTCCCTGAGTGGGGCACCATACAGCAACCCCGATAGGGGTTGTATTTAACAATGTAATTCGTATTAAAAAGCATTCCATTATATCACTTCTGTCATTTTTGCAGTCAGTCTGCTGCTTGTTCCATTCAAAATGAGCAGAATGGACAGAATTTACACCAGACATAAAGAATAGAAAGCAAAAAGACAATCCTGAGATCAAAACGAGTAACAACTAGTGCCTTGCAGGGCAGTCAAGTCAAGGAATATTAGTTTGCAATAGGCCAAAACTGCCGTAGACATTGCAATGACATTTGCATTGCAGTTAGGTAAGCTCGAAGTGGGGTTTATGTGCTGCATACCCGATGTCTCAGAATTACAATGCTCATAACACAAATCAGATATCATATGCACGGAAAAGTTATGTTGGAGCATTATTTACTTAAAGCCACAAATCTACATAAGCCATTTAAATGTAGGGCAGATTAACAAAAATGTGATAAGGTGTTTTTGTACAATTCATATATGGTTAGATAGGCACCAAATAAAAGTGTAGACCATCAGTTTACTAATTCTTAAAAAAAGTTATTCCAAGTTAATCTCCAGATGTTCAACAGCAGTTACCCAAATACAGGGGTTGGACAATGAAACTGAAACACCTGTCATTTTAGTGTGGGAGGTTTCATGGCTAAATTGGACCAGCCTGTTAGCCAGTCTTCATTGATTGCACATTGCACCAGTAAGAGCAGAGTGTGAAGGTTCAATTAGCAGGGTAAGAGCACAGTTTTGCTCAAAATATTGAAATGCACACAACCTTATGGGTGACATACCAGAGTTCAAAAGAGGACAAATTGTTGGTGCACGTCTTGCTGGTTCATCTGTGACCAAGACAGCAAGTCTTTGTGATGTATCAAGAGCCACGATATCCAGGGTAATGTCAGCATACCACCAAGAAGGACGAACCACATCCAACAGGATTAACTGTGGACGCAAGAGAAAGCTGTCTGAAAGGGATGTTCGGGTGCTAACCCGGATTGTATCCAAAAAACACAAAACCACGGCTGCCCAAATCACAGCAGAATTAAATGTGCACCTCAACTCTCCTGTTTCCACCAGAACTGTCCGTCGGGAGCTCCACAGGGTCAATATACACGGCCAGACTGCTATAGCCAAACCTTTAATCTCTCATGCCAATGCCAAACGTTGGTTTCAATGGTGCAAGGAGCGCACATCTTGGGCTGTGGACAATGTGAAACATGTATTGTTCTCTGATGAGTCCACCTTTACTGTTTTCCCAACATCCGGGAGAGTTACGGTGTGGAGAAGCCCCAAAGAAGCGTACCACCCAGACTGTTGCATGCCCAGAGTGAAGCATGGGGGTGGATCAGTGATGGTTTGGGCTGCCATATCATGGCATTCCCTTGGCCCAATACTTGTGCTATATGGGCGCGTCACTGCCAAGGACCACCGAACCATTCTTGAGGACCATGTGCATCCAATGGTTCAAACATTGTATCCTGAAGGCGGTGCCGTGTATCAGGATGACAATACACCAATACACACAGCAAGACTGGTGAAAGATTGGTTTGATGAACATGAAAGTGAAGTGCCCAGTCACCAGATTTAAATATTATTGAGCCACTTTGGGGTGTTGGAGGAGCGAGTCAGGAAACGTTTTCCTCCACCAGTATCACATAGTGACCTGGCCATTATCCTGCAAGAAGAATGGCTTAAAATCCCTCTGACCACTGTGCAGGACTTGTATATGTCATTCCCAAGACGAATTGATGCTGTATTGGCCGCAAAAGGAAGCCGTACACCATAGTAATAAGTTATTGTGGTCTAAAACCAGGTGTTTCAGTTTCATTGTCCAACCCCTGTATATACCTGTTAGAAATAGATTCCTTTTACCAAGCTATTTGGATCCCCACCTGTGGATTGTCACAGTCATTAGATGTGTTCAGCCTCCTACACTGTTTATTTTAAGACTTCGTTGATTTATTTGATGATAAAGAATGCAGTTCAATGCAGATGGATAGGTGTTTATGAGTGTGTAGTCCAAGAATTTGTAAGTAAAACTTAGCCATTTTATTACATTTGGGAAATGAATGAAATTAGACAGCTTTGACTTTATGTTTTGCATTCACAACCCTGTCCTCCATTCTCTCATCCTCCTCCCCCCCATTGTGCCTCTTTGCACAGCTGGCTACACCTATCTGTACGAGTTATCAGTCAAGCTGCTAATGACTGCCAGGCTGTCTGCTGTGATAATGGCCTAACAATATGAGGTAATGGGCTAACAGTGAGCCATTACACCACTCAGCTTTTAATGTCAGAGACACACTCTACCAAACAGACTGTGGAGAAGTGGAAAAAAATGGGTAAGGCAGAATTGAGTTAAATTGGGATTAAGGGCTCAGCCTCGTCATGGTGGCTCTCAGACACCATCAGAAAAAAATAAAATAATTTACTTATTTCCATTAAGTAAAAGATTTTATTTGAACATCCCCAAAATGAATAGCTACTCAGCAGAGCCACTTATCCTTTCTTCCCTTCTGTGAAATAACAGCCACTCAGCACGAACTCTGCATATTTTTATAACATGATGATGTGAATGACATGTGCGAACAAGCAGAGAAGAGTATGAAGTGCCAATCAGCTTCTTGTCAATTGTGCTGTGGCACGCTAAATCAGGAAGGAATGGGTGAGCCTTTGCTTCCTACTGTAAGTAAATGGGATATTTTAATTAAACATATGCTGATAATGCTTCAGACTTCCTTTTGATTAGGCAATTCCATTACGTGCAACATTTTACAGTATGTGCTTAAGATAATTAACAACTTTTTCTCAGTAAATATCTAAATGCATTCTACAGTAATTCTCAAGCATTAGCATTTGGGCCGAACGTATTTTGAGTTGAGGTCTGCAAGGACACACTTTATGTACAGCTGAAAGGCAAATGCCTTGTGTTTGTTGTTTACAGCTACGATATCTACAATGCAGTGCAGATTCTAACATCTTACCCCACAAAGTAAAATACAAAACAACGGTACAAATTAGTGAAGGGGTAAAATGACCAGCACCCAGTGGATGACAAGAACAAATTAACTACTAACTAAAAGATAACATTTTATTTGTAGTCTTGAATGCATTTGAATTATCAAAAGAATAAACAGACTTGAAAGAGCGTAAAATATGTTTTATCATTTGTTTTTCTTTGATTTTGTTCCGAAACTGTACCCAAGCATGAACTTAAAACCGAGGTGCAAACCAAACCGTTTGCATCTCTGGTTTTATACCGAAACCTTTGATGCTGCAATTATTATCATCATAGGTGACCCAACTTACTCCTGGACAGTCATTTTGCTAACACTAAAATGCACATAAAACTTTTAACTTTACAATTATATATTAATTGTAAAGTTTAAAGGATAATGATAGTTGTTACTTTATGGAAAAAAATGAGAAAACTTAAAATAATGAGCAAGAGGATTGGAAAACAAAATAAACAAATCTGATAAAGAACTGGGCGGACATACTGGGAACTAAGCAGGAAATGTGATTTGTACATGAATTATCATTGCTTAGTTTAAAAAGATTCTTTATCTTTATGATTTCCCATTAAAAGACATTTTAATTTATTTAGTTTGGTGAACTTTGATAGAAGTGGTTTGAATACTTTTTACATTTATCTTTGAAGTACTTAACCCCAGTACTATGAACTATTAATAGAATTGTCATCATGTTTTAGAGTTGCATTTGGGTGGTTGCTATGCAGACTGAGCAGGAATTTGTGTGTGTGCGGAGGAATTTGGGAAGCAGGATGTTTGTACCCAGCCAATCTTCGTGTCCTTGGATGCCAGATGTAGACGTGCGGGCTGTATCAGTATCTGGCCAGAACCAGTTTTATTCAGTAGGACTTGCATTTATGAAACTGTATGTAGCCACACCCACAATGCTGTAACATGGGTGTTTTTTTTCTTCCTTTAATAAAACGCTGTGACACAGGGCAGCTCCTCTGAGAGAATGGACTGTCTCTCCCTGGCCACCCAAAGATAACTTTGACTCGCTTGTGTCTTCATTGCATTCCTTCTCTGAGTTTCTTAGTGTGTTTAACCCTGACAGAATGCAAACCAGTAACCTATGTGCCATGGTGGAGATTGTTGAATGCAAAACAGGTGAGTCTAATTGATAACAGGCTGCAGCTGTGGGGGGAAGCGAGAAGCTGGATACAACTGACTATGAGCTATTAAGAGGAATGACTGATGAACACTAAAGGAATATACTGAGAAACAATAACTAAAGACAGCATGGACAAACACAAAGGCAGCTAGAAATACTAAGACTAAAAGCAACAAAAATGAACAGGTGTTTAAGAGGAAAGCTGGAAGTAAATGAAACAGCACAAAAGAGAAAACAGATTACAAACATTTTACTGGAACAACTGAACACAAGAAAAACAGAAACTGAGGCCAAAACCATAAATGTACAATAAAAGACCTAAAGCATACAAAACAAAGCCACAAAATAAACACAAAACTAAAAAAGGATTATGTCATTACTCATTTCAGGATTTAATATAAATTCCATTACATAATGTATAAATGTATCTTATTTAGAATCAGTAAATTTAAAATATGTCTGATTATAGTGGCACTTTTAAATGTTGTAGTGGGGGCCTTAACATTTCTTGTTCAGCAACTTAGCTGTTTAATACCAAATTGTTCTGCCCAGAATTCATTATTCTGGTCCTCACTATATTTAAACTGTTACATGAAATTATGTTTCAAAATAAAGTTTACCTTCAAAGTAACTACCTTTAAGTGTGAAATACTTCAACTTAAATTTACCTTGAGTACCATGAGCTTTATATTATTTTCTGCCTGTTGGGATAGGTCAGACTATTGATGACCAGTGGACAGAAAAAACAATCACATCAATTATTGTTAATATGCATTATTTTTCAATGTTTCATGATTGTGCACAAAAAAATGATTTTCAGGGGTGTTGGTATTAGTGTTGTCATACTCTATTCCGAGAATTGGAGATGGGTGAGAAAGCAATAGGGATAAATATTATCCAGTGCAAGTACATGAATGTTTTTGTGCAAAGTGCAGAAAAAAAGGGACTCTAAGTAAATCTAGGTCCTCCACCTGTATTTACTCTGCCTGCAGCTACATAATTGCAAGGCAGTTAATCTTTAGCTGGATGTATGGGCTCCTCAGAGCTATCTGGTTTGTCTGTTTAACTTGTCACCAGCTTGTCATTTTTGTAAGACAGGTAGAACGTTGTGGGGGGTCTGCTTACATACTAGTTTGGTTTTACCTAAATATTATGAATGTGCAGCTAGTGTAACCAGTTAGTCTGAAGTGCTGTATAGGTTAGCTTGGTATTGAGCTGCCATATTCAAATTTTCTTTAAACCACGTGTCAAACTCCTGTCTTTGGTGGCCAGTGTCCTGCAACTTTTAGATGTGTCTCTGCTTCAACACACCTGACTGGAGAAATTGACTCCATACTGAGGAGACCATTTTGATTCAGGTGTGCTGGACCAGGGACACATCTAAAAGTTGCAGGAAGCCAGCCCTCGAGGACTGGAATTTGACACCCATGCTTTAAACGTTTGCAGCAACAACTCCATATTTATGATTACAGCAATGCTCTTGAAAACGGTCTATCATTGGTTTGGACTGAGACTTGGCCTTGACCTTGCCTCTCTCAAAGTTGGCTATGGCTTGTCTGGTCTTAACTTAGTGTCGGTTAGATGGTTTTGATACAGAACTAATTAGTATGTCTTGCTTACTTTTTTTAGATTATTATACAATATGTACTAACTCAAATGTGGTCCAACTTGTCGAACAGATACATCCAATGCCAGGAAATAATGTACAATATTTGGATGTGGGTCCAGATTTGCTCTCTAAAATCAAGAAATAATGTGGTATTATACAAGTTTTTCTTCTTTTTAACATGTTGTTCTGTACCCCCCCCCCCCCCCCCCTGTTTCTCGATGGAAAATAACTTTAAAATTAAAATCTAAAATATCTATTTTAGGGTGGTTAAAAAAGGTTATATTTTTGTGATCTCACTGAAGTGTTGCCTCACCACAGGAACTTTTATTATAGTTGTCATGTTACACCTCAGTTATTATTCGTAGCTCAACTTTATCACAACTCTAGTCTTTTACTCTCCCATTTATTGTAATAAAGCTGGGGTGCTGTTAAATATTGCATCATAAAACCAAGCCCTGAGGTGATGGCTATGCAAGTGGAACAACATCCACTTAAAACCGAAAAGAAAAGATATAGAAACCTGCTGTAGAGGACAATCTGAGCAGAATATTAATGGTTTTCCTAAAATCTGCCACACGTGAAAATCTCTCTGGATTTGAGCCCAGTACCTAACCCACAACTGTTCCTGTGTTCACTTTTACAAATCCGACTGCTGTGAGTACGAAGACATTTCATCGGACTGAAGGCACGGCTGTCTAATTTTAGTGTATAGCAAGCTGACAGGAGAGCTGTATGATTGACAGCAGTACACAGAAGGAAATGAAAGGTAAAGTCCACCAGGTGGAAAGCACAGCATACACACATCTGTGCAGGTTAATATATGCTTTATCTGTAAAAGTGTATTTTGGATTTCCCTATTTCTCAATTCACGTGTATTTTACATATGAATTCACTACTTGCCACCTATGCTGACACAATTTCATGTACTTTGATCTGGATACCACTAAGAAAAAGTAAAACAGTTTATTTTTTAAGCATGAACTATAACCTATTTTAATGGCAGTGCTTTCCTTCTGTCTTAATACTCAGCATTATAAACTAAAATAGAAAAGTAGCTACTTGTGAATCTTATAAACTCTAAGAAGATTTGTCATCACTAGCAAGGAAGAAAAGAAAGGCTAAAACTATTTTGACTTTAATTGACATGGGGAGGGATTGCAACATTATCTGTGGTTAACACATTGCATGGATCAATATGAGATTCTGATAGGTTGACACAACTGAGTAAAAATAAGAAGGTTTCATGGACCTACTATATTGAAAAAATAAGACAAAAATTGCATAAGATGATCTAATTGCCTTATTTTAAAGCAGATAAGCAACAATGATTCCTACAGCTGCTAAAATAATATAACATATTCATTGTAACATATATAAGAATGTTATCTGTAACATTTATACACAGGCTTAAAAACATAGATTAAACAGCAGCTATATTTAGTTTTAGTTTTCAAGTTCAAATGCTTTTTGCACAGACTATCAACGTTTTTTTGATTCTCCTCTTTAAAGAGTAATTCTTCATTATCAACTCTTATTCTAGTTCATGTGATGCATTTTGTTTCCAAACTCAAAATAAACAGTCGAGCAGCTCTGCCTGGCTGTAAAACTAGTAGATATCAGCTGGTTAATCAGTCCGACTATCTGCTCTGGCACCAGGTGTGCAGTCAGTTGTTTAACAGACATGCCGCTCAAAGTGTGCCAAATGTTACCTTAATAACATCGATGCATGGCTGTCCTCTAGCTTCCATTACAATATAAAACCTTATTATACCTTTGTAGTGGTCGCCCCTCGATGCATTTTCCTAGTTGAAAATGACTGATAACTGAGAGGTCTGATGTTTATTTTCTTTTAATCAGCCCCAAGAATATGTTCAGAACTGCACATCACAGCACAGATGGGCATTTTAATAATATTAAAGGCCAGTCTTCTTGATGAACGTCCCACCATAAGTCTATTGTCATATGGGTTATTTGCAATTGATCAGCTGCCAAACAGCAAGGTGCGGGTGAGAAAACAGACACTATAAAGGATGAGGAAAAATGGCACCTGAGACTGCCTAAAAGGTCACTACATAACTCTCCATCTCCAAAGCATTTTGATGTGTTCTGTTTATTCATAAACACATCTAAATCCTGTCCAAAGCAGAATTTTGTCCTCACAACAGTATCTTAGTTGGGCTCACTAGGGTCTTAAGTCAAAGCTCACTGTATGCTTGACGTTTTTACAAGAGGAAGATGTTAATAGTCTTTCAGCGTCTGAGTGAGTAGAAAGATACAGATCCTGATGGTGTCTCCCATCTTTGCCTGAAAATCTGCACTGGTCAACTTACCCCCATCTTTACTTATATCTTTAACAAGTCTCTGGAGCTGTGTGAGGTACCCTCCTGTTTTAAACTCCTGGTCCCCAAGAAACACAGCATCACAGGATTAAATGACTACAGACTCCTTGCTTTGACATCTGTGGTCATGAAATCCTTTGAGCCTCTGGTGTTGAAACATCAGAAGGACATAACAGGCCCCCTGCTGGACCCACTGCAGTTTGCTTACCAGGCAAACAGGTTAGCATAGGATGCTGCGAACCTGGGTCTACACTTCATCCTGCAACACCTCGACCACCTAGGGACCTATATATATATATATATATATATATATATATATATATATATATATATATATATATATATATGTATATATATATATGTGTATATAGGCTGCACGGTGGTGCAGTTGGTAGCACTGTTGCCTTGCAGCAAGAAGGTCCTGGGTTTGATTCCCGGCCGGGGGTCTTTCTGCATGGAGTTTGCATGTTCTCCCCGTGCATGGGTGGGTTTTCACTGGGTACTCCGGCTTCCTCCCACAGTCCAAAGACATGCCTGTTAGGTTAATTGGTAACTCTAAATTGCCCTTAGGTGTATGAATGAGTGTGTGCATGGTTGTTTGTGTGTTGCCCTGCGATGGACTGGCGACCTGTCCAGGGTGTACCCCGCCTCTTGCCCATAGACAGCTGGAGATAGGCACCAGCTCCCCCGCAACCCACTATGGAATAAGCGGTAGAAAATGACTGACTGACTATATGTGTATATATATATATATATATATATGTATATGTCTATATATATATATGTGTGTATAAATATTGTTGGAATAATTGAATATAGATTTGTCTTATATTTTCTCCTATTCTTTAACTTAACTATTTGATTATATAACCTTTTATGATGTATGTGTGAGAAAGGATGTGTGAGTTTGTCTGCAGGCAAAGATTATAAATGGAGCTGAACTAGCAGAGAAGGAAGCAGTCCAGTTGAGGAGGTCATAAAGATGAAGGCTGATTACACTCAACAAAAGTCACAACTGGCCCTGGAAGCTGAAAGGGGACTGTAGAAATGTGTTGTTAATGTATAAAGCTGTTTATGACCTGTTTACGATGCAGCTGTTGTTTTCCCCCATCCTTTAGAGAACAATGTTTTTGTAAACTAGGGACCCCCGAAAGACAATAAAAAGAGGAAGCGGTCGGATAGGCTTCAGAGCGGTGCGGGATCTGTAACTGAGCAAATCTTGACTGTCTCTCCTCGCAAAGCGAGTAAAAGGAACTAATACTTTGTCTCTCTTTTCTTTTTGTGTTGTTATAAATATTGTTAGGTTGGTTAAACCTGACATTAATTTGGTCCTTCGAGAGCCGGATTCCAACTACGCCTGATGATTCCAGCGGGTCGGTAGACTCCAGGAAAAGACCGTGCGCACGGCTGTTTTCAACAGGAAGACACACAGACCCTTTCCGGGACTGGATTTCGGCCCGCCCGCTGGAGTCTGACGGCTGACGGAACTCTGAGAGAGAGAAGAGAGGACAAAGTGGTGAGTGAATCTGGATTTAAAACAAAAGTGTGACGAATGACTGGGGGTCATTGCGTGAAGTGAAACCCTGTGAACCTAGGCACTGACAGGTTATCAGCAGTGCGCCGGAGTTCTGCTTAAAGTATTAGTAAAAATACTGAAAATTCCGAGGTTATCAGCAGTGCGCCGGAGTTCTGCTTAAAGTATTAGTGAAAATACTGAAAATTCCGAGGTTAACAGCAGTGCGCCAGAGTTCTGCTTAAAGTATTAGTGAAAATACTGAAAATTCCGAGGTTATAGGGGATGACAGAGTCCTCTTAAGTATTAAGAAAGTAATACTAAAATTCCGTGTTTCCAGAACGGCGGAGTCTGCTTTTAAGTATTTTAAACAACAAAAAAATACTAAGTAAAATCTGCGTTTAAGTATTTTAAACAACAAAAAATACTAAGTAAAATCCGCGTTTAAATGTGTGTATGTGAGAAATAAATGGAGGATTTAAACCACTAGGTTTTACCTCATACCAAAAACAGTGGGATTGTAAGTGACTAACTTTTGTGGAAGCAAAGGCAAGAATTCTCCACTCAAAAGAGTTGAAGTGAGAATTACCACAAAAGGAGATTTTTCTGTCACCCTACTGAGCAGAATAATCCAGTATTTAGAATACCCTAGGTATTTATATGCTGGACCAAATTTAAATAAAAGAAATGGGAAAAGGGTGATTTAAATACACTAAAATGAATAATAATGTAAAGATTGGAAATTTATGGAAGCACAGGATCAAATTAAAATATTAAAATGAAAATATTTAGATAAATGGATAACCACATATCATTATGATGGTCGTTTAAACTCTAAAAAATTTGTTAATCTATAGGATGCAATAATTAAAAGTACATTAAAGTAAACGTGATTTAAGAAAAATGGACAAAGCAGTAATGTAGATGAGGATGTAGATTATTGCTTAAAAATAACTAAAAAGAGAGAGATGTGATGCAGGAGATAAGAATGGACGTTTTTGTGGAAAGCAGAAAAGGTCAGAGGGCTAAGAAGTAATTTTTTGATGGACTTGCAAAGTGGAACAGCAGGACAGAAGAAGGGGAGTAAAAGAGTAGGTGGAAAGTTTTGTTTTGTACCAAAGATCTGATGAGGTTTGACAGGATAAGATGGGCTAAAATGAGTCCCTTTGGTGAATAAATCCATCCCCACCATGGCTGTACCTCATGTATGTTTTATTTGTGTTTATTTTTTATTATTATTGTTTTGAGACGCTGAAGGCTGTTGATACAGCGTGTCACGGAGGTTCATGGCATGACATGGTTTTTTTTCTGTGTAACCTTAGAAAATATTTTACTCTTTTTAATAGCCAGAGTGAAACAAAAAGAGGAATGACCTTTTGAAGAATATAGGATTAGACTGACAAAAGTGTTTAAAATACATAGTGGTCTACAATAAGCAAGGAGTTTATTAACAGCAGTTAAAAAATGCACTACATGCTGGTTCCAGGGATGCAATTAATACCTGGGTAAGGAGATATTTTATAGGGTTCCCCACAGCAAATCTAGAAGACTATGTTAATCATGCCCTCCATGCAGAAAAAGTTATGAAGGAGATAAAAAAAAAAAAAAAAAAAAAGGGAAATAAATAATTAAATAGGCAACACCTTTTTTCAGCAAGAAGAAGAAGAAGAGCAGAATTTATTATTAAAACAACAGAGGAAGAGAAAAATTTAGAGGCAGAGGATAAAAACCGCAGGGGTCAGAGAGGAGTGAGCAGAGGAGATTACAGACAATACACATCAGGGTGTTGATGTTAAAAAAGGAGTAGGACCACCTTATTACCACTATTAACTGGATGTTCTGAATAAGCCACCCCTAGACGTAGGGACAGCTTTACTAACAGAAGGAAGAAATGTCATTACTCGACTACAAGATCAGATGACACCAGATGATATACATATTACCATGTGGTATAAAAATACTCCGGGACAAGATAACATTTATGAAGAAGTATTAAATAAAGTAACCCCTATAAAAGTCATGGTAACTTATGTTTATACAGATAGGAAGAGTACCTCAGTTGCTGAAGTAGTGTTAGAGAAAGACACTAGGAAGCTCTGCAACATGTGGTCACCTCCACAAATATCTTTATTCAAGGGTAAAGAACTCAAGTAGCATGATATGAGTAGAATAGTGCAGAGGGGAAAAGATGTCACAGACTGGTTTGTAACAATAATGAATACAGAACCTAGTGAATCCACAGGATTAATTAGAAAATTATTATTATGGACAGTGACAGTGCAGGAAGGGATACATTTGCATACAAAACAACAATGAGAACTATTCCTTACTGAACAGGAGGAACAGTGTTTGAATGAAGTCGCTGATAAGTTATGGTCAACAGACCCAACTGATGTGGGTTTAGTAAAGGAGCATTACCTGTCCAAATTAGAGCAAAAACAGAATACAGGCCCAGAATAAATAATACCCTTTGAAATATGATGCTTGTGAAGGAATAAAACCAGTAATAAAGGATTTAATAACTGCAGGGGTGATAATAAAATGCGAGGACTCATCATGTAACACCCCCATTTTTCCAGTTAAAAAACAAGCTCCATCAACAGGAAAGATAGGCAGTTCTGGTTTGCATTTACCTTTGAGGGACAAAGATATACTTATACCAGACTACCTCAAGGTTACTGTGAAAGTCCAACTATATACTTTCAGGAAATGAGTGCAAGTATGGCCAAGTTTGACCCTCCAGGAGGTAGTCAGGGTTGATTATATGTTGATGATGTGCTACTAGCCTCTCCTGATGAGGAGATTTGTAAAAATGATACAATAGCATTATTAAAACATTTAGCAGAAGAAGGACAAAGTTAGTAAAAAGAAACTTCAGTTGTGTAAAAATGAGGTTAAATACTTAGGTCATAATTTTAGCGCAGGGGGACGCACAATTGTAGAAGAAAGAAAGACTGCAATATTACAAGTTCTAAAACCAGTAACAAAAAAGCAAATAATGTCCTTCCTTGGACTAACTAATTATTGTAGAAACTGGGTGCCAAATTATGCAGAAATAGTAACTCCATTAAACAAACTAATGTATGAGGAAGAGCTGAAAATGACGTCTGAACTAAGATGGAGTGTAGAAGCTGAAGAAGCATTTACCAACATAAAACAAGTTCTAGTTTCCAGTACTGCTTTAGCATTACCAGATTATAGTAAACCGTTTGTTCAGATGGTAGATTGCAAGGGACATTTTATGACTTCAGTTCTGGTTCAACAACATGGAGATAAAATGAAAATAATAGCCTATTTCTTTTCAAAACTAGATAGTGTTGCGTGTGCGCAACCATATTATGTGAGAGTTGTAATTGCTGCAATAGTGTTGTTTCACCTTTTAACCTTAAGAGTTTCCCATGCAGTTTCAGCATTAATACTGCAGAATTAGGAAAAAAACAAAAAACAAAAAAAAAGAAACAAAAAAGAAAAAAATTAGAAGTGATTTGCAGGATCACGAAATAGTTTATGTGAATGATTTCTCTAAAAAGATGAGAGGGAGAAGACACAAACAGGATATGCATTGGTGACAATGGATAGTGTTAGAAAAGATGCAACAACAAAGCTCACTACAGGAGATAGCAATGTGGAAAAAACATGGAGCTGCATTAAAAGATAAAAACTATATATGACCAGATAATAAACCTGTCCTACCAAAGAACCTATAAATGGAAGCAATATTTGAGCCATCGTGTTTTCATAATGTCTCAACAGGGGGGAATAGTAGGACAGATATATTAATATTATATAACATATTGATTAAATTCTAAAATTCTTATAAAAAATTTTTTTTTGTAAAACATGTTTAGCATGTGTAAAACATTATCCACAAGGGAATTTAAGACAACGAAGGGGACAATTTGCAAAACTAAGATACCCTTTTCAAACAATTCATATGGATTTTATTGAGTTAAACCATAGTGAAGGGAAAAAGTTTTGTTTAGTCATTATAAATGCATTTTCTAAACAGATAGAACTATTTCCAACTAAACATTACAACTACCTCAGGGTTAACACCCTATGAAATGTTATGTGGAAGACCATACAGATTACCACAGTTCAAAAATAAGTGGGAGTTAGATGAAGAAGCTAACCTAGCTGATTATATGAGTATGTTAGAAACCAACAGAAATATATTTAAGCTATGAGTAATGTTCTATTTTCCAGCAGGAAAACTAACTAGTGAAACCAGGAGACTGGGTGTTAATAAGAAGTGTAAAGAAGAAGCATTGGTATTCACCTAAGTGGGAGGATCCATATTAGTTATTATTAACCACTGCCAGGGCAGTAAAATAGCTGAGAGATCAACCTGGATTCACCTTATACATTGTAAAAAGATCATTTCGGTTGAAAGCTCCGTCAGGGGAAGTGATTTATAGACTGATAATAGGGTGGACCCAGACATTTAGAGTCTGGAGAGATCCGAAAGTCAGTGAAGACAATTAAGACACTGGAACCATTTAGAGGAGTGAAAATTTCAGCCAAAATGATTTCTAGATGGATGAACAATGCTTTCCGATGCTGGGTGGTTATATATATATATATATATATTTTTTTTTTCTGATATTGATTTTGTTTATTTTTCTGGTACTTCTGGGAACCAGTCAAAATGAATTAGAATGTAACAACATCTGTTATGAGTTATATGAAACAAATAGTGCTAAATCAAGGTAGGTAAGATAACCTAACTATGTGTACTAAACAAACTTCTTATACTTATGGTATTCAAGTGTGCGTGAAATCTAAAACCATAGCTGTGGTGCTGATCCACTCATTAGCTTGACCAAATGAGGAAGGAAAGGACAGGATTATAGAAGTTATAAATGGTACTTAACTAATGATAGAAGAGACACCTCATGGTCCATGATGGTAGCTGATGAAGGAAATAATTGGACACCAGAGTGGGGCACCACTGCTTATGCTAGTTATTAAAATAAGTTGTTTAAGTTCCATAAAGCTGATAATGTAATCCAGGTAATAGAGCGAAGAGAGTGAAAATTATGTTAGAAAAGTTAACCATAGATGACTAGTTCCAGGTTATTACAGGAGTATCAGGAACAAATAATAACTGATTATTGATGGTAGAGCAAGGGCTAACATGACTAAAAGAGATTGTGTTGTGTGTTTGGGTTCAAGGCTTTTATTATAAATAATTCCAGCTGTGATACCACAACCCTGTGTGATGGAAGTAATGAATCAAACTAATCCTAATGAAATGTGTCAACACTGGGATTCTGTTTTTTCCTGTAACTAGAGCAGATAAGGATAAATCAGTTTTCCATAAGTGAGTCACCACTGGAAACTATACATGTATAAATATGACAGAGAGAGGTAATAAATTGGGAAATCTCATTGCAGTATGGTGTATTACAATTGTAAAAGTAAATAAGTGTTTTAAACTAGTCTCCAGAGGAGACATTTGGTGGTGGTTGTTTGATTGATCACCTTCAAAAGTAACAGGACTCTGTGCTTAATTACTGTATGGTTATATCCTATGTTAGTAGATGAAGTAACAGATGGACTATTTAGTGTTAAATCCACATGATTGGTGTGATAGGAAGTGCAGAGAAGCAGCTTGGCAGACTGAGGGAGACTCTACATACATAGATGCTATAGATGAATATAAATTAACTGATCAAGTAGTTGCAGGATTTGAATCAAGTATCTGTTGGTGATGTACGTTGAACAGAAACGTAGACAGGATCAACTATATTCATTACAATGTACAAAAACTAGGAAATTGGACAAAGCGGGTTTGAACTGTCCATGACTAATTGGCTTCAACTTCCCTGATGGCATTCCAGAATAGAATTGCTTTGGACATGTTGTTAGCTGAAAAAGGAGAAGTTTGTGCTATTTTCGGAGAAAAATGTTGCACATTCACACCTAACAACACTGCTGCTGGCTGATGGCAGCCTAACGAAAGCCATAGAAGGTTTGAGATCTCTAAATGGCAAAATGAAAGAGCATTCTGGAGTAGACGCCTCGATGTGGGACTCCTGGCTGGATATGTTTGGGAAGTATAAAATTTTAGTATCATCAGTAATAATTTCCTTTGCAGTGTTTGCTGCAATTTTGACATTGTGTGGATGTTGCTGTATACCCTGTCTCCGTTCTCTGTTTAATCGTCTCATTACCACAGCTATTTCTCCTATGGAAAGCAGAGTTACACAACTCTATCCTTTACTTAAACCTCAGGATGATGAAGATGATGAGGATGGGACTGACCACTTTTCTGACCTGTATGCAGATCCATTTCTATATGATTCTGTGATTTAAATGTCAGTAAGTACCTCTTGTCTTTGTACTCATGAAGATAAACTTACAGTTACAAAATTTGACAGAAGTGGCTGTTAAGTGATATGAGAATATGAGCACATATAAGACAAACAGGGGGGAAATGTTGGAATAATTGAATATAGATTTGTCTTATATTTTCTCCTATTCTTTAACTTAACTATTTGATTATATAACCTTTCATGATGTATGTGTGAGAAAGGATGTGTGAGTTTGTCTGCAGGCAAAGATTATAAATGGAGCTGAACTAGCAGAGAAGGAAGCAGTCCAGTTGAGGAGGTCATAAAGATGAAGGCTGATTACACTCAACAAAAGTCACAACTGGCCCTGGAAGCTGAAAGGGGACTGTAGAAATGTGTTGTTAATGTATAAAGCTGTTTATGACCTGTTTACGATGCAGCTGTTGTTTTCCCCCATCCTTTAGAGAACAATGTTTTTGTAAACTAGGGACCCCCGAAAGACAATAAAAAGAGGAAGCGGTCGGATAGGCTTCAGAGCGGTGCGGGATCTGTAACTGAGCAAATCTTGACTGTCTCTCCTCGCAAAGCGAGTAAAAGGAACTAATACTTTGTCTCTCTTTTCTTTTTGTGTTGTTATAAATATTGTTAGGTTGGTTAAACCTGACAGATATATATATATATATGTGTATATATATCTATATATATATATATATATGCACGGTGGCGCAGTTGGTAGCACTGTTGCCTTGCAGCAAGAAGGTCCTGGGTTCGATTCCCGGCCTGGGATCTTTCTGCATGGAGTTTGCATGTTCTCCCCGTGCATGCGTGGGTTCTCACCGGGTACTCCGGCTTCCTCCCACAGTCCAAAGACATTTATGTTAGATTAATTGGTAACTCTAAATTGCCATTAGGTGTATTGCCCTGCAATGGACTGGTGACCTGTCCAGGGTGTACCCTGCCTCTCGCCCATAGACTGCTGGAGATAGGCACCAGCTTGAAAAAATGACTGACACACATGTATGTATATATATATATAGAGTTTTCTTTATTTTCATGCTATGAATATTGTAGCTTCACACTGAAGGCATCAAAACTGTGAATTAACACATGTGGAATTATATACTGAACAAAAAACTGTGAAACAACTGAAATTATGTCTTATATTCTAGGTTCTTCAAAGTAGCCACCTTTTGCTTTGATTACTGCTCTGCACACTCTTGGCATTCTGTTGATGAGCTTCAAGAAGTAGTCACCTGAAATGGTTTTCACTTCACAGGTGTGCCCTGTCAGGTTTAATAAGTGGGATTCCAAGCCTTATAAATAGGGTTGGGACCATCAGTTGTGTTGTGCAGGAGGTAGATACAGTACACAGCTGATAGTCCTACTGAATAGACTGTTAGAATTTGTATTATGGCAAGAAAAAAGAAGCCAAGTAAAGAAAAACAAGTGGCCGTCATTACTTTAAGAAATGAAGCTCAGTCAGTCCGAACAATTGGGAAAACTTTGAAAGTGTCCCCAAGTGTAGTCGCAAAAACAATCAAGTGCTACAAAGAAACTGGCTCACATGAGGACCGCCCCAGGAAAGGAAGACCAAGAGTCACCTTTGCTGCGGACGATAAGTTCATCCGAGTCACCAGCCTCAGAAATCGCAGGTTAACAGCAGCTCAGATTAGAGAACAGGTCAATGCCACACAGAGTTCTAGCAGCAGACACATCTCTAAAACAACTGTTAAGAGGAGACTGTGTGAATCAGGCCTTCATGGCAAAATAGCTGCTAGGAAACCACGGCTGAGGACAGGCAACAAGCAGAAGAGACTTGTTTGGGCTAAATAACACAAGGAATGGACATTAGACCAATGGAAATCTGTGCTTTGGTCTGACCTGGCCTCCATAGTCACCAGACCTGAACCCAATCGAGATGGTTTGGGGTGAGCTGGACCGCAGAGTGAAGGCAAAAGGTCCAACAAGTGCTAAGCATCTCTGGGAACTCCTTCAAGACTGTTGGAAAACCATTTCTGGTGACTACCTCTTGAAGCTCATCAACAGAATGCCAAGAGTGTGCATAGCAGTAATCAAAGCAAAAGGTGGCTACTTTGAAGAGCCTAGAATATAAGACATATTTTCAGTTGTTTCACACTTTCTTGTTCAGTATATAATTCCACATGTGTTAATTCATAGTTTTGATGCCTTCAGTGTGAAGCTGCAATATTCATAGTCATGAAAATAAAGAAAACTCTGTGAATGAGAAGGTGTGTCCAAACTTTTAGTCTGTACTGTATATATATATATATAGATATATTCTATATCTATATATATAGATTCTGATTCTGAAATAATGTTAAAACATACTTTAGTAGAGTAATTGAAAAGAAAAAGAAATGCTCTGACAGCAGTTTTTTCTCCCCATTCGAAAGACAGGGACAATAGAGTAACTGATGACTAAAATTGAACATGATGAGAGTTTGCATGGTTGTCAGTCCCTACCTGGTAACTCTGTTTTTGCCTGGCAATCTTTCCGAGGTGTAACCAACATATTGGACTGAGCAGGATGAATTCAATGAATCAAAAGGTATATTGAATGTGTTCCACCCCAATCCCTCCCCCATCCCGTGGGTTATCATGACTATGCATGACTATGAAATCTCAAGGCGCTGCAGTAGAGTTATTTTCTGCTGCTGGTGTGGATATTCTGATTGCTCCAGGGCCTTTTATCTTTTAGATAATAGCTATGGAAGCCAAAATCAACTCCTTTAGGCACGGTTTCCAGTAAGTGAATTTAGCTAAGCTTAATTTACTTTAAAGCAAAGTTCAATGACACTCAAGGAAGGGTTGCTTTTGGTTTTAACTACATTATACTCCTTATAAGAAAGAAATAAGTGACTTCAGAGAAGAATTAATTTAATTACATTAGCATGTGTTACCCACTTAATATTCTGTGAGTTTAACAAAGGACTCTAGTGTAAGTCTTTTCATGAACCTTCTGTACCTTGCTGAGCTAAAGAGAGAGAACTTCATGCTGAAATTTAAACAGGCATCTTACTGATTTGATACACTCATTGCTTTTTATTAAAATCTTTCTTTTCAGAATGTCAGAGTTATAAAGTACCTTTCCTTAAAAGACAAACAGGTCAAATTCATTTTCAGCTCCAAACAATTCAAATCTTGTTAAAATCTATGCAATTCATTCATTCATTCAAAACCAATCCAATTCAATGCAAAAAACAGACAATACCAAATTAGCTGTTACGTCAACCCAGCAAAAGGGAATTAACATCAACACATCAACTGACTGTTATTCTGAATCCAAGGTCCAGTATTTTAAGGTGATATGTGAGCACAAATGTTGTTTTAAACCAGAGTAATAAAATATTACAGATTTGTTTTATTTATTAGGGCACAATTATAATATAATAAGAATCTTTGTGATGTTTTAGTTAAGTATAATACATCTAACATTGGCTATAGAAGAACTCTTTCAAATTTTTTTTATATCCACCTTCATGAAGCTTTAAGAAATGCAGCTATTTAATTTGTATTATTACCATGGCCTTAAGAATAACACCTGGATAGCTACAAAATATAATTGTTAATATTTATAATTTTGATACTTTGCAACATAAAATTAAATCATAATATGGTTCAATTAAAAGTAGCAGAGTTATGGAAATTCTTGTTGCAATTGTTTACACAGGTGTTAATCTGTACATTTCTTGCCTTGGGGAGCTGAACTATGTGGTATGTTAGCTTCAACTGCCACCACTTATAAAGAAGGGAAGCTTGTTATAGAACTAAATGTTACATGTTGCCCTATTAATTTTGAGTTTACCTCAAAGAAATAAGGCCTTCTTGTAAACTTTTAAAATAGTCTATATCAATAGTTCTCTGAGCTTGCTGAAGGTCTTTTCAAATATCTCTTTGGTACTTTGGATTTTTTATCTCTAATTTTTGGTCTAATTTCTTGTTTTGATTGCCTCGTAAACCTGGCCAGTGAAGAGATTGAACAAAAAAGGCTCCTCAAACTGAAAAGATAAATAATGTTTGGATAAATTGTACATCTCAGTTTTTAACAATTTCTGGATCTTTAGGCAATTTGCTGCCTGCAACCCCCCCACAAAGACATGCACACTTCCAATATACTGAAAAATCACAGAACATTAATAATATAGTAGAAGTAAAGCTTTTAAAGGTCTTCATAAAACCTTGGAGGCAACTTCATCAGATTACATGTGAGTTTTTCTTCTTGGAACCAACATAAAAAAAACATTAGGAGGATTTAAAAACCTTTGCAGAGGGTTGTAGATGGAGCTGTGGTAACAATAAATAGTAAGTTTAAAAGCAAATCCCAGGTCTCTAATAAGTAACATTCTGACCTTCGCTATATGCAATCTAGTCTGCATTGAACAATTTATTTCTGTAGGTTATGCATTCAAATCATGTTTTATTCTTAGATCTAAAACACAAGCACATATAACGTTATCTTTTTCCAGAACATTAAATTCCACATTCAAAGAATTGTTTCGAACTGCTGTAAGTTATTTTAAAAACTGATTATATAAATGCCATTGGAAGCGCTCTGAAGTCTTTATTTTGCATCTTTGTTGCAACCTACTTGCAAATCTGAAACTCAAACCACCATCTATCTGTATTGCAAATATTAGTGATCAGGTAAGGAGTGAAAATATAGTAGTTAAAGATGTACCAAACTGACATAATTTAAAAAATAGAGTAGCATAATTGTATGAACATGGTTAGCTGTCCCTTACCTCCAGGAAAGATGCCTCTTATTCCATTTGTTTTGAGGAGTAAGACTTCTTTTTCTATGCATTGTTGTCACCTCGGCGTGAGACACATCTGGCAGTGAGCATCTCGGTGTTTTCATCAACCCTAATGTGGCTTGGTCTGTGAAGAGGACAAAAATAGGTTGTGAACCAACTTCATGGAAATATGTAAGACCTGAGCAGATCTTGCTTGACATGAATGGTTAATTTATTGTATTTTATTTACATCAAAACAAGCAGATTGCTCAAAAGGTTGCTCAAATGAAACTGCCAAATACCTAAAACACCGGTCTCTTTCAGCCCTCCAAACTTCTGCATGGCTTTTATGGCCTTAGTCAAGGCCTCCTTTGTCTGAAGCTGCCCAGTCGCCGGGTCAGGGGGTGGGAGGTAGCCAAACTTACTCAGCCAGTCCTGTAGATGAAAATAGTAGACATGCAAAGTTCAACAGAGTTAATTTGAGGCATTTGAAAGAACTGTAAAGCTCCTGAGATACTGACACCTGTGCATGTTTACTGTCTGTGGATACTGTGTCACCATGTTTATGCATATATAAAGAACCCAGGGTTGCTGTGTAATCTTTCTCAGTCACAGTTTCACACTATCACCATTCATGCCCCATTCACATTTAATCTGATATGCAGATATATAACTTTTTAGAACTTAATGGACAAATTTTTTCATATTTTTAAGCCAGAAAATCAAAAACTCTTAAAAATAAGAAACAAACATTACACCTTTTGATTGCTTTTCGATGGAAATACACAATTGTAAAACAAACTTTCTTGACGCAAAAAGAATATTTGGAGAAATGCATTTCTAAAACAGAAACACCATAACCATATGTGGATGATGTAATAGCATATGCTACAGGAAAGTGTGCCTATCATTTGTTTCAAAACGAAAGACTATTAATTTCTTGATAAAATCTGTTTAAAGGGAGTCTGTTAAATGAATGTACAGCCACTATTTAGAGACCAATGAAAGGATGGAGTGAGCATTATTTGTTCGTTCGCCGTCTTCCGCTTATCCGGGACCGGGTCGCGGGGGCAGCAGACTCAGCAGAGACGCCCAGACGTCCCTCTCTCCAGACACCTCCTCCAGCTCCTTCAGGGGGAGCCCAAGGCGTTCCCAGGCCAGCCGAGAGACATAGTCCCTCCAGCGTGTCCTGGGCCATCCCCTGGGCCTCCTCCCAGTGGGACGTGCCTGGAACACCTCCCGAGGAAGGCGTCCAGGAGGCATCCGGTATAGATGCCCGAGCCACCTCAACTGGCTCCTCTCAATGTGGAGGAGCAGGGGCTCTACTCCGAGCTCCTCCCGGATGGCCGAGCTCCTCACCCTATCTCTAAGGGAGTGCCCGGCCACCCTACGGAGGAAGCTCATTTCAGCCGCTTGTATCCGTGATCTCGTTCTTTCGGTCATGACCCAAAGTTCATGGCCATAGGTGAGGGTAGGAACGTAGACCGACCAGTAAATTGAGAGCTTTGCTTTTCGGCTCAGCTCTCTCTTCACCACAATGGACCGGCACAGCGCCCCCATTACTGTGGCAGCTGCACCGATCCGTCTGTCAATCTCCCGCTCCATTCTTCCCTCACTCGTGAACAAGACCCCGAGATACTTAAACTCCTCTACTTGAGGCAGGAACTCCCCTCCAACCTGAAGAGGACAAGCCACCATTTTCCGGTCGAGTACCATGGCCTCGGACTTGGAGGAGCTGATCCTCCTCCCAGCCGCTTCACACTCGGCTGCGAACCGCCAAAGCGCATGCTGTAGGTCTTGGCTAGAGGGGGCCAGCAGGACCACGTCATCCGCAAAAAGAAGAGACGAAATCCACTGGTCCCCAAACCAGACCCCCTCCGGCCCTTGGCTGCGTCTAGAAATCCTGTCCATAAAAGTTATGAACAGGACCGGCGACAAAGGGCAGCCCTGCCGGAGTCCAACATGCACTGGGAACAGGTCTGACTTAGTGCCGGCAATGCGTACCACACTCCTGCTCCGCTCGTACAGGGACCGGATGGCCCCTAATAAAGGGCCCCCGATTCCATACTCCTGGAGCAACCCCCCCAGGGCATCACGAGGGACACAGTCGAATGCCTTCTCCAGGTCCACAAAACACATGTGAACCGGTTGGGCAAACTCCCATGAACCCTCGAGCACCCTGTAGAGGGTATAGAGCTGGTCCAGTGTTCCACGGCTGGGACGAAAACCACACTGTTCCTCCTGAAGCCGAGGTTCGACTATCGGTCGGACTCTCCTCTCCAATACCCTGGCGTAGGCCTTACCAGGGAGGCTGAGGAGTGTGATCCCCCTGTAGTTGGAACACACCCTCGGTCCCCCTTCTTATAAAGGGGGACCACCACCCCAGTCTGCCAGTCCAGAGGCACTGTCCCCGACCGCCACGCAATGTTGAAGAGGCGTGTCAACCATGACAGCCCTACAACATCCAGAGACTTGAGGTACTCAGGGCGGATCTCATCCACCCCCGAAGCCTTGCCACCGCGGAGCTTTTTAACCACCTCGGTGACTTCAGCCTGGGTGATGAAAGAGTCCAACCCCGAGTCCCCAGCCTCTGTTTCCACCACGGAATGCGTGATGGCAGGATTGAGGAGATCCTCGAAGTACTCCTTCCACCACCCGATAATGTCCTCAGTCGAGGTCAGCAGTCTCCCGCCCCCACTATAAACAGTGTTGGCAAAGCACTGCTTCCCCCTCCTGAGGCGCCGGACGGTTTGCCAGAATCGCTTCGAGGCCAACCGGTAGTCCTTCTCCATGGCCTCACCGAACTCTTCCCAGGCCCGAGGTTTTGCCTCTGCCACAGCCCGGGCCGCAGCACGCTTCGCCTCACGGTACCCGTCAGCCGCCTCAGGAGTCCCACAAGCCAACCACAGCCGATAGGACTCCTTCTTCAGCTTAACAGCATCCCTTACTGCCGGTGTCCACCACCGGGTTCTGGGATTGCCGCCACGACAGGCACCGCAGACCTTACGGCCGCAGCTATGGGCAGCAGCATCGACAATAGATGCAGAGAACATGGTCCACTCGGACTCTATGTCTCCAACATCCCCCGGGATCTGGTCGAAGCTCTCCCGGAGGTGGGAGTTGAATACATCCCTGGCCGAGGGCTCCGCCAGGCGTTCCCAGCAGACCCTCACTATGCGCTTGGGCCTGCCGAGTCTGTCCGGCTTTCTCCTCCTCCAGCGGATCCAACTCACCACCAGGTGATGATCAGTGGACAGCTCAGCCCCTCTCTTCACCCGAGTGTCCAAAACATGCGGCCGAAGGTCTGATGATACGACAACAAAGTCGATCATCGACCTCCTGCCTAGGGTGTCCTGGTGCCAAGTGCACTGATGGACACCCTTATGTTTGAACATGGTGTTCGTTATGGACAATCCGTGACTAGCACAGAAGTCCAATAACAAAACACCACTCGGATTCAGATCGGGGAGGCCATTCCTCCCGATCACGCCTCTCCAGGTGTCACTGTCGTTCCCCACGTGGGCGTTGAAGTCCCCCAGCAGAATAATGGAGTCCCTGGGAGGGGCAAAGGATGGAGTGAGCATTATTACTTTCCCTAAAGATCAAGTAAGAACACCTACTCTTTTAGCATTTTTCGAGGTACTCTCTGCCATTACTAAATGTCTTTTGACTTCTGTGGATTGCTTTATTCAATTAAATCAGTAAATCATCAAATGTTCCTCCTGCAACTTTACCCACAATAGTAAGTTGCAGAAGTTACTTTTTTTCTCAGTGTATAAGCCAAATACCTGACAGACTGTGTTTTAGTATCTTAACGTTCCTTCCAACTACCAAATGTATAACATTAGCGACTTTTAAGCCCAAACCAGAAGACTAACTTTAGATGGAATAACAGAATTTGACTGGCGTAACAAATGGGGTCCTAGGAATAACATTTTCACAGTTATGTTATGCAATAAAACTCTCATGATTAAAGCATGTACTAATACTGTGTAGAAAAGAGAAACTTTAAGCTGCCTCCATACACTAGGTGTGTGGGTGGGTCAGTAGCAGAGCAGACATTAAAGCATCTACATAAATGCTGTCAGAGTTCAGAAAGTTTTTTGAATATTTTTTAGGTCACAAAAGGTCCTTCATCACTTTGGCGAAATACAGGCACACCAGGCTCATCACGGAGCATTTTTCAAATCCTGGGAAGGGTGTTGTTTGTTCAACTACTGCTCTCCGACACATTTTTTCCTCCTTTTCACTAAACAAATCACAAGACTTTACTTTATTGCCAAAGGTCTGTGTTCCATAGATAACATCACATAATTATTGGCTGAAGACCACATTTCTAGACATTTGCACATGCAAATTAATATAAATATCATGCCTGAACACAATTGAACAGGAAACATTTTAAAAATTGCATTTGTTCTAAGTGCACAACAGGGTTTTCTATTTATTTCTCTTCAACAACTTGTTTGATTTTGTATGTAATTATGCTAACCACAATGTAAGTTGCTCCATGTGCAGAAATAAAAATAAGCATAATCATTTTAGGGTAAAAAAAAAAAAGATGCCTACATCTATGCCTACATCTTAAGTTTCAAATCTAATCTAATTTATACTGCCATGCCTAACAGGCATAATGTATATAATAGTGAACATGGCAATACAATCCATTGGTTTGGAACATATAAGATTGAGGTATGGGAGGTAAATTTCTTTCCCCTCTCTCAATGCTATCGTCTCCATTTTCCCAACTACTCTTTCTTTCACTCCTACCTTTCTTTGTCTCTGCTCCATTAAATTCTCCTCTGACAGCTAATCAGAAAAGGCGGACTTTAAATAGGTTTCTGATCAGCTCTCATTGGAGGTGAGTGACACCAATCGATAGCGAGGCAACTGCCCTTTAATCACAATGCTAGGAAAATCCCATATACTGAATGGCCTTAGCTTTACACAAGTACTATGCTGCCAGGGTTTTACCTCTTCACACTTTGCTTCATCATCTGTATTGAACTGAATCCTCTCTAACAATGAAGAAAATAAAAGTTTCCAGAAATAATATTATATGAAGGTCAAATGGTCAGAGAATGTAAGTTGAATTTACAGTTAAAACCGTTTGCCCAAATAAAAATGTCATAGATCTTTTGTGAAAGCTGTTTCTTATGAGCCATTAAGACCTAAAGTATCTTCAGATAAGTCTCCTTGACTCTGTCTTTATCACAACATCTCTGCTTTATGGCTCAATAAACACTATTGGGACTTTTCAGATTTTCTTAAACCAAAGTTTAGCCATTCATAATTTTTGTGTATAACAACTAATTCTTTAAAGTCTGACCTACATAGAAATACTTCAGGATGGATTTTGCAAAGCCAGATGAAAGATAAGGCATTGCTTTACACAATATCAAAACCCCAAAGTTCTTTCAGACAAAAAAAGAAATATGTATCTTAATTTACTTTGTTACACAACCTACTAAAGAAACATAAAACATAATAACTCACATAAAAATTATATTTTCTTTATATTCACCTACATTTGTTCAGAACCCAGCAAACTAGACAGACTAACATTGTATTTTATTATTATTTAACTCTACACTTTGGTTACTATTTTCTTCTGTTTTTGGGTATACTGATAAGCAAAAGCATTGCATGGATCAGTATTAAATAGCACAATGCTGGTGACTTAGAATATAGACAATAATAAAGCACTCTTCAAAACAGGACAGACAAGATGACATGCCATACAAAAGGGGCAGATGTGTGTTGACCTTGTTAACTCAGGAAAGCAATATAGAATAGCTTTTGACTAAACCTGCCATAGTGCTACATTTGCCCAAGTGTGGTGGACACTGTGTTCCTCATTTGAAGAAGGTGTAGGTTTAAAACCAAAGGCCTCTGAATACTTAATAGCCAGATATGTCGTAAGGTTCAGGTGTAGGACATTACAGTTAACCTCAGTTTTATTGTTTTCCAGCTAGCACTACTATCATGGAGTTTTTTTGGGTCGGACCAGCTTGCAGGGAGATACTCGGGAGCCAGAAGGTACGGTTTTGATCCATATTTATTTATGTGGCTTGAATAGCACAGGATACTCGGCCACTAGAGCAGGAAGCAGAAAACAAGACGTACAGGACTTACTGAAACAGAACAGGAACTAGACTGAAGTGGATACTGGCACAAAGCAGGAGTATGTCAGGCGATAGCAGATATCTGCCAGATAACTTGCAGGACAAGGCAATGGGGAACAAATGAAACCGGTAAGCTTATATGCAGGGGAGGTGAATGGTGAAACAATGAGAACGAGAGGAGTAGTAATCAGATGAATGCTTACAGGTGTGCTGGCCAGGTGAAGGGAACTGAGGTAATGGAGGTTGCTATGGTGACTGGAGCTAGGAAACGCATAGACAGGGGGGGATACTAACACTAAACTAAACTGGGAGGAACAGGGAAAAGAAACCTAAACATAAGCTGACGTAAAAAGTAACTCAAGGAAGAACTAAATCTAAGGACATGGAAGGGACTATGTAAATAAACAGACTTACTGAATAACAAAATATAACTAACTGACAGGAACTAAAACATGAGGGATAAACGAAGAGAACTATTACTAGAAAAACTAATCAAGACAGAACTATACAGTAAAGCAAGGCTGGGGAAGGAACAAGCGACTGGGTAAATAATAACAAAGAGGGGTCTTAGGCCAAAGGGGAAAGGGAACTAATAAACTAGAATAATGCCGCAAGAATAAATAAACCTAACTAACAATGAACAAGCACAGAAACACTAAGTGAGAAACTAAAGAAAAAAACCAAAGAAGGAAAAGACAACTGTACTAATAATAATAATAATAATAATAATAACCAGAGGAGAAAACCATTCTAAGTAATAAATAAATGAGAAAGCCACCACCAAGGGAACTATGGGCGAGCGGAGAAAGAACTACTAAAACTAGGAGTCAGGAGAGAGAACAAAACTAACATCAGGATAACAGAAGGAATAAACAAACATTACTACTTAACCCAAAGAAATAGAAATACCTAACTGAAAAAGTAAACAAACACAAAACCAAAACAAAGTCCAAAATGGCAGATGCTGACAACTACTCCATCTGGGCCACCATGTATTAACCCGAAATAAAGAATGTAAACCTGGATTATAATGACTGTTGTTGAATTGTGTTTTTGTCTTTTTTACAATACCTTCAGTAGTCTAACCACATATGCAGTGGCTCTCACTGCACAGATTTAAAAAGTACTAGAGTGAAAGTCCATTAACATGTTACCCAACTAATAGAGACGTTCATTTTACAGTTATCAACTAACATATAATACATCCTCCCAGTTTTTGTCATGATGTAGGGTTGTTTGGTTTCTTCTTATGTTTTTCACAGTTAAGGTTTTGACTCGTTCTTTTGTTATTATTCTTCTTAGATTTTGAATCATGCTTCTGTTATTTTCCTGGTCATGCTTTAGTTTTGTCATCTTGTTCATGTTTTGTCAAGTTTGGTTTTCGGATCTGGTTATGCTTTAGCTTCATGTTTTTCTAGTTTGTTTATTAGAGTCTCTGTTTTTGCCGCAGCCACGTTTTGTTCTGTCAATTAAGTTTATTCGGTTCACCTGTCCAAGTTAATCTGTCTCCTTGCTCCACCTGTACCATGCTCCATTTATACACACCTGTTCAGTTAGTCAACGCAGAAACATCTTTCACTCTCATGCTCATGTCTTGTTTTCAAACCAGGTTTTGTTTTTTTGATCTTGCCTGCCTGTTTGTTTTGTTCCTGCCTCCTGCTGAGTGTGAGTTTTTGTTATTAAAACCTTTTTTCATTTACCATCACGCTGCCTGCCCGTCTGCATTCTGAGGTCCAATTTCAAGTAAACCGTGACAGAACCATGACAGTTTTACAGTATTTTAATTTTATTTCATTTCTGTTTATTTATATTGTGCCAATTCACAACAAACCTCATCTCAAGGCACATCTCATTCATTAAAGTTAGGATATTCCTTTACAACATACTCAACTGACAAAACCAAATCTTTGTTCACATGCAACAAGACATTCAAAACAATTTCCCAGGCAGCTTCTCAGTATGCTCTGTGCCCCTCTTTGGATTGTCATTTGATTAGTTCCAGCTTTGTGGTTGCTGACAGTGGCATAAAGTCTCTCTCTGGAGCCATACAAATAAATGATTTTACTGATTTGCTAAAATGTTCTTTAAAAAAACTCTCATGGCCTTTGTTTGACTTGGGTTCTTTTTTTTTTTTTATTGAAATCTGAGGCTCTATCCATATCTATATCAGCAGTTCTAAAAACTTCCCTCCAATTATAGCAAGTTAGTTATTTTGTCTGTCATATTGGAAGACTAAACAGCAATAAAATGGTCTGGGTTTCTAACTCTTAAAGCAAGCTAGAGATGGGTGATATAACTGCACTGTCTCCACTTTCAGGAAGATGACAAAAGCCTAGATGCCCTGGCAGCTTGAGTGTAGGACTTTTTAATGAAGTAGGAATAGACCAGTAGGCCTGTTTTTGAGGAATAGTTGGAGCACAGTTTTCTGTCAAATCTGTTTGACAATAGCCTTAAACTGAATTTAGATTCAATTAAAGTAACTAATAACATGAATATCATGTTAAAGTGGGACATGAAGGTTTATAAAATTAAACTTTGTGCCAAAACATCCAAAAACAACACATGGCAGGTATGTAGCTTTCACAAAAAGATCCAAACACATCAAGCAGCAGCTTCAGCTGGTCTTAAATCCTCCACAGTTTGCTAGCTTCCCTTTTACTGTTTCTTCATATACAGTAAGAGGCAGCTTACTTTGTAAAGTCCCACACTAATAAGTAGTTATTCGGGGACTCGTCATATTCGATAAATTAGAATAAGTGTTCCTATGGGGCTTGTTTGTCAGATTAAGAGTATTTTTTTTCTTTAAATAATCTTTAAGTAGGTGTAAAACATACCTTTCAAAAAGCCCACATTTCTGCATCAAAAAGGTTTTTTTTATTGGTCTGATGTAATATTCTAATCTTAAATGTCATGTTTTCATTTGCTGTAAACGGAAAATACTCATAATTAACAGGGATAAAGGCTTAAAAAAATCTGTTTGTGTGCAGTTATATATTACGTGTTTCACTTAATGAGATAAGTTACTGAAATAAATGAACTTTTTAACAATATTCAAATTTTTTGAATGACTGTATATGTTATGATTAAGCAATTTCACTGCAGATTTACCCAGTGTTTATACCTGATTTTGGCCAAAATAGTTATTGTAAAATAAAAACAACAAAATGCTTTAACATAGTAAAAATGAACAGTTTCTATTCCATATGACTTACTTTAAGCATTTTATAGTCATCTCATGCAAAATACAGGATATTTTAGTTTTAGTTCCAGTTCTCTAAAAGTTTTCTATTTTTGCAGCTTCATGAAATAAATCAAAACCACATTTAATTCCTGCCAGTGGGAAGACTGTTTTTAATTTCTGTGGACTTTATGAGACAGAAAAACGTGGTTCCCTGTGCTCCATTAAGATAGTTTAACATGCATTACAACAAACACCAAGAGATAATTGAATGTACCTTAAGGTGGAAAAAGCCAATCAGAGGACAGAAGACTGTTTTTGTTTAGCATACATTTACTTGATTATTAAACTACAATCAATTTAAAAATCTAAACACACTAAGATAACAGAATTCTAGCTGCACATGCATGAATTTGTATGAACCCTAAAGAGCACGACTTTATCTTCAAAATGCAAACAAAATTAAAAAGGAAAGGTGACACTGCTGCTGCTACTGTTGAGAAACAAGCCCCAGGTGTTTATGTAATGGATTTTTGGTGTAATGAGATAAAATACTCTGACCTTGGGTATTCGTTTCATCAGATTATCTGAAAGGCAATTTATTATTTATATTCAACAGCTTCTCAGTTAGCACACTAGGGTGTGAGTGAGACATCAGTTTACTGATTCATGTCACTTGGATGTACAGCAGTGAAACCAGAATGTAACTCTGAGTATGGCTGAATTGCACAAAAAAGTCAAGGTGTTCACAAGTGAAGCTTCTGAATTTTCAGAAGGAAAAAACTGCAGATTTACAGGAAAGCTATAAATATCTAGGGATTCAAAGGGAATTGATAACCAAACGGAAGCCACGAGAACTGTGAAACAACCAAGTATCTACAAAGAGTGAGGGAAATCCCAGAGGGGATTAGTAGGAACTAGCCATCATCATTCATGTCCTGTCAGTTCTTCTTGCAAGGAAGAAGGTAGAAGCCACTAATATCAAGACAAGAAGCTCCTCACAATGCACAAATGGATCTACCGAAAGTCCAGCAACCTAAGACTGAGAAATGATGACTAGCCTCAGAGCCGCTATCCTGGATAAAATAGCCAACATGCTGCATTACATCAGGAGGATTGACCAGTGATGAGGTGTATATCTCAGGCAGCAGAAACCCAGCGTAGAAGCGGTGGAACAAGAGGAACCATTGGGAATTAATTAGCCCTAATTTATCACTGACCAGCTCCTGAAGTGACCTATATGGAGAAATCTGCCTTGGCAAAGGAACGTGGACTAGAGGGCAAAACATAGACACCATTCATTGCAAGACAAGAGTAAAATGGACATATTAGCAGGTTTTAAGATGCATACAGCCAAAAACATACACAGAACTGCAGGTGCACAATGTTATAAAAGCATCAAACTGTGATATTATTGTTGGAAATTGTAACAATGATATCTATTGAGATTAACAATCAGTGTCCTAACTCCTCTCCTGTTTTTCCATGAACAACACCCCGACCAATTTTCTGAATCTTTAATGTTGCACCAATACAATCTAGATTGGATAAAGGCATAAAAGACAATGAGAATCTGTCTAACTGAACAGAAATGTTATTTGCGGCCAAGGTTTGAATGAATGGCATCTGAAATATTATAGCCTAACAAATATTGCAACCAAGTAGTTAGAAATTGCAATATTTTACATATTAAAATTCTGATGATAATTGCAGTTTGATATACTGTGCTGCTCTACACAGAGCAAAATGTTTTTCACAGAGATGATCCCATAGTGTTAGAATGTTGCAGTACTTAATAGTACATCTTGTGAATCTTCTTTGCTGTTGGCAAACAAACTTCGGGGGCATTACCACCACCTAATGGCTTCGAATGTGTCCATCAGTCCTACCTGTGGGCCAGTTGCAGCCCAATTATGAACCATAACCGACTGTATGCAACATACAAAGACAAATAACCAACTGAATTACAAAGGAGAATGAACAGTTTGAAAGTAATACAGAAATTAACCTTACTTAAATGGTGAAAGAATAAAATAAAATAAAAAAATAAAATAACGTACAATAACAAAATGAAGGCTTATGGACCATTAAAGTGTGAGGGAACAATCAACATTTGGGGATGGAAACATAAAGCAAATGCAGAAGTGCTAAAAACAATCGATTTGAATTTGTTTCTGCTTATGTCTTTGTCAAACTTTTTCACCGAAAAAATAAACAGGTTTTAAGTCTGTTACGTACGAAAATTTGTCTGCATTGCTAATTTCTTTTAACTTGACAACTGTATGAATATTTACCACTATGTAAATCAACTGGATAAACCAAGGATATGCTTTTGAAACATTCAACATTCAATACCAAAATTAGCTAAATTCAGAGTAAATATAACAACAAACAGATATACCATCTATGTTGAAGAAAAATACATTTTCAGTGTGTGTGTATCCTGATTAAACAGTCTTGTGTGCTCTGTCCTTGTGTATTTCAGTCCAAAAATTACACATAATGTATTTTGACAGGATAGATTTGCTTCATGTTACACACACCGCCCAGTAAATTGCAAACTCAAATTATCCTGCCATATTCAGACACTTCTTGCAAATCTTGCCAACACACAGATAAACATATAATTGAAGCATGACACAGGTATTAAGGGGCCTGACAGCAGTGCAATAAATTGAACACATAAATAATTATTTACCTCCATAATCTAGAACACTTGTCCCTGTAATCTTTTGATAAAGGGGATCTGAAGAGAGAAATGCTGTAAATTTAAATATCCAATTAAAAAGCAAAGGTACACAAGTCTTCAACAGTACTTGAGGAAAGTTTAATATTATGATCAAGTGGGACTACATCTTTCCTCATGTCAGTGGTGATGATATAAATTCTTCCTGGGTAAAAATCACACCTTATGTGTGTGACTCAGTTATTGATGAACTGCTGATACATCAGTTATTAATGATGTGTGTGTGTTTCCATTTTTTCTGTATTCAATTAGAAGTATAAAGAAAGATGATAAAGGAAAAACCAGTGATCTTGATGTGGATAATAGGTTTTGTGATTGGTCACAAAGACTTATTTCACTGAATTAAGACAGAATTAAGTTCTGGGTAGACCAAACATCTACAATAGCAAGCAAAGTTTAAAATTGCATCTTTTTATGCTCATAAATAGACTAAAGCCAGTATTTTCAAAATGTAGCTCAAGCACCAATGATGGTAATTGGACTGACTTTAGTGGTACTCACAAGAAACTCTGCTATAAACTATTTATTCTGTAAATACAAACCAGATTAATTATTGTAGGCCAAACTCAGATGTTAAGCTAAGAATCATAAGCAGATAAAAAAGAGAATCGTTCAAATATCTTAATACACATTTTAGTCAAAACCAACTAAAAAGAGAGGTTCTGGGGGAAAAAAAACCTGAACCTGCAGCAACTTCAGGAAACTGAAATTGCTGCGGGTTGACAACAACCAAGTGCTGCCTATTCTGCATACTCTGAAGTTAAAACCTGAACCTGGAAATGAAATACTTGCCAATTATTGTGCTCATTGAGTGTGCTCACTACTATTAGCCACAAGACACAACTACAATGTGGTAGCAACTGTTGAAACTTGTTCGCTAAAGTTTTAGAGGAAGATAAACACGAAGTGATTTAATGAGATATAAGCTGACAGAAACGTCAATACGCAGTTTATTTCTATAGTAATCGCTTAGTTTTAAAACAATCTGCTTGTATCAGTGTTACCCACACCTGAATTTGTAATAAATAGGCCTGTTATTCGTATAAAGGTTAGTCCCAAGCTTTTCAAAACTAATAAATGTTTCCTTAATTTCCTACGGTTCTTACCTTTAAAATTATTTTAATAAGATGAAAGAGAAAGAAAGACCTATTGCTGCACAATGACCAGGAAAAAACAATTTCTTTTAATTTTCTAAATCAATTAGATAGTGTTATACATTTTTGTTTTAACTCTTCATATTGAATGATCTCTTGTATTTTTACTTAAGGTTAACCTTCCTTAAAATCTCCTCAATCTTGTTTAGTCACAAATTATACATGTTTCTTTCATTTTGAACAGCTAATAAATAACAATACACGTTTGTTAGAAAGTCCACAAAGATCCCTTTTCCAAAATCCCTATTGCAAAAACAAGATGTAAGATCCATCTTGTAAAATATCAACATTCTACAGCAATATGAGTCTCAATGTGTCACTTTCAACAAAATTAGGCTTGTGACATCATTTACTTTTGTATTGTAAGGCTGTCAGCCGACAGAAACACACTTAATGAGCTATGCAGCTATTCACTATTCACATCAACTTACCAAGTCAGATTTACATAAATGTATGTGATCCCTGCCATCTCACAATACCTCCCTGTTTAGCACTGATGAATAGCTGCCGAGTCTCTACATCTTGACACATCATGACAGGAAATGACTCTCTGGGAGACATTTAACCTCAAGACCTCGCTGACTCTCCAAGGGTCACAAAGTAGCACACTCCATTATAGGGTTTCGTTGTTCCTTAATACTTTAAGAGTGAGGTCAGATCTATGGGCCACTGCCTAGTCTTTTAAAAGGTTAAGAAGCTATGTGAAATAGAAGAAAATGGTTTTTTGTTAAAAAAGTAAGAACTGTATTCACAGTTTTGACATACCATTATCCAGATCTATTAATTAGTGCCATTTAAGTACTTGTAAAAAGCTATCAATGAGTCCCCAAATGTCAAATCAATCGGATCAATCAGAGTTTGAAGCTATTCTGGCCAGGAGGAATTAAGTTAAGGACATGTTTCATTGCACATATTTTAGTTAGATTTCTTTTTTATTTATCTTCCACAGTCACTACTTGTAAAGACTAATTCTGTGACATTTTGTGACCTACTTTTTTTCTAAGTTTAAACAAAAAAAGATGAGTCTCCAGTTCCAGAGGCTTGGAATTGGGATACAGATGTAGAAGTCATTCTCTTTTCACTTTCAGCATCATTACATGGCTACTCCCAGAATATCTGTGACCTGTGGGATACAGACACACAAAATACACTGATTGGACAAAGTTTATCACCTTTTACTTACTGTAATCCATTTAATCTGCTAGATAAAATGTTATTATACAACTCCAAAACATGATCAATCCTCCTATGTGAATTACAGCTGTTTGCATAAATGTTCTCCATTTTTTTTAAATGTGTATGCAATAGTTAAACTGGAGACTGGAATGAGGGTGTCATGGTGTAGGGTTATTTGGTTTTTGGTTTCGGGGTTGTTCCTTATGGTTTTCACTGTTCAAGTTTTGAATCATGTTTCTGTTTATTTTCCTGGTCATGCTTTTGTTTTGTCGTCTTGTTCATGTTTGGTTTTCAGATCTGGTTATGCTTTTGCTTCATGTTTTCCTAGTTTGTGTTCAAGAGTCTCTGTTTTGCTCCAGTCACGTTTTGTTCTGTTAATTAAGTTTATTCAGTTCACCTGCTTCAAGTTAATCTGTCTCCTTACTCCACCTGGTTTTCACGCCATATATTCACACCTGTTCTGTTAGTCTTCGCGGAAACATCTTTCACTCTCATGCTCATGTCTAGCTCTCATGTCTAGTTCTCTAACCAAGTCTTGTTTTTTTTTTATCATGCCATGCCTGTTTGTTTTGTTCCTGCCTCCTGCTAAGTGTGAGTTTTCGTAATTAAACCTTTTTTTTTTCACTTAAAATCACGCTGCCTGCTCGTCTGCATTGTGGGGTCCAATATCAAGACAGAACCGTGACAGTGGGAAAGATATTAGTTTGAAATAACTAAGCTGTAGCTTTAAAGTTTTATACCTGAATAAAAGCTATCTGAAGGCTTGGATCTACTAAAATCTCAGATTCTTTTCACATAGTTTCTTTGAAAATTCATTGCAGGGAATTTTGACTACTACACACCTTTGCGTGCCACCACAAGCATCAGTATTTGAACTTCTGCTAACTGGAAATATCTACCTCCTCTAATCAGAATACTTCAGCTAATTAAAAAAATATTATTCACACTCAACCAGGCTAAATTATTTCTAATAACTGACTAAATATTATAGTTTTTGTGCTTTGTTTCCATTTGACCTTTTAAAGCTTTAAAACACTCCCTACAAAATTCCATAGTGGAAAAAAAACATTACGATGTCCATTTCACAATTTTAAATATCAATGTTGAGCAAAGGAACTGAGTAAGCACTACAAAGAGAAATGTTGGAACTCAGACTGTAGATAATAATCAAACAAAATTAGAAACATCAAGCAAAAAGAGACCAGATTGATTTTTAATCAGGTTAGACTACACACAAATCCTAATCTTTTAATTTATTTAAGATAATCTTTAACTAAAAGACATACTGTGTTAGCCAGCCAGAAAAATGCCTATCACATAGATGTAAATGCCTCTCATCAAGCAATCCCAAACTTTAGATGCTGCTCTCCACAAAGAGCATTCCTTTCAAGCAGATTCTATCAGAACATCCATGGGCCTTGCAGCAGATTCAAAGATGCTGTCATCATTTAAAGCAGCTGAAAGAACTTCCGGTATTTTATCACCAGCTAATACCCCAGGAGATAGTTTACTTTAAGTACTACACTGCAATGATGGAGGATCCAAGGAAAGAAGGTCTGCTTAAATGTATTTGACTGAGAAGCTCCTGAAAGCAATCCGACGGTCTGAAGTGTAAACAGTTTAATGAAGAAGTGAAGGATTTAGTCTCGTTTGTACAAGCAGATAAGTTCAAAGAGAGAGAGTGGAAGTGGGGAGAAAGTGAGAAAAATTAGCAACTATATGCAGCCTGAATGATACGGTTAATGATAGAGGAATTAAAGGCAGGGATGTCAGGTGGAAGAAGAGCAAAAATCAGTCCATGCCTTTTCTTGGAAGTTTCGCATTAAAATAAAACAAATATACATCAAATCATTTATCATTGACCCTTGTCTTGTTTATCGTTTTAATTAGTTTCCTTGTGCACTTGTCTACTGACAGAAAGAAAATAGATGGAGGCTTGCATCAGTTTGCATTCAGGTCAACAGGCGCCACCAGTGCAACTGAATCAGGGAGACAGTGATGGTTCAAATCATGATGACCATTTATTTAATCACTAAATCTCACTTTCAAGGGCAAGCCAGCATGCTTAACTTGCTGCCTGAACAAAAAGAGAAAAATCTGACCTCATTTGCTTCAGGCCTCAAGTGTTCTTGTCTCGAAAATAGACTTTCTGACTCAGTTTTAAAAAATACAATTACACAGGCAATACCATCTCCAGGAAGCGACCTGCGACGCTACAGCAGGTCTTCGCCACTGCAGTGCAAATGACCAGCTTGGCACTGAGGACACCGGAATTTGCCGTGTAAACAGCCTCTGAGTCCCATGCTTTGCATCTCTACCTGCAAGGGTCGGCATGGTCCCGCCCAAGCACGCCCACAGCCTCCTCCCTGGCTCCAGCATGGGCTTTCAATAAGGGATCCTGCTCATTTGGCTGTGCAGACGGAGGATGATCTGATTCATTTGAGTACTCAGTGTTGCCTCGTGCTCCACCTCCTGAGGTCTCAGACGAGGATGTCGAGGTTGACCCGCCTCGTGTTCCTTTCCCTGAGTGCTCTGACAATGGTCCAAATGGCCCTTCGCGAAAGGTCCCCATCTCCAGATCTCCTTTGTGGGTCCCAAGCTCCAGAGCTCCTCCATGGGTCCCTGCCTCGAGAGCCCCTTGGTCGACTTCCTGGCAAGGAAATCCCACAAATCTGTGGGTTGTCCATGATTCTTCATCGCCTCTGGGTTGTCTGCCTGAACTTTGGGTTTTGTTTTGTTTTCTTCACACAATGTATCATTCTTTTGGGATGTTATTGGTTTGAATAAAAACTTTACAAAAAGCAGCCCTCCATGGAAAATAGACAGTTATAGCTACTAAAACCAATTAAAACGAGTCTTCAACATATCTGCTATTAAAGTTAGACGGTTTATTAAAATTTCTGTGCAGAATGTGAAGCATATGTGTTCTGTAACTCTAATTTTCTGAATCTATCTGCATCATAATTAAGATATAGTGGATGGCTGATGTTAACATCAACAATCAAAGTGATGCAGAGAACAGTGTCTTTTCCTAAGAGTCTATTAATATCTTGAAACTGCCAGCCCTGGTTTGATATCTATATGTTTCTGGATGCCATAAATATGCAACAAATATACCTTTCACCTTGTAACCTGAAATATATTTACATTAAAATAAATTATGTTCATGATCTTTTAGTACCTTTTTCAAATAAATGTTTTCTTTTGACTTTTGATGCAACATTCTTGCTCCTAGATTAAATAAATATATTTATTTCCACAAAACAATAATTTTAGCTGCACACAGAAGTAGAAGACTATAAAAAAAATAATCTGGGCATTATTATGTAAAAACTGTGAAGATGCAGTGAACAATAAATGTGTATATATATATATATATATATATATATATATATATAGCTCTAATTCCTAACATGCTTTTAAATAAAGCATTAACAAGGTGTCCAAACTGGATTTACCACATAACACCACCTCTGCTTGAATTAATGTGACAAAGCCTCCTTAAGAAGTACGTGTGGAAAGGAATACACATAAGCTTTTGTAGGAGTGCATGTTTTTTTTCTTTCTAAGATGGCAAATTAGAGCATGTTCCTTGGAACAGTTTTAGTTCTGCAGAAAATATAGTTTTCAGCCTTAATTTAACTCTTTAAATCAATTGGTGCAGAATTACACACCGTAAAATAAAATTAAAAATAAAACTCTCATCATAAGATGTGTTTGGTGAAATAAACTGCAGTTTAATTTGGTCACTTTCAACACTGTACTGGCAAATCTACTTAATCTACACTTAGAGTGTTACAATTTAATCATTTTGCACTGACTGTATGAATGCAGTGAACAGGAAATGGAGATAATGAAGTAATAATGTCATACATTGGAATTCTAGGATGTTCCAGTGAACTGTGTTGGAAGCAGATGGTGCGTGAACCACCCACTTGAAAAAACATTACTCTGGCTTTTTTGCAGACACAATGTACATATAATGTGACACAAATCTGCCTCGTTGACAGAATGCAATACATTTTTATGGACTGGCCTATTCTAACACCCAATTTACATGCTGGTGAATCTGTGAGTGCCTGTATGCCTGACACCTTGGAAAGAAATCAGTCCTAGTTTGCCTATTTGGAGGGGGGGTAGAGCCCAAACCTTCTTTGAAATTCCTCTCTCTATGGGTGGTGATGTGGCATGGCGCTAGAAAAAAAGACCAAAAGAGACAAAGACAGAAGGATTGAATAAAGCTGTGCCAGGGTCTGCTGATGATAATATAGGGGGCTGTGACGTCACCCATATAAACAAGCACAACAGCTCTTAACTATTAGTGTCAGTCCTTAAGGCGTTTCTTCTGCGTATCAGCTCATAAATGTTTTATGGACAGAATGTCCAGCTATAAATCTTAATTTTATGGAAGAACCAATGGTGACAATCTTCACCAAAAAAGAAAGAGCAGCTAACTGAAAACTGCAAGAATGCGTGATGACATAAATAGGAACTTTGGAAACTTTGGATATATTATAAAAAAACAAAGCAGTGGTTGGTTTGAGTTGTAGTATTCTAAAACAAAGCTATGTTTCATGAGTCATTGGTATTAGTTTGTTGCTGAGTTTGTTTATCTGTGAAATTAAAAACATGTAGGATTAAAAAAGTGACATGTTGAATCAGAAATTTTATTTTTTACTTACTTTACTTACTTTTTTGTTGTATAATGGCTCCTGGGTCTCTTATAAACCAAGCAGACAACCAGCAGTTGGCAACATCTAGGTCAAAACTGAACCATTATCTCTCTTGTTTCTTTGGTATATGTAGCACTGTCAAATAAAAATATCTGTTTAAAAACAGTCAGTCAGTCATTTTCTACCGCTTATTCCATAGTGGGTTGCGAGGGAGCTGGTGCCTATCTCCAGCAGTTTATGGGCAAGAGGCGGGGTACACCCTGAACAGGTCGCCAGTCCATCGCAGGGCAACACACAAACAACCATGCACACACTCATTCATACACCAAAGGGCAATTTAGAGTTACCAATTAACCTAACAGGCATGTCTTTGGACTGTGGGAGGAAGCCAGAGTACCCGGTGAGAACCCACACATGCACGGGGTTTAAAAACAAATATTCTCAAAAGAAAATGAATAAAAATCAAACATGCAACTGCTAAAGTGCACATTTAGCGTAAGGAAGGAAGGAACAATAAACAAAGAAGTAAAGGCACAAGAAAGAAAGAAAGAAAGAGAGAGAAAGAACACAAAAGGAATGAGAAAATATGGAATGCAACAGGAAAAAAAGGGCATAAGGATGAAAGGAAAGGAGGGAAAGAAAATAAGGCAGGTATGGAAGTGTCTCAGAGAGACAGCAGTAGAGTTTTTTGACTAGGCTGTTCAATGAGATCTTAGAGAGTGAGATGATGTCCAAAGAATGGAGGAGAAATGTGCTGGTACCAATTTTCAAGAACAAGGGAGATATGCAGAGTTGTGACAACTACAAAGAAATAAAGTTGCTGAGTCATACAATGAAGTAATGGGAAAGAGCAGTGGAAGCTAGAGGCCAGACGTAAGCATCTGTATTCAGCAGTTTGGTTTCATGCCAAAAAAAAGTACTACAGATGCAATATTTTGTTTGAGAATGTTGACAGAGATGTACATCGGTCTGAGGGAGATGCATTGTGTTTTAGTAGAGTAGAGAAAGCATATGACAGGCTGTCGAGAGAGGAGCTGTGGTAATGTATGAGGAAACTGGAGAAACTGAGAAATATGCTAGTGTCATGTACGAGAGCTGTAAGAGTGGTGATGTGTGCTGTAGGTGCGACAGGGGAGTTCAAGGTGGATAGGGACTGCATCAAGGATCAATCTGAGTCCCATCTTGTTTCCTATGGTGGCAGGTCTACAGTTGAGGTTAGAGAGGAATCTCCATGGACTATAATATTTGCAGAGGACACTGTGATCTGTGGTGAGAGCAGGGGGCAGGTGGAGGAAAATCTAGAGAGATTCAGGATTGCCCTGAAAGGAGAGCAATGAAGGTTAGCCAGAGCAGGACAGAATACGTGTGTCAATGAGACGGACCCAAGTGGAGTCGTGAGGTTACAGGGAACAGAGATAAAGAAGGAGGAGGATATTAACTACTTAGGGTCAACAATCCAGAGCAACAGTCAGTGAGGAAAAGAGGTGAAAAAATGTGTCCAAGCAGGTTGGAACGGGTGGAAAGAAGTGTCAGAAAGAATGAAAGGAAAAGTGTACAAGATGGTGGTGAGACCAGCGATGTTGTATGGTTTAGAGACAGTTGCACTGAGAAGAAGACAGGAGGTCACCTAATGTTGAGGATCTCTTTGGGAGTGATGAGGATGGATAGAATCAGTACATCAGAGGGAAAGCTCATAATGTACTGAGATGTACTGAGGCTAGATGTGTTGGTAATAAACCCAGAAAGGCCAGACTGAGATGCTTTGGACATGCACTGTTTAAATTAACAATCAGAAGCGAGGAAAGAAAACTACCACAAAGGAAAAAGCAATGGCTTTTTTATATTGCCTTATGCAGTCTGTTTCCTTTATCCAATTACAAATGTACTTTCTGGATTATCTTGTTTACTTGCACAGGTGCAGATCATACATCCAATATGACAGACTGAGGTTGTCTTTCTGGTGTGTTATTTTTTGCCAAGATGCAGTCAGCCTGAGAATGCTCAGTAAGGGGCCTCATGTTGCAGCTCATTCCTAATGATGGTTTTGTGTAAAGGAGCCTGCAGACCTATTATAGTATCAAGTCATAGCTGACGCAAGACTTTTGGGGTTTAGCAGGTTTTAGCAGGTTTAGTTAGGTTTAAGTTTTCTAAAATCACTTTGTATTTTTGATCGTCTTTTATTGAGGCTGAACATTCCCTTAAACACAACTTAACCTTTTTTTGTTTATTAAAAGATGCTGCAGCTTGAATGATGTTTATTCTCTGTGACATTTACAGAAACTGTTGAATTTATAAATAGAAAAAAATAGATTACATATAGTCTGATCAAATACTTGGATCACACAAAAGGAAAAGGAGTAGATTATAGACAATTTCAAAACACATTTTAGCACGTGTCAAAAATATTACTCTTTATAAAATTAAACTCTTTGAAACTCTTTTTAAGTTTAAAAACAGAACATTTGCTATTTGTTAATGTTTATGATGATTTCTGCATTTGAACTTTTTATTCTTTTTTAATTTGAAGGAAAAAAGATTAAACATATCAGTGAGTGCACCTTTATTGATAACATCTACACACATACTTTTTAGGCTTTTCCATGAGCAATTGTTACGTGAAACAGGTCATATTTTGCTTGCTCGTGGTTCCAACCATGCCGGCTCGTGCTGTAAACGCAAAGTCAGAAAACTGTCGATCACTGGCTGGGAATACATACATTTTTCCAATGAATTTGGAAATACCTTCAAGCATTTTGGTACTGGGACAACATTTAGACAAACCTGCACTGAATTATACTATGGCCTATATATTCTTTACAAGTTGTGAAACTTTTACCTAGTTTGTAAAACTGAACACATAGTGCATCCTAGTTTTCCAAAAATATTACCATATCCTTGCCTCATTCTAATAAACCAGAAATTGTGCATTGTCTGTTCCCATAAGCTGGATGTTTTTTTTACTCCTAGGAACCCTCCCATAGTTCATACTAATATGGCCTTATGCATAAGAAATAAAGATACCAAAGACACTACTGCTACTCTTTGTAGCACTCCTTATCTCTGTACAATGACATCATTTTAACACAATATATTTGATGTTTGATCTAACTTAGTTCGGAATCTGTTAACTCGGTTTATTTTAGAGTAACATGATACAAATCTGCTTGTTGATGACTACACACCTCTTTATAACTGTTCACAAAGGAAGAAGTAATGCATACATCAGGGTACATTTATAGACCACCCCTATACATACTTCATCAAGCTTTGAAAGGGGATGCCACATGTTACTATAGTGATCTTTACAATGTCTCATGGGGTTTAGCTGTGGAATGCAGACAACTGGCATCTCCAACAGTGAGCAAGCATATACACAAAAACACAGCAGACATGCACACACTTGGAATTGAATGTCCATTTCAAATTGTCGTAGGCTTTATTTTAAACCAGACCCAAAAAGAGCAAAGACCTATGCTTAACAATAACACAGCTGCAAAATGAAGCTCGGTCCAGACTGTCAGATGCAATATGATTCACACAATAATGAGAGCCCCTTATATTTCTGGGGACTATTAGTGCCTCATTAAATTCACTTGAAAGGAAGTTAAGTATCAACTCTGGACTGAAGAAAGTTGGTCTAATTGCCAGTGATAGCTGGACAGAGAGGGGGTTTATCTGTGCCACCCACTCAATCTCTCCTGTTCTTCCATTCACTTGCCTCTTCAGAAAAATGGGATCAGGAACAGACAACTTACACACTCCGTGAAGCTGACTCCAAAGGCGATAAGCAATCATCGCCATCTCTATTTCTCTTTTTTTCTTCTATCATCGGCTCCACTTGCTAAGAGCCTGCTATTTAGAGTCAAAATAAGAGATCGCTGGCATAACAAAAACCATCGCACACAAACACAGTCAGCCATGCATATACCAACACAAAATCCCGAATCAACAACATGCAGACACACAAAAAACCACATTTATTATGATTCCCCTAGCTTCTGCAAGTAATTTCAGAGTAGCTTTGTTGTTGCTTTTGGGTTTTCTTGATCCAGCTATTAAAGAAGTCTATTGGCAGCTCAGTTGGCAAAGATATAGATTATTTCAGGCTTCGGCATATGAGCCAGCGCAACACCAGAAACCACTGTAATTACAAGATCTAGTCAGCCTTTTGAATAGAAATGGCCAGCGAAGTCTTGATGTGGTCGAAGACAAGGAGGAAGGCGAGGCTCCGCGGGTTAAAATAGAACTGCCCACATGGAGTTGATTTGAGGTTTTCTATATGGGGAGCCCTGTAGTGGGCCTCAAAAAATGATGAAGTCAGTTAGAGCCAGTGGAAAAAGACCATAGCATGTATGTCTGCAGAAAAAAAGAATCCACCATTAATATAAAAACTAAGCAAAAATAGATGGGAACTACCATGTAAAGACTGCAGATGGAGTTTCGATGTGGAAATCAAACACTACATAAGCCTAAATTCTGCAATCACCACATTATCTTCCCCAAATAAACCCTCATATGTTTTTACTATTAAACGATATAAAGAAATAAAAAAAAATTAAATCACACAGCAGACAGATTTGATAGACATCTAGTTTTCTCAGTATGGTTACCTAAATTTTCATTCTGTAATCGTTTTAGACACCGATTTGACCCACATGCAGAGAACACTCAGGAGAATCAGAAAGGTTTAACAGGTTTATTAGAGGAATGTAGATGTTAGGTCTGTACTGGCTGGAAACTCTCATAAACTGTGTGAGAGAAAAGCAGAATGTGAATAACGGTTTACTTTGAAGAGCAAATACTGACTAAATCTGTATATTACTAGAGGGGTGTGAACCGCCAGGAGGAGAGTACGTGGGGAAACTGGAAGCGGCTGAGGTTGATGAGGGTAAGTGTGAGGTTTGCCTCTAGTGACTTGATCCAGGAGGACAGCGTTCAGTTGTGCAGAGTCTGTGTCAATTGTCGGGCGTGGGTGTGGTGGAGGGTGGACAGGGTTTGCTCTAGTTGTCCTTGATGATTGAAGTTTGGAAGCGGCCAGCTGATGAATATGTCCGGTAGATCACGGCTTGGTTGCAGGTTGGAAACCCTCAGGTATCTTTTGTAATCCAAGAAGCGAGGTAGGAACAGGAACAATCAGTTGGAGGCGAGTCTGGGTAAAAACCAGGTCATCTCCAACATAACACTGTTAAAGAGGAAACAACAGGTTAGACGAGAACGAAGCGAGGACTTAGGTTTTCAACAAGGATACTTGGCTTGAGCTATACCACGGTTGGCTAACACTCGAGCAGTGAGATGCTGGCCGCTTCCTGCTTAAATACTCCAGGGAGTAATCATCGGGGATGGAGAACACCTGTCACCTCACATCACGGTCACCAGCACCTACTAGAGGTCAGACACAGACAATAGCAGACAGGAACAAAAAACAACCCACACAACCAGAACCCCGACACTTTCAGCTAAAGAGAAATATAGACAGACTTAAAGTCAAGGGATCTGGATTTTATTAAAGACTACCAATACAATTCTATTTCTGCTTCTGTTTTTCTTGTTTCTGTTAAATGTTCCTGTTGAGTGAATTTTTCCATTTTCCGCAAACATAATCAAAGCCAGGCTTTTTGATGTGGTATGTGGTCAGCTATGGTTTTTAGCATAGGTTTGCTTTTCTTAAGAATCTCTCCTTCCAACACATTTACATCCAAGGCTGTCAAAGACTGCTGTTTTAGCAAAGCCTGCAGTTTCACTCAAAAAGAGTGCTTGACACATGAGAAGCATTAATATTCATTACATTATCCATCTAATGGATTGATAATGTTTAACTGCACTATATCATTCAGAGACTGGTTACTTTGTTAATGTTCCTCACCATTCATTCAGACATATCTATGAAGCTGAGATGTGAAACTGTTAAACTATGTGACTAATGATAAGGATGCTTAACCACATCTTCTACTATAACAATTTCTTCATAAAAACATACTGTATTTTTATGGCATTCAATTTTTTCAAGGAAATATACTACCACAGGTCACAGGCAGATTTTGTTTTTTAACTTATTGTCCTACAAACTCTAAGCCCATACGCGACCCATATGCTCACATAGTTGACAGCCTGACAAGCATTCAAGCTTTTCTGTCACGTCCCAAAAGTGTTTGGGTTTTGGTTTTTTTTGTGTTTTGATAATTTCCTTGTTGTTTATTATGTGCTGTATGTACTTCAGGTCTTTCTTTATTCAGTTATTCAGTAGCCTTTCCCCCTTGGTGTGGTAAATGTCATAGTTCAGCTTCCTCTGTTTTAATTGGTCTCTCTCCCTCAGCTTGCTCAAATTCATTCTGCCACAGCTGCTCCATATTTCCTCTGATTAGGCCATCTGGTTCCTTTACTCCCCCCCCCCCCGCCCTGTATTTAATCTCCTAATTTATCATTGTTCATAGCTGATCAAGTAGTTGTTTGCCTCTGCCTTGTTGCCATTTGAGTCAACCTCAACAGACACACGATAGAGATTATATTCAATAAGGAAACTGTGGGCCTGTGGGCTCGTTGCTGCAGCTCCCTGGGGTTTCTGCACTGTGGCTGCTGGGCGTTTCTCCCGGGGCTTTCCTGTGCTCTTCTCTGGGGGGCGCTGCGCTAGTCCCGTCCGTGATCCTTCTGTGGTTCCTGTGCTCTGGGACGCCTTTGGATGTCTGTGGCTCAGATTTCCTCCGTGTCTGTCTCGGGTCCAGGGGGGCAGGTCTGTGGCTCCTCACACTCACTATTGCATATTTTTATGGAGAAACCTTATATACACAAGCACGCTCACACTTACAGCCCAAGGTGTTTGGAGTCAGGTCTTAACAGATACACAAATGTTCTATATTGTGCTGCAGTCACTACCAAATATATCTTGCATTTATTAATACCGTGCACTTTTCGGTAACATTGCTGTTACTACATATGTTTCTGCAGGTGTAAAAGCAGTCTTCTACTACCTTTATCTCTTTTCTTTTCTCCTTCTCTCCTTTTTGCCTCACCTCTCTCGCTTTCCTGCTTCTGTTTTTTCCTTTTTGTTTCCCTCTCCACTGCAATTGAATTGATCCCAAAGCTGTTTGTAATAAAGTTCAGATAGATAGATAGATAGATAGATAGATAGATAGATAGATAGATAGATATCTCAAGCAGAGCATTATAGTGTTAGCCGTAATGCTCCACTTGTGAAAGTAAATCCACCAAGGCGGTAATTCTGACTATGTCTAAAATACACATGGGTGAAATTATTCTCTGGCTTGTGTGGCCAAACCTATTTTCCACCACATTATTTGACACCAAACGTTAATGCAGACTGAGAAATTTATGTATGAACAAATGATAAAGCACTTATAAGGTGGTTAGAAGGAGCTGTCATATTTCTTAGGCTTGAAACCAGCTACAGGCAGTCGTTTTCACTTCCTTGTTTCCAATTTCCTTTTCTTATCACTCTTAGCCGTTTTTTCACCAACTGTTTGTTTGTGTCTTATGGCACTAACACTATTTCAGTGTCAGGAAAGGATTTTGCCTTGGTTTAAACTTTTCTAGAACATTGTGGATATAATAATGTGTTTAGATGTAACACTGAAAACACTGACAAAATGAGAATATGAATATGATGTAATCAAAAAGAGAACAGGCTGTCCTAGAAAATGGCAACCCATTAAACTTCCTTTATTTTCACAGTTTTATTTATTAATTCTGGCCTTGTAAAGGTGTATTTGTTATTTAATGTACCAATAAGCGAAATAAGCGATCTGTCATTGTAAGTAAGGTTCCAGGTCAGCCAGAGTAACATCTAAAAGGAGTGAAAAGACAACAGCTCTTACCTTGAAAAAAAGAGATCAGGAATTGAGGTCTTACCGCCTACAAGCTCCCATGCCTATAATATAAAGTTTAAAGTAAAAATTCATAAGAATGTACCTGATGTTTACACATAGAGGAAACATCAGACAGAAGTGTTTTAGTTGTCACCTACATGAGCCATTTAAGTGTCAGGGTGCTTAAGATCTTTCCTCAAATCACCTCTAAGTGTATCAAAGACTCAGACATTCTCTTCAGAAAGTTATAAGTCTCCAAAAAAAAAATTACACTTAGCAAAGCCGTGATGACAGATTGGATTAGAAAACTTTGAAGGACTAGTTTATTTCAACAGTATTTTTAACAGTATTAGAACAGCAGCTGTCAGTACAGTATGATGTCTATTCTCCTATTCCCTAATTTATACACAAATATGTCAGTAGCTGCGTTTCCATTACAAATGCATGCCGAACTTAGTCGATATTCTGCTAATGTTGAAAAAACACACTTTTCGCAATTGCATTGTTTCAATTAAATAAGAAATGCAATTAAAATCACACATGAATAGGTTTGTTCATGCGATAACATCATCCTCCTACTACTTCCTGTCGTCTTCTTTTTTTCCGCCACTAGTAACATCCGGTTGTTGATCTACAGAGCCCGCGAGGGGACATGGGGGAATTTTTTTTCTTTTGCGTCCCCACGCAATACTTTTGCGTTCACTCGCAAAAGTTGTTAATCACCTTGAGAAAGCTGTGCATTTTGGAACAGCAGCACAGATGACAAATTGCTCACAAAACAAACTGATATGGCATTGATATGTTTTTTTTGTCATATGCAGGTGAACATGCAGTCAACAATGCAATTAAATGCTTAGGATAAGAAGAACCGCTCAAATCACTATAAAAACAAAAGTGGCGTGCAAAAAAAGTACAAATGATGCAGCAGTAATAAGCAAATAAACTGTCACAGATGTGGTTTCGTGCAGTATTATTGTCCAGAGTTCAGCAGTTTGACAGCATGTGGATAATAACTGTCTGATTGAATAAGTCTGATTGAAGATCCTTTTATTTAAAAATAAAACTCAATAAATCTCAAAAACGGGTCTCCCACAAAGTATTGCGAGATAATGCAAAGACTATTGTGTGAGAACGCAAAAAGTATAGCGTGGAAATGCAAAAGTATTGCGAGCGAACACAAAATTGCATGGGGACGCAAAAGTATTGCGAGCAAACACAAAAGTATTGTGTGGGGACACAAAACAAAAAACTTCCTCCCTATCCCCTCGCGGGCTCCATATTGATCAGATTACTTGTGTCATGCAAAAAAAGTGTTTCCATAGCAGTTTTGTAAAATACATCAATTTTGATACGGCCAAAAAAACCACCTCATCCTAACACAAAAACGTTTTATTGAAAAACGGGAGGTTTTTTCAAAATTGGGGTGATTCCATTGAGCAAATTTATTTTTGTCATTACTATTTGCACAATTTGATGGTCAATGGAAGCGCAGCTACTGTTTTGCATATAGCTCAAAAACCACACAGCCAAATAAAGAGGGAAAACAGTGCTGTAAGGCTTTAATACATGGCATTTCATTTTGCCCCCAGAACAACTGTATGTTCTGACTTCAGAGGTAGGAAAGCTACCACAAGCACTTGTTAGTGGTTCACTGTTCATCACTTCATTTGGGGTTCTTGGGCTCTTAGCAGTTTCTGGTTAAAGCAAGATCATTCTTGGTTTGAACTCATCATCCTTTTGGCTATTTTTAAAAGTGGCTTATTACCTTTACATCACAGTTAATTAGTTTAAATGGTTGATACTAAATTTCCTTCAATACTATTAAAGGCAATCAAAGACCCTCCAGCAGCACTAGTCATTCAGCTAATCATTGACATTGTACTGAGGTAATCTTTTAATAAAGTGCCAGAGCAAATCCCCCAAGACCCGATGCCCAATTCCAGCCCAGACCTTATCCAGATGGCCGCTCCTCTACCAGGTCTCCAACCCCAGATGGCAAACAGAACGGGGATGTGAAAAGACCTTAAGCCTACCTCTACCTGTTCAAATGTTGTGTTGATCCGTGTTGTTGTAGAGTGCATCTCCGGGGATGGGGAGGGAAGGACTTGGGGGCAAAATGCTCTCCCAGGGAACGAACTCCCCAGCTGACACCAATAGGAACCCCCAGTTACCGAGATGCAACAAAGGAAGGAGGTAATGGCACATACACCCCAGGGCCAATGGCAGCAGCACCACTGAGCCCCACGGATCTCAGGGCTAGGGACGGGCATCAAGCCTCAAGAACCCACTAGAACTGGCAACAACACCCCAACCCCCCACCTGGAACCACCCAAACCCTCAAGCCCTGATTCCCAGCCCGACACCTAGCCCGTTGACCGAAGAAGCCACCGTACCCCAATAACGTGTAACCAGCCAGAAGCATGCAGTGGCAACCAAGAGTGCGGCCCCACACCAGCAAAAAGGGCTGACCAGCCAGCCCAGTGTAACACCCACAACCAAAATATACCGTGCAAAGCCACCCCACCCCCCCCCCCACTCCCCTAGGTGATGGACCCGATCAAAGTTGCTGAAATCTAATTAATCTCTAAAAGCAAATAATTTTATCCCTAAAGTATTTCTTATTGATCATTATTTTTTTGTTTGCAATCCTTCTATTCTACCTATTTGAAACTACTTCTGCAGCCAGTTTCCTCTTTCAGCTTGTCTACCCCTGAGCCCTCAGGTGTAATCAGAAGAACCTTGATGAGCTGTTGAAAGGAAAGCATCCAACCTGGATTGTCAGTAGAAAGCTAAAAGAAAGAGATTGAAAAGCTGAGGGGGAACAGAAAAAAACAGTGGTGAAACACACACTTTAGAGAGGCAAAGACAGCTAATGAGGAGCGGTTACAGTGGAGCTGAGCAGGCTAGTTGCATGAGAGTTCAGTATTATGAGGTCTAGTGGGGAAGGAAGAAGATGAGAGGGTGGTGGTAGAAGTGGATGGAGGAGAGTGGCTTGGAACAGGGTTTTTATTTTTTTGTGTTCTACTCAATGGACAGAGCAGATGGTATTCTCATTGAGGAAATTAGGAGGCAAAAAGGAGAATTAGAAGCAGCCTGGCAGGGAATGGTTGTCCCCTTAGGCATATAGCACACATTCACTTGTTTTTACTTCCTATAACACATAAAGTATAAGAAACAGATAAACTCAATCTTATACACTGCAGGAGATTTGATACTATGAAAACATTTTTAAAGTTTTTATAGGATTAAATCGCTATTGATGTACTTTTTAAGACAGCTGAAGCCATTATGTGACTCTACATGTGAGGGAAACCTGTAAAGAACATGGAGGTAGAGGTAAGTAAAAAAGCATCAAATGGTAAGCTAAACTAGGACGTTATTTATGTATTTAGAAGTATTTCCCAATAAAACCCATACTTTGCAAGTTAAAATATCAATTATGAAAGATTAAACACCAAACATTTGCAGCAAACAAAACTGCTTTAACGTCTGTTGAAAATTAAGTTATGAAGTATAAAATGGTGTACTGCCTCCATACACCTACATATAGGTGCATCTGCTCAGCACAGATTGAAAGATAACTGACCCAAGCTGACCAAACTGGATAAAATTAAAAACGTATTTGATTTTAATGAGAAGTGGAAGAAGAGAAATAAGATACAGGCCTTGTTTTCTTTGTTAACCTGTGTAATGTCATATGCTGAGGCCTGAATATTTCATTATTTAGATGGTTTTTGGTACGTTGGTGTTCAGTTTCACAATTGCATTTTTTTTCCCTTACCAAGCTCCACCATGTAACATCATACTCAAACAGGGAATGTAAAATCTTCCTGAACTACATGTTTGTACAGATTCTATAAAAGTTTCTCTTTTTCTTTGCCTTAGAGCAGGAAAATACATGCTTACCGTTTAAAAGGATATCACACTGTCAAGAACTGAGTGTTTCAAAACCATCAAATATTTTCCATTATACAGTTCTTAAATCTTTTCCTCATTTAAATAAAAGATGGAGCTGGTTGTTGGCAAGATGGCATGTTTCCAGTATTAAATAGCTTGAACTTTTTCAAAGTTCAAGCTATTTAAAAACAAATGGTAACAACAACTTACCATAGATTGTCGATCTAAAAAAACAAATGTGCAAAGTGTAAACCCAGCATACTTCATAACAAAAAGCACATCTCCTCTGTTTCTAATTTTTGACATTTTAATTAGTTTTAACAGTCTGTTACCTTGTCCTTCCTTATCTTTTTTTTTATGTTTTTGTTTTTTGGCAATGGTGGCCTTTATTTTTCGCATTTGTCAGACACTAAGCTGACAGGAAACGGGCGGTGGGGAAGACATGCAGCAAAGGTTGCCAGGGCCAGGAGTCAAACCCGTGATGCCTGCATTGAGGACTGAAACCTCGGAATTCTTAATATCCACAATTGTTATTATTTGTCTATTTATCTATCCCCTGATCCTCTCACTTCTTTCTTTAAACCAATGAACTCACATAGTTCTGGCACAGTTATTCCCAGTAATCCTATAAATGTCTGTCAGTTTGATAGTTAGGTGAGCTTTTTTGCCTCAGTAGTGAGTAGTCAGCTGTTATTTAACCAATAGATATGCTAACCTTGGTAAAGGTTAGCATAAATGTATTCTGATCCATGTATTTGCTCATCCTCTCACCTCTTTGATTAAGCCAGTGAACTCACATTGTTAAGGCTTGAGTCTTACCAGTGAAGCTATGAAATTGAGCATATCTGTTGCTTTTTATAAACAGCTAACTGTAGGCTCATTAATGAAGCAAATAAACTAGCCAATTGTCTAACATTAGGTTGTAATTTTACATTACAAAAGTAAAAAAACAGCAATGAAAACAATAAGAGCTAAAAGTACTTTTGGTCAGGGTGCGATGCGTATTGAAAGTGCGCGTGCGAACCCATATTCAGAGGCTTTAGTTCTTGACGCAGGTGTCCAGGGTTCAAGTCCCGGCCCCGGTGACCTGTGCTGCATGTCCTCCCCCTGTCTCCACAGTTGCAGTTGAATTTCTCTATTTTGAAGTCTAAATTATGCTTAGAATTAAAGGACAATATGATATCATGGCTTTCACAATAATGTAATTATAGCAACATGTGATGTTATATTATCAGCATTGTTAAGTACATAAATATTTAAATGTTTAAATAAAAGCAATAAGGTCATGCATTATAGTTTTTATTTATTTATTTAATTAGAACTGCATAAAATATCAAATAGCAATCATTGTCTGTGTTGGTTTGTGCAATATCAGAATCACAAAGGACTGCTTGGTTGCAATTGTTGGTATGCTATTACATTTTAGGTGTCATGCATTCTGTATATTGAAAACATAATTGACCTGTGTAATGGTCTCTTACTGTCCTTAATGCCCACATTAAGGAAAATGAAAATGTACATTTTCAGTGGCTGAGACGCTAAAGGGGGATATTCTGTAATAGTAAAGAAAGAAAAAAATAAATAAAAACAATAGTAAAGGGGTTTAAAGAACTTACAAATACAAATTTTTACTGCCTTTGAGATGGGGAGATTGGGAGCTCTACCACCTCTGGCACCTGTAGCTATGTGAGAAGATAGATTGATGGACAAAAACTTTGTGGCAAACAAGACAGTAGGAAACATTTTGTAACATCTGTTTTGTATCCACAGTTGTATTTTGCTGATATTTAGGCCCGAGCAGGAAAACTGCAAGGGCCTATTGTAATCGCTCGAATTCTTATTATTATTATTCCGGGGACTTTTGGCGGGGCAATATGGGGACTTTGCCAAGCCCCTACACGCACACGCTTTTACCCAAAATTGTCCCCCGCGTGAAATTTTCGTTCTTTAATGTCATCATCAGTGGCTAAGTGGTTTGGCCACGCCCCCAAACACGAGATAGGCCAAACCGTAAGTCGTACAGATCTGCAATTCAGCACACTGCTAGAGCTCCTCAAAACAAGAAAAAAAGTCTCTTGGGGGTATGTCCTAAAATGCACAGGAAGTCGGCCATTTTGGGTCAAAGGCCGATTTTTGCCCGTTTTTCACTTTTACTCACCTCGAACTTTAACAAACTCCTCATAGGGATTTTAAGCTATCGCCTTCAGATTTGGCCAATATGTTGATAAGGCATGGGGGATTAAAAGTTATCAAAATCCTGAGTTTTCGCCCATGTTTAGGGGGTGTGGCCGGGACACGAACTTGGCGTTCGCGCACAAACTAAAAAAATGCAATAACTTTCCCAAAAAAAATCCAAATCACACCAAAGTTGGCATGAAGGACGGCCGCGAAGTCAGACGTCACGCCATAGCCATACGTTTGCCTCTAATTTCCACATAGATCATCTGATCTGCACCAAATTCAATGTGATTGATCCTTGTCCAGTCCCCAACAGAGATCTGATGACATATTCGGTGGGCGTGGCCTAATTCGTACACAGCGCCCCCTAGAAAATTTCAAAATATCAGCCCCAAGCTATGCTTTTAGCGAGGATTTTGAAATTTGGTACACTTATGTATCTTCTCAGGACCTACAAAAAAGTCTCTTGGAGCATTGGTCCAAACCCAAGAGGAAGTCGGCCATTTTGGATTGAAGTTGCAATTTTGACCCAGTTTTGCCCATTTCTAGCCCGCATATCTGAACGAACTCCTCCTACAGCTTTTGACTTAGATACTTGAAAATCACTCAGTATACTCTTAAGGAATTGGGGATCAAAAGTTATCAAAACCTTTTTCATACATGAAAGCGTGTGGGCGTGGCCACGCCTCAAAATATGACTTCTCGCCATAAAACACTAAATTGATATAGCTCCTACAAGGAAAGTCACAGACACATGAAACCTTCTGGGATTGATCTGCCTCTAGGCCTGAACAATATTCACTTGTCAGATGCTGACATCATCGAAGCCCCGCCCCCTGAGAACAGGAAGTGTCATGTTTTCCTTTACACAGTCAATGTTTGATGTACTTCACCTAATCAATGTGAAACTGTCCCAAGTAACAGATAACATGATGTTCTTAGACAGTCGACAGTACTTACTGCTTTAGCTGGAGGGTGTGAATATGATGGCATGGCGAATTCTGATGTCACGCCATGGCCATACGTTTGCCTCTAAATTACACATGCATGGTTCGATTCACTCCAAACTGAATATGCTTGATCTTTGTCAGCCCCCAAACAGCTCTATTGGATTACATTTAAATTTGAATCAACAACGCCCCCTAGGACACTTCAAGGGCTATATCTCCCTCATACATCATCGGATCCACTTGAAATGTAGTATACATGATCATGAGTTAATGATGGACATTTTGACACAGTCAATTGATGATGTTGTTTTAGCCCCGCACACAAACAAACAAGCGACTGCATCGTCCTTCTGGAAGGTCCGATTTACTCAACATTTTGAATGCTTTTTGCCAGACCGAAATTCTGCATGACCGAAGATTATATGACATGTTGCTCACAGTACCACTTAGTGACGACGTGTTGAAGTGAAGCAGTGTCATCGTCGGTGGCGTGTATGAGGTGATGCCATGCTCCTGCGGTCGCTCAACAGCCCGAGTTGCGCTGAGGGTTGCAAGGGCCTGCAAAGCTGCTTGCAGGTTTCTAGTTTTGTTTGCTGCTACAAGTCCAATATTGTTTCTGAAGGCAAATAGGAAGTCACTCATTCTATATTAGTGCTGAAAACAACCCTGAAGGATTAAGTGACATTATAAATGGAGCACACACAGTGGTGATAATATTGTAGCTGTTGTATAGAAGCTCTTTCAAATGCTAAAGTTGGAAATTGGTGCTTTGCAGTCATGTTCAAGGCTGGATGTATGTAAAATTGGAAACTGGATGCCTCAGAGCCATGCTGAAGTTTACAGCACAGCTAATTATGGCCACTGTGTACAATAGTTAAAAAGGGGGATGGAAACATCTAGTGCTGTAGCTTGACTAAATGCCTTGTCAGGGCTTTGAAGGGTGACGGGACTGTGAAGAAACAAAGCCAGATATCAGGACTGTTTTTGTAGGCCGAGTCCCAAATGCATGGCAGTTATGAACACAAATGGGCTGAGATGCAGGAGGCCACTGAAACCCTCAACAACCAATTATCCACCTGTTCTCAACAGCTGAGAGCAATTTCATCAATGCGGGAGAAAGTCTTATTTAAAAGTCAATCAGCCAGTCGCAGGGGAGAAGGGTGCACATCTGTCAGTCAGCCTGTCTCCCATGATCTCAAAACTCCGTAAACAAACAACAGCAGACATATCTGTCTCTTTCCTTGACAAGACAAACAATAATCATACTACACTACAAACTATGAATGTTAAGTAAACATACTAGCATCTAACTGAAGTTGAAGTTTTCTTGGGATTCCTGGGAACAAAACACAATATCTGGGCATGTCACTAAACAACATGAGACTGTGAAAAGCATGTTATTGTTTTGTAAGAGCAGAAATTAAACAATAACCCAATTTATCCAGAAATATTGCAAAAATAAAATAACATTTCAATGCTTTAAACAAATACTAATGACCAATATTTTAAAATTTGTCAAAATTTGTATAAACACCAAAGGTAAACACAATAATTTTTAATGGTGTTTCAGATGGAATAATCTAACAGCTTGTATTCTTAATTATTCTACTACAGTACATTAAAATAAATTTCAGGTATAAAGAAATTATCAAATATTTATTCTAAACGAAAAGATAAAATTTTGCTAAATCTAAAACCACTGTTCTTTTAGAGTGAGTGTTCTGCTGTGGTAAGCAATATAAGCTGTTGGTTTGAGTTAATAGGTTCCGAAAAAAAATACATAGACAGCTGCTCCTTGTAACTCGGCTTGTACAAACCAACTACACAATAAATAGTTGCAAGAGGATGTAAACATGTCCTGAGATAAATGTGTTGAATATTGTTAATGACCTAAAAGTTTTGCCAATCAAACAACATTAAATTTTGATTATGAAAATAGGATTGGCATATTATAAAAACTCTGCAATATATAAAAGAACCACAAATAAAGAACAGATCTAGTATAGCCAAAAAACCATTTAAAGGGCAACTTCAGTCAAACTTTAAAGTAAAACTCTAAAGTAAAGTATGGAACAAAAACTCTACACATATTAAGAGCAGAAACACCATAAATGAACAAAGACTTAATGTCACAGAACAGCGAAATTTGACGTGAACATTGATGTAAGATTGTGTATTAGCAACACAGAAAAAGGATTGAGTGAGCACTTTTACTCTCCCCAAAGACAATGCTATGCAGGAAAAGGGGTTGAGATTTACGGTGTTAAACTCATAAAAAGAAAGGATTTCTTCTTACCGACGAAAAACACTCTACTCGTTCAAAAATGTTTGCACCAGCATTATGAAGCAATCGTTTCACTACATACCAAAGCTTTATAGTAAAAAACAAACCAAAGCTCAAGGACACAACATTGTCCACACCACTGTGAAAATGGATACCTCTGCCGGAATCAGTAGCATGACCATTGAGATGACTATGGGTGTTGTTTGTGAGCGTAAAGCTCCTCTGGTAAAAAATGTGTTTCATTTACAGTGCTCTTCTCTTTTTATGTCTTCTCTCCGTACAAAATGTTTTTGTTTTTAATCAGACATCAAATGTATGACATGAAATGTTTGACAAATTCAGGATTTCAGGATTTTGATGTCCTTATCACTCATTGTACATGCAGCAATAGCTTTAGGTAACATTTTAAGGCCAAATGATATTGTGGGAAATGTAACTGCTGACGAACTTTAAGGAGTTTATGTGGCATAACACAAAATATCCTCAGAATAATAATAATTACTGCAGTGCAGTTAAACCATCCTGAGTAAAGCATGGAAAGCATGGAAGGAATACAAATAGAAAAGTCTTTCTTTCTAAGTCTTTCAGCTAATTCAATTTAATACTGCTGCAATGTTTTACCCAATCACTGTTGTTTCATTTTCATGAAACAGTTTTTTGGGGTGGTGGTATCCATTTACTGGAGAACAAATGCCGGTCAGAACCAGAGCAGAGATTACAGCATCTACTGGAAGCCAGCCAGAAGTTTTGTTTTTTGCATTGTAATTTTTGTCACAAGCTGTCCCTCATCACAATAGCAAATTACAGGTAGCAAGAGCTCACGATAAAGAGCTTTTATAAATCCCTGGCTGGGATGCAAATTTTCTTCTAGCTTCTGCTCTTAAACATTTCTCCTCATTTCTTCCTCCTCACTATACAAATAATGAACTGATATTTGAGCTACGAGCCCAAACATGACTAAAAACAGAGAAGTTCCAAAAATGATGCTATATGCCCTGAACTAACGTATACAAATCCTTAGTAGTAGCTTGCTACTTTTGATTAGGATTCTCCCCTCTGTGCACAACACAATGTAATCCTCAAAAGTGTAGAGTTGTGTTCAAATCATGTCTGCAGGTTTGTGAAACAAAGAAGATGAATGACTGTCCCCAAAACAAAACTCATTCGTGGGGATTACAGGGGCAGGTCCACCATCAAAAATACATCTGCTGTTAACGTTGCTACAGTGTGAAACAAATCCAATCCTACATCTGATGACAGCTGCATAGTTGTCATCAATTGACAGAGAATGGGAGAAGACGCAGACACAAATAATCTATCAGTGCTTTGAGGAGGGAATGTATGTTAGATGAGTAATTTTTATGGTGCAGAATAACAAGAAAGTCTCTCAAGTCCAAAAACAAATTCATCAAGATGTGTCAAGAGATTTTAATAAGAAATGCACCGATCAGTCATTGCTTTTAAAGGTTTTTGGCTTTCTTTAAGATCAGACCTGCCCATTCCAGTTTCAACCGATACTGCTAATGTTTTGTTTTTTTAAAGAATATTACATATAATTGAGAAAGAATCCACTGCATGTTCTTGTCTAGATTAAGTAGTCTTGAATCCATCAGAAAAAGAAGAGATTACCAGGTTTATCCTAATTATTTACCAAGACATATGTTCCTAACCTTTTAGAAAACTCTGAAAAGTTAATCAATGTACATTCTGCAGGTTGATGCATTTAGAGACTTAAATGGTGGACGGTCTTAGTTTTGATGCATTTTTATAACAATAATAAAAAGACTGCAAACCTTGGATTCAGGAGCTCTAATGTGGCTTTTGTACTGGCCATGGAAAGGTCTTGCAGAGTTCCTGAGCGGGCCGGGGGAGTTTGGTTGTGTGGTCTACATATACCCAAATATCTTGTGCCTGTAGAGAAAATATATGCCCCTGGAATCACTTTGTGTGGTGTGCAGTGGGAGCATGGGGTACCAGGGTTACTTTAAACATCTATTTGGTCCTTGAATTCCCAAAGAGAGAGCCGTGTCCACATTCTCTCAAAGTTATGCTCGTTCCCAGCGAAGGTTAGAATACTTCTCAACCGGCAAAAGGTGGCTTGATCCCTCTAAGTCAGGGGTATCTGCCTCAAGCAGACAAGTTTTTTTTTTGTTCACAACTGATAGTAAAATGGAGTAACACTAACCCAATAACCAAATGGCTTAAGTTAGATTAAATCTGCCCACCCAACTCCAGAAGCTAGGAAACAGAGTGAGGAACTCCACATCCATGGAGGGCTGGGAGCAAAGTCTCTGCTTCTCTGCATCGAAAGAAGTCAGTTGAGGTAGTTCACACATCTGAATAGAATTCCTCCTGGAATACTCTCTTTATAGGTTTTCCGGGCATGTACCACTAAGAACAAACCCAAGGGCACACCCAACACCTGCTGAAGGAACTACATACAGTTAAATACCAAACTATTTATACCCCTGGCAATTTAGGTCTAAAGTAGTCTTTCATCTTTACCTACAGATTTCTTCTGTCTGGAAGCAATTTTAACATTTTGGAGTGGACCAGACAGAGTTGAATCTTATAGAAAATCTGTGGAGGAAGTTACAGCTTAGGAAGATGCCAAGAGGACTTCCGATTTGGAGCTAATCACCAAAGATCAATCATCAAACTACCAGTGAAAAAATTTCAAAAATCTAAACAATAGTTGCAAGAAGGGTTTAATCGCAGTAATGCCAAAAAATATTTTTCCAATGGTTATTTAGAACAGTGTATTTAAATAAACCATATCAATTAGTTTTTTTTAAACTTATTCAGTTTACGTTGTTTTATTATCTTTTTAGAGATCCCTGTCTGATTTAAAATCCTACTTGCTTGAATGAAATATTGTAAATCTGCCAGGGGTATGAATAATTTTGGGCTTAACTTTACTTATTCTGGTCTGGTCTGGAAGAGGGATTTTTGGGTTTCACTTCTGGACCAGTTAGCTCTGTACCCGATCTTAAATGAACCCGAGACGAACAGATGATTTTTTTTTTCTTCAGTATTTGATCTGTCAATCATCGATTGGAGTTAATCAAGTGAAAATTGGGGTATGCTGGTGGATTAAATGGTGCAACTCTATTGGTAAAACTACTTACTCAATTACTATTACTAATCACATGCTTACTTTCTGTACATGTCCTCTGTTCAGTAAACTCCAAATACAAAGTGAAACAAATTATTTCTATTAAAGAAATTGCTTATTAATAAGAATATTCAAAAAAATTGAATGGCATTAACTATAACCTGTAAATCACCAAGTCTCATCCTGCAAACATCAGGTTAATATATTCCAGTGCCCAATTATCACTAATTAATGCTTCATCTCACCTCGTTTTAAGCAACACCGTTTGAACTGTTGAGATGAATGTCCCTTTAACGACTTATGTCTTGGGACGTCTTTGTGTTGGTAGTGAGCCCCGATTGCAATTCATCACTGCAGGATATATATATATACTATGTCAGCATGCTGTGGGGGAGGTCGATAACCCGTCAAGGCAAATAAATATATTCACATTTATTAATTGCAAACCATTAGGCCTACATGAACAGTGATTTGAACTTCAGAAATCACTTTTATCCCCTCAGTTCGCTCATGCAGATAAGATCCCCCCTGATGCAGCGACGGTCTGCTGCGGGGATCAGAGAGCGAAATCTGAAAGTAATGGGAACTGCACATCTAACACTTCAACTGCACTATATCCAACTTCTTACCGCCTTAGAGAGCAGAACTTCCCACCTCAAGGTAAAAAAATAATATCAACTTACCACCCCCATGTCCAGCTGCTCGGTGGTCAGAGAAGGAGCCGCTCCGGTCAGAGGTAAAAAACACAAAACAGGCAGAAAAATCAGCATCTCCGGCGAGATGTTCCTCATCCGTATACGAAGAAGCAGAGAAATCATGATGCCCTATGACAGGTTGATCCTGCTGGGCTCACACAACGACCCCGACGGCCACATCCACGGGATAATAACACTCGCCGAGACACTGTAAATTGTGCTAGTTTACCTTACTGTGGATCGCAAACACATAAAACACATTAAACCCGGTAGCAATGGGTTCGTTCGAGGTTTATACAAGTTTTTTTTTTTTTTTTCTTAAAACGATACTTGCAATCATAAAACTAATGGGTCATGACGGCAGGAAAGGGGACGATTCTTCTTAGATCAGTCCATCGGAGGTGAATATCCCTGCAGAGACAGAGAAGGCGCTCTACTCCTGTCTGTGCAGACTCCAGCACTGAGGAACCACAGCAGCTGCGTGGGGCTTCGTCCCGAGCTGAAGGAGACCGGTTGTTGACGCGCACAGTTAGGAGCGCAGCCACGGGTCCTGAAAGATTCAGGGGCAGAGAGGGAGGAAGGGAGGGGGAAGGGAGATTTAACGCTTTTCTCAGCCCCCATGGAGACTGGAGAATTCCTGATGCGCGTCCTGAGTAATCTGAGAGACTTGCTGGGATTTATACTTGAAATTTGTCTATGTTGTTCATAGCAGCACCTGCATTTAATTTTATTTTTATTTAAATAACAAAAACAAAACATAGATTAAAAAAACAGTCACATATATAAAAATGTCTTCTGATTGTTTTGCTCTTTTTTCCCAGATGTGTGCATGTGATGTAAGGAGACGCAGAGAAGGAAGAGATATTAAAGGGGGCTGTTAGGAAATAGTTCACCCACTGTGTCGCAAAAGTATTCACACCCCCTTAGATGTGTCATAACCATAAACTCTAATGTTTTTTGAATTTGATTTTATTTAATAGACCGACACAAAGTAGTGCATAATTGTTTACTGGAAGGAAAATTGTACATGTTTTTTGTTTTTTTAAAGAAATAAAAAACTGAAAAATGTGCCACACATTTGTGTTTAGGACTTTGAGTCAATGCTTTATAGAATCACCAGCAAGTCTTTTGGGGTGTCTATCAGCTTTGCACATCTATAAAATGAAATTTTTGAGAAACTCATATTTGCAAAATATCTCAGACTCAGGAAGATTGGATGGAGAGTGTGAACATCAACTTTCAAGTCTTGCCATATATTCCCAATTTTTATTTAGGTCTGCTCAAAGGACTTTCTACATATCTGCTATGCCCTTAGTGGATTGAGGTAACCTTTTTGACTTATTATAAGGTAAGGTAAGGTAAGTTTATTTATATAGCGCTTTTCAGCAACGAGACTCTCAAAGCGCTGTACATACAATTATAATACAATCACAAAGCAAATAGACACAGATACAGACACAGAAAAACAAATCAAATGATAAAATCAAACAACAGAGGTAATTTAAAAAAGTAAAATAAAATAAAGAGAATAGAATAGAATGATGGACAAGAAAATGAAAGGAAAATTGGACTGAAAACACAATTAATCATGCCTAAATGGCATAGTCAAAGGCCACTCTAAACAAATAAGTTTTTAATCTTGATTTAAAGCAACTTAGGGTTTCGGCGCTTTTACAGTTTTCTGGCAGTTTATTCCAGATTAGTGGAGCATAAGAACTAAAAGCTGCTTCTCCATGTTTAATTCTGGTTTTGGGTATGCTGAGTAGATTTGAGCCAGAAGACCTGAGAGGTCTGGGTGGTTCATATACTGACAACAAGTCTGTAATGTATTTTGGTGCTAAGCCATTCAGTGATTTATAGACTAACATAAGTATTTTAAAGTCTATTCTCTGAGCTACAGGGAGCCAGTGTAAGGACTTTAGAACCGGGGTGATGTGCTCCACTTTCTTAGTTCTAGTGAGGACGCGGGCAGCAGCGTTCTGGATCAACTGCAGCTGTCTGATTGACTTTTTAGGCAGACCTGTGAAGACACCGTTGCAGTAATCAATTCTACTAAAGATGAATGCATGAATTAGTTTTTCAAGGTCCTGCTGATACATTAGTCCTTTAATCCTGGAGATGTTCTTTAGGTGATAGAAGACTGACCTTGTTACTATCTTTATGTGCCTCTGAAGGTTCAGGTCTGAGTCCATCACTACACCCAGGTTTCGAGCCTGACTGGTGGTTTCTAGCTGTATTAACTGAAGCTGTGTGCTAACTTTTAAACGCTCTTCCTTTGGTCCAAAGTTTATTACTTCAGTTTTGTTTTGATTCAGCTGAAGAAAATTTAGGCCCATCCATGCATTGATTTCTTCTAAGCATTTACCCAGCGCTTGAATGGGTTTGTGGTCACCTGGTGACATCGTAACATATAGCTGTGTGTCGTCTGCATAGTTATGATAACTTACGTTATTGTTTATTAAAATCTGAGTTAGGGGGAGCATGTAGATATTGAATAGGAGGAGCCCTAAGATGGACCCTTGGGGAACGCTACATGTGATTTTTGTGCTCTCTGATGTACAGTTACCTACTGACACAAAAAAGTCCATGTCCTTCAAGTAGTATTTAAACCAGTTGAGTGCTGTACCAGAAAGGCCGACCCAGTTTTCCAGGCATTCTAATAAAATGGAGTGATCAACAGTGTCGAATGCTGCACTAAGGTCCAATAATACCAGCACTGTGGTTCTTTCACAGTCTGCATTTATACGGATGTCATTGAACACCTTGACAAGAACACTCTGTACTGTGGTGAACACGGTAGCCTGACTGGAAGACATCGAAGCAGTTGGTCGTTGTTAGGAAGTTGTTTAACTGTTGAAACACAGCTTTTTCAATAATCTTACTGATGAAGGGGAGGTTTGATATAGGCCTGTAGTTCTGTAGTAGCAGCTTGTCCAAGTTGCTCTTTTTCAATAGAGGTTTGATAATTGCTGTTTTTAGGGCCTGGGGGAAAACACGTGACAAAAGGGACGTGTTTATTATTTGTGTTAAATCAGATGTTATTACAGGCAAAGCTTTCTTAAGGAAAGCTGTGGGTAAAACATTGAGACAGCAGGAAGAAGAGCTTAGTTTCTGTATGATTTCTTCTAAGATTTTGCAGTTTATTTGGTGAAATTGGGAAATTTTGTCAAAATCAGTTCTAGTTGGAGACAACATTGGTGCTGGAGTTGATGTGGATGTGCTGACTGCCTCTCTGATCTTTTGGGTTTTTTCAGTAAAGAATTTAGCAAATTCATTGCAGGCCCTGGTAGAGTGGAGTTCAGATGCTACAGTTACATAAGGGTTTGTTAACCTGTCGACCGTGGCAAATAATGCACGAGCATTGTTAATGTTTTTGCTGATAATCTCAGAGAAGAAAGATTCCCTTGCATTTTTCAGTTGTAGGTTATATCTGTATAGTCTCTCTTTATAGATAATATAGTGAACCTGGAGTCCAGTCTTTTGCCACCTGCGTTCAGCTTTTCGACACTCAATGTTTTCACTTCTGACTGATGGAGCACTTCTCCATGGAGACATTTTCTTCCCAGAAATGACTTTCACTTTAATTGGAGCAATTGAATCAATGATGTCCAATATTTTAGATTGAAAGTTATTTACCAGCTCATCTACAGTGTTACAGGGCAAAGTGGAGGTAGAAGAGTAAATCTGGTTAAAGGTTTCAGCAGCAACGTCCTTAAAGATGCGTTTTCTTATCATGTTTCTTTGGCAAATTGAGTCATTGCAGATGATGCTTTCAAAAATAACAGAAAAGTGGTCAGATAGAACAACATCAGTTACAGACACCTTGGAAATGTTTAGACCCTTAGTGATGATCAAGTCCAAAATATGTCCCTGTTTGTGCGTTTGCTGTTTAACATGTTGAGTCAAACCAAAATTTCTAAGAATGTCACATAGATCTATTGTACTTCTGTCTTCAGGATTGTCCATGTGAATGTTGAAGTCTCCCACAATAATTAAACAGTCATAATAAACACAAATCACAGATAAAAGCTAATTAAAATCACTGATTGTGAATGTTTTGGACTTAGGGGGCCTGTGAATATTCAAGAACATTGTTCGGAGAGTGCTCTTTACCCGGAGAGCCAAATATTCAAAAGAGTCAAATTTGCCCAGAAATAATTTTTGACACTCTAATAAATCTTTAAAAAAGTGGCCACCCCTCCACCTTTTCTTTGCTGTCTGCTCTCACAAAGGAAATTGTAGTTCGGAGGCGTCGCCTCTATCAGAATGGGAGCTTCATTAAATTCATGTAACCATGTTTCTGTTAAAAACATAAGATCAAGATCGTGGTCAGTAATGAAGTCATTGATTAAAAATGATTTTCCTGACAGAGATCTAATGTTCAGTAAAGCCAGTTTATATGACTTAGTTGTTGATATTAACTGTGTGTGATTGTACCTGACAGTTTATGGCTTTTGTTGATTGTTTATTACTGTCTCTTATCCGTTTGGCTTTGTTCTTTCTGTCACGTATAAGCACAGAGACAACTATCTCTTATTAGGGGCCCAAGTTTTTCCTGGACATGCTCATTTCTGTTAGAGTTACCACTAGGGCCCAGACTGTATCACAGAGAAGTGATTTGAAGGTCCTGATTAGGAGGAGATAGATTAGGAGGTGGTGGAGGTCTGCGGCATTTGTAAGATGTTGGTTTAGTAGCAGGGCCTCGGCCATGGTGGGTGTTAAATGGAGATGTCAGAGCCATTTGGGTCCCGATTTTAAGAGCTCCTTTCATGTTATCAGAATCCAGTAAAGCAAAACGCGGGCTCAGTGGGGAGATGGAAGACTTCTGTGCGGTCTGGATCGGGGTCTGGGGTGAGGGGGGTTTACCGGGGGTGTCGGTCTGGGTCTAGGTTTGGGGGGATGGGGGTATAATGGGGGGGTCCACTTTTCCTGTGGATTTCGACGGGGAGACCTTTTGTGATGACCTCTCTTTCTCAGCCAACAGGCCGATTGTTTCTGCTGGAGTTGTTGGAGGCAGCGTTATCATTGTTGTTGATACTCCATGTTCTCTGCTGAAGGTCGAAGCTGCTGGTAGATTATTTACTGAATAGAAGAGATTAGATGTGAGACGTTTGGCTCCTGGTTTGTTCAAATAGAAACCATCTTGCTTGAAGAGTTGTCTTTTTTCCCAAAAAATATTAATGTTGTCGATGAAGTTCACAGGTGTAGTAGCACATGTTTTTTTCAACCACTTGTTAATCATCAGAAGTCTGGAAAAAATCTAATCTCTACAGAAAATTGGTGCAAAGGGTCCGCTGAGAAACACCTTGATATTGAGACCTCCAACAATATTCAGAAGATGAGTGAAATCCTCCTTCAGTCTTTCTGATTTTTTTTGTAGCCACGTCATCCATGGGCTCCACAGTGTATAATAAGGTTTTCTAGAGACGGGCGCTTTTCTGTGATTGCAAGAATATTCTCTGAGATATCAGAGACCATGTTACTGGTACCAATCATAACTTATGTGTTTTTCTTGTTGCAGAAGTTTTTAATCCCATCCACAGCTGTGTTGCCCACTATTAGGGTTCTTGGCCCGGTGGGGAGCTTTTTCTCTGGCAATTTAGGAGAAGACTGTTTAGAATAAAGGTTATTCTCAAACCTTTTATTATTCTCAGAAGATGGATCATTTTCCTGGTTTTCATTCTGTAGTGGAACAAATCTGTTTTGGAGGGGAATTCCATTATTTCCAGCTGTCTCACTCCTATCAGTTGTTGTGACAGCAGCTCGCTGTCGAAGTCTCCTTTTCCCAGAGGAAACGAGGGCATTTGTCTGTAATTCTGGCCATTCTAATTTATTTAATTGCTGAGATCTTCCAGTGAGTTGTCCACCTTGATTTTTTGGGCATGCGCCTAAAACATGCCAGGGGGGCCTGCCAGTAGGTTTATTCTCAGTGTTCTGATAGCTGGCTGAGTTGTTGAGCTGGCTGTCACTGTTTGAGATCACAGGCAGAGTTGAATCATCGTTGTACCCCATATTCACCTCCACATTCACTTCTAGTCGGTGGATTTTCATCTCCAAAACAGTCAATTTTTGTAAAAGTTTGTCGAAGTCCTCTATGGTGAACGGAAGCATTTTGTGCTGATTAGCTGGCGTCAACTTGTCCTGCTTTCGAGTTCGATTATAAAAACATTAAAGTCCTTTAAAAAAATAAAATTATAATAATAATCCTTGGGAGTCGCTGGTAAGAAGTTGTTTTAGTCCAATATTTCCGTAATTTTAGCTAGGAGATAAAAAGTTAGGAGTAAAAGAATGCAAGCAAGCAGGGAGCTTAGGAGAAAAGCGTCTGAGCAGGCAGAGAGGCGGAAGTGGAAAGCATTATAGCTTTCTTTCAATCATGACTTTATTATTACAAGTCTGTTCTAAAGGCCACATTTGTGAAGTGCATGACAAATAATTGTAATAAAATGAATGATTGTAAAGTTCAAGGGTAATTAATCCTTTTGCAATTTACATTACATTTTTTCTAATTATTTCTATCCACATCAATAGCACATCAACAATTCAATAGCATTGTACATCATGACATGAATCTTCTGAGTCATTACAGCAGGAACTTTTCATTTGGTAAATGTTATATATCAATATAAAAGCATGTTCATCCACAGCAATACTTAAAACTGTTAAACTTACTCATCACAGTTATCATCAGTCTACTTGGCTGCCACATTAAAAACCATAAAAGGAAAGGAAAGTTATTTGGGACTTAAATGTATGAACTCACTGCAAGCTGACAGGTAAGGTTTAGAAACAGAGTTTATTAAAAACTTTCAATAACATTTTGAAGTCCCAGAGAAGTTAGTAATCTTCAGCAGTTCTGATAGAGTGGAATAAGTGACCCTGCGGAGGATTGATCGAGTCAAATTGTATATTCAATAGGCTAAGTCTTACTTGTTGCAGAGTTGTTACATTCACATGGCAAGTTCTGTAGATCCCAGAATGGTTGAACAAGACGGTAGACAGATAAGTGGCAGTGAGAGAACAATCTGTTTCCTTCGTAGGATTGGCTTATCTATTTGGCACCGTTGCCCAGAGCTGACAGGCAGGTGAGTTATGGTATGCGGAGTTAACGTGTAAGACCAGCAGCAGGCTCACATAAAGAGTGCTGAGTTTTTCAATTGCAAATTTTTCAAGTATTGCAATTGTGGTCTGAACCATTAAGTGTCAAGACGAACTCGAAGAGACTCTTGTAAAGGCTGAAAGTTTGTTCCAGGTAAGAATTTGTACCTGGAACAAAGAGAAACTAACATCACTGTTCCATCACTGAAAGCATTACTAAAAGAAAGGCAAGATCACAGCAACTGAGTTGGACAATCTAGTTTCAGATAAGGATCCTTTTGGTCATACAGGAACATCTAATAAATTAGAATATCATAAAAAATCTTTTATGTCAAAAATTGAATTCAAAAGTGAATATTATGTATAGATTCACTACACACAGAGTGGTGTGTTTCATTTTTTTGTTAATTTTGATCACTATAACACACGGAATAAAGTTTAGTCATAAAAACCAATAATAAAATTTTCGAGAAAATTTGAATATTACAAAAGACCAATTAATGATTATCGTTGCTATAGAAATGCTGTTATGGTCATGTTATGGAGTGCTGTACAAAGCATGTTGATGGAATGCTGACAGGGAAGAAAACGTGTGCGAGAAGAATACAGGTCCTTCTCAAAATATTAGCATATTGTGATAAAGTTCATTATTTTCCATAATGTCATGATGAAAATTTAATATTCATATATTTTGGATTCATTGCACACTAACTGAAATATTTCAGGTCTTTTATTGTCTTAATACGGATGATTTTGGCATACAGCTCATGAAAACCCAAAATTCCTATCTCACAAAATTAGCATATCATTAAAAGGGTCTCTAAACGAGCTATGAACCTAATCATCTGAATCAACGAGTTAACTGTAAACACCTGCAAAAGATTCCTGAGGCCTTTAAAACTCCCAGCCTGGTTCATCACTCAAAACCCCAATCATGGGTAAGACTGCCGACCTGACTGCTGTTCAGAAGGCCACTATTGACACCCTCAAGCAAGAGGGTAAGACACAGAAAGAAATTTCTGAACGAATAGGCTGTTCCCAGAGTGCTGTATCAAGGCACCTCAGTGGAAAGTCTGTGGGAAGGAAAAAGTGTGGCAGAAAACGCTGCACAACGAGAAGAGGTGACCGGACCCTGAGGAAGATTGTGGAGAAGGGCCGATTCCAGACCTTGGGGGACCTGCGGAAGCAGTGGACTGAGTCTGGAGTAGAAACATCCAGAGCCACCGTGCACAGGCGTGTGCAGGAAATGGGCTACAGGTGCCGCATTCCCCAGGTCAAGCCACTTTTGAACCAGAAACAGCGGCAGAAGCGCCTGACCTGGGCTACAGAGAAGCAGCACTGGACTGTTGCTCAGTGGTCCAAAGTACCTTTTTCGGATGAAAGCAAATTCTGCATGTCATTCGGAAATCAAGGTGCCAGAGTCTGGAGGTAGACTGGGGAGAAGAAAATGCCAGAAGTCCAGTGTCAAGTACCTACAGTCAGTGATGGTCTGGGGTGCCATGTCAGCTGCTGGTGTTGGTCCACTGTGTTTTACCAAGGACAGGGTCAATGCAGATAGCTATCAGGAGATTTTGGAGCACTTCATGCTTCCATCTGCTGAAAAGCTTTATGGAGATGAAGATTTAATTTTTCAGCACGACCTGGCACCTGCTCACAGTGCCAAAACCACTGGTAAATGGTTTACTGACCATGGTATCACTGTGCTCAATTGGCCTGCCAACTCTCCTGACCTGAACCCCATAGAGAATCTGTGGGATATTGTGAAGAGAACGTTGAGAGACTCAAGACCCAACACTCTGGATGAGCTAAAGGCCGCTATCGAAGCATCCTGGGCCTCCATAAGACCTCAGCAGTGCCACAGGCTGATTGCCTCCATGCCACGCCGCATTGAAGCAGTCATTTCTGCAAAAGGATTCCCGACCAAGTATTGAGTGCATAACTGTACATGATTATTTGAAGGTTGACGTTTTTTGTATTAAAAACACTTTTCTTTTATTGGTCGGATGAAATATGCTAATTTTGTGAGATAGGAATTTTGGGTTTTCATGAGCTGTATGCCAAAATCATCCATATTAAGACAATAAAAGACCTGAAATATTTCAGTTAGTGTGCAATTAATCTAAAATATATGAATGTTATATTTTCATCATGACATTATGGAAAATAATGAACTTTATCACAATATGCTAATATTTTGAGAAGGACCTGTATGCACAAACAACGGGGACAACATAGTCGGAAAAGGATTGTTAAGCAAAGACCATTTAAGAGTCTCCGAGAGATTCAGAAGGAGTGTGATGTCCCCAGTGCTGTCTGCAGATTCTGTGTGTGTTCATACCTTACCTTTCTGATTGCAGGGTGTGACTGGAAGGTTCCCACAGCTGAAGCTCATCAGGGTCCAATCAGGAGAAGCTTACTGTGGAGCATATCTCCTGAGGCAGATGCCCGATTGTTTTTGTTCATCAAGTGGTAATCAGGTCTCTTTGTGAGGTTATGAACTGAACTTTTCCCATGTTACATAGCTTACCTTCTTCTTGTCCTCCTTCCAGAAAAAAAACAATTGCTCTGTTTCTGTTCAGGGGCTCCCATCCTTTACCTCTTCGTTTCCGAAGTTTATTGAAGTATTCACCGCGGAATCCTCACCAATGATCTCCTCACAGCTCCTCTGGATCGGCAGTCTGGATGCTTTCCCAAAACCACCATCACCATAAACTGCCGGTCCACCCTCCAACTGTCCACCACTATTTCCGTCTGCCTCCTGGAAAGAAAGACAAGAATCTTTATCAACCTGAACCACACCCCGAACCTTGCCAATGTCAGCGTTGCCAACCTGGGCTAAGGAGAAAAAGACTTGTGGCTTCTGCTTTGTGGTTAAAAAAAACATATTTTAAGCTTACACTGAATTTTATATTTTCTTCAGAATAGCAGGGGGAATAAATTGATCCAAACCAAGAGACTGTGGGGATTTAGTGAACAAGGTTGAAGTCAATTGACAATTGGTATTGTTTTCCGTTGCATCATTTTTTGGAAATGTAAAGGTTCTCTTTTTTTATTGTGACCTCTGTTGGTCAGCCTTATATCCACACCCTGTAGAGTGAAAATATGTCCAGCAAAATCAAACCAATCAAGTAACAATACTGAATAAAACTCGACTAAATTTAACCATGGACAGTAGAAATCTAGAGTTACAGTAAATAGAATTAAAAATGCGTTACAGTAGAAGCTGGGTCCCTAAAAAAAAACTCAGTGTCTCTGAAATGCAAATATGGTTTTTTTTGCATCCCTCAGTCTGTAGCAGACATCAGCAAAAGCAGAAAACTTTGTGAAGCTGCAGGTAAAATCATAATAAACTTTAGTATCAGGTGACTTCATTTTTGTGTACAGGAGAAACTAATCAGTCTGTTTTTTTTTCTGCTTAGCTGTAAATCCTCCGGGTAATGAAAGTACACATTGTAATTATTAGCAATTAGAGCCAAATGCTTCTGCAGTGCATTTTAACTATTTAATAGTAAGGAAGTTAATTTAGGAATTTTAATACATTTAAAGAAAAAAAAGAGAGAAAAAAGTGTTATTTATAGAGTCCTCATCTCTGGTGGAGGATGACACACATGCCCACATCTACATCTCAGCAATCATTTATCACAGGAAGAAGGAAAACACATGAAAAACATGTTTTTTCTCAGCAGTGTTAGGTTTTGTTGTGCTACCGCAGAGCTCCCAGCCTCAGTAAGACTGGCTGCGCATCCACAACTTTACGATAATTGTAGCATCTGAATATTGAGTCTCTCAGCATGCCTGCTGGCAAAAAGAAGCTTCTCTTTATTTGCTTTCATATTAAGAGAAGGCTAAAACAGCCATTTGCGCATCTCATCCTGCTGCGTGCATTTTACCTGAAGTATTCCACAATCTTCAGACTATTTTCCTTGCAAGTTTTGACAATTTCCTTGGTCAGATTGGGAAAGAACACTTATTGGCCAGCGTGGATGGGTGCTGAATTGAGTTTGTTGGATGGTTTTGTAGTCTAGTGATGCTACTCAATTTTTTTTCCCATTCAGACTTCTTGAATTGCTAGTGGTACATGTTGAAATGGGAATAATGGCTTTCATCTACAATTTATTAGTACAGCATATTACATGGGGAATTTATAATGAGACCCATGTGTCTTCGTTTGATCGTAGAGTTGGATTTCGATTATTATTATTTTTCACATGTTTAATTCAAAATCAGAAATTATTTAAAGCAGGAATTATTTAATTAGTTTCATTTTTTGTCACATGTATCTATGATCAATATGGAGAACTTGAGTTGCCATGGAGCAACATCTGAGGTAGCCTGTCACTCTGGCTTTTGTCAGACTGTGTCTTGTCTTCTTGATCCGTACATTTTAGCAGGCTTGCATCATTACTTCATTGATTTAACAAATTTGTGTTCTCATGAATAAATATGCTGAAAGTAAAATGTTTACATGTCACTCGTTTATTGGGCTTTCTAGCATCCAGACTAAAGAGCTGTCTATACCTTGAATATTTACTAGTGTAATAACCAAAAATATTGGTACGGTACTATGCCATACCACACCAATTTATTTATATAACACTTTAAATGTAGTAAGTGAAGGCGCCTAATGAACAATGTTTTACCATTATACATTCCACAAGTTTTAGAGCAGCTCTTCAGAGCTCTATCGCTGCTGTCCTGTACAGGGTGTACACTGTCTCACGCCCAATGATGGCTGGAGAAAGGCACCAGCGCTCTAAATCCCTACAGGTCTGGAGGTTATGGATGACTGCTCTGAAGAGATGTCTGTATTGGTGAATTTTGTAGTAAGCACCAATCTCTCCAGCCTCACCAACCCTGCACAGATAAGCGGGTATATCCAAAACATGTTAAAAAACAACTGCAAAGTTATTTTCAGAGTCATCGTGTTGTGACTCCTGAGGTGAACGGGAGGTCAAAAGGGACAAAATTAAGTAACTAAATATTTCGTGAAATAAAAGATTGTATATTAAATGTCCCATTAGATAAATAAATATATCATTAAATTATGAAGTGCACATTAAATAATTGTTACATTAATTAATTAAATATACATTTTAAATAACAAAATTAAATAATACATGTCCTTTAAAAAGTTTAATTCATTAAAAAAAAACAATTATTTCACAGTATTTGTATTTATTAAATAAATATACAGTGAAATAATATGTTTTTTTAGGGGGTCGCCAGGCTGCCAATAGATGGTCACAGGCTGAAATGTTTAGGAATTCCTAATTGGGTTACAAACCTTATATTAGTTAGGTTCAAGTGGAGCCTAAATGACAGGTAGCACCAAAATATATTAATAGTGTTGGAAAATAAAGTCAATTTCTTATTTGGGATTTAATGAAGCTGTAATTAGTAGTTGTTACAGACAAGACATGTGTAGAAATATGTCTGAAAAGACCAGCACATATAAAGAACAGTAGAAGCGAAGAGCTTGTCAGAGTGGAGCAGATTTCAGCCATATAAGAAACTCAAACAAAAAAGTAATTCTGCATACTTTATACCTACTTTACACAGTCTTTGAGTTTAACTAAACATGTCCCTGTTATACAGAGACTATTTAACTTAAACTATTAAACTTAAATGAACGTAAAAAACAAATCAGTTCGATTTTTGATGCTAATTGTAGATTCACTGACTGAAGTCTGATTCAGATAAAGATTTAAAGTTTGTAATGCTTTATTATGCTTATGTATTACCGTAATCTTTGTTCCCTTCCACTCCAAAATAAGTGCTAGATAATGGTTATAGTTTACTAATAAAAATATCCCTTGAGAGGTACAGTGGGAAGAATGTGTGCTGCAGAATTTTAATCCATGGTGGTGTAATGTGCTACTAATGGTCTTTTTTGAGACTGTGGTCCCAACTCTCTTCAGGTCATTGACTAGGTCCTGCCATGTAGTTCTGGGCTGATTCCTCACCTTCCTCATGTTTACTGATGCCCCACGAGGTGAGATCTTGCACGGAGCCCCAGGCCAAGGGAGATTGACCGTTAACTTGAACTTCTTCCATTTTCTTATAATTTTTAAACAGGTGCAGTTAATACAGGTAATGAGTGGAGAACAGGAGGGCTTTTTAAAGAAGAATTAACAGGCCTGTGAAAGCCTTGACTCTTACTGGTTGTTAGGTGATTAAATGCTTGTGCAGTAAAACGCAAATTACTTACTTAAAAATCACACAATGTGACGTTCTGGATTTTTGTTTTAGATTCCGTCACTCAAGGTTGAAGAGTACCTATGATTAAAAATTAAGGACTTCTTCATGTTTTGCAAGTGAGAAAACCTGCAAAATTGATTGTGTATCAAATACTTGTCCTCCCCACTGTACAGTTGTCACTCAATGGCTTGTAAAAGAGGTATGAAACCTTAAATTTAAATTTAAAAAATGTAAATTTTTTCTAACTTTAATGAAGGTCTAACTTGCCTTTTGATTGTGATACATTCACAAACTCACAGCTGAAGCTCTACAAAGTTTGCAAGTGCTCAGAGCTGCATTGAGAACTTTGGCGTTCCTCCTGTGATCGCTGTCAGCTCTTTGTGCTCACTCTGTGAGTAGACATTGCTTGAGGTTATATTTCATAATTCACATGTTCATGTAGAGAAAATACCTAAAGGTGATATCATCAAGAAATCAAACAGAATCCTAGTCTGAATACTGTTAAACTCGACCGACCGTTCATCAGTCTGTCCGTATGTCCGTCCATCTGCCTGCCTCCAATACAGGGGGTGTCGGTGGGGTGTGTCATGTTTCAGTTTGATTATGGGCTTAAATGTAGAGACAAACTGAGGTGAAACTGAATACTGGGTTTTCAATAATAAAATAATAAATTACACAATGGTCTTTCGCGAAAAACCTGTGAGCTCAGGAAACAGAATGGCATGGAAGGAGTATTAAAATAAAAGAATCCAACAGAGATCAGCAGTCAAGAGCATAAATACTGTGTAAGAAGACAAAGAAACTGGATAAGCAAATCAGTAGAAATATGGAGCAGCTATGCCAACGTAAAAGAAGGGCAGCTGAAGGAAGGAGACTAATTAACCTAAATGGAGCTGAATAGAAAAACAAAGAAATGATCAAACCCAGGGGGAAAATCTAACAAAAAAATTATTCTGAAGATACAAAGGACAGAATTTGGAAATAAACTAAGAAACTAAATACAAAGAAATTAGCTAATAATACAACTTAATTAACAATAATGAGCACAAGGAATTTAACAAATAACACAAGACCTTAAGAACATATAAACAGCAAGGAAAGGATCAAAACACATATACAAAAGAAAAACACAAACCAAACATATGTGGATTGTGACAGGGAGAGCTAACTCCAGCAGCAGTCATCGGGCGAGAGGCAAGGTACACCCTGCACAGGTCAACACTCCATCACAAGGTCCTATAAGGTCAGTTAAAATGAGTTAATAACTGATGATTCTGCACCCTTAACCAATAAAAATAAACATAAGGTTAAGGTTAGCTTTGTTTAAACAAAGGACAACATTTTACTTAAATTCTATGGTTTTATTCTACTTTAATTTTACCAGATGAATGGCATAGGTGGGAAAAGTGGCAAACACAGAGATTAGAGAAGATTATCTTTTGTCAGCTAAATAGTTTGGCCTTTTGTGTTAAGCTAGAACATAAAAATGCTGTAAAATAAACATGATGTGCGGGCTGAAAAGCATAAGTTAAAAAAATTTAAAAGAGTTGAAAAGTGATGCAGCTAAATATGTGAAAATGTATAAGGATTTTTCAAAGGAACCCATGAGCCCAGAAGAGGCTACTCAAAGGAAAGACTGGCATTCTGATAATTACAGCGCAGTCACACTGTCAGCATGTTACTAAGCTAAATGTTAAAGCACTAAAATCAAAATTTTCTTTAAATGTCATTTGAAGAAAAAAAAAAAAACTTTTATAAAATTTAAATCCCAACAACATGCTTAGCAGACACTTTGACTGGAAGGAGAGAACATTGAAAAACTTATAGAAACACAAAAGTTTAAAACAGGAAGTTCAGTGCAAACACTTTTCTTTCTGCCTATGTGCAAAGGGAAATCCTAATGTCCACTGAACTGAGACGGTAATAAACAAAGCTACAAAAGCAATCATTGTTTCAACTGAAGTGAAATAGATGGAATATTTGAACCCTATTTTCACTTTGAAACAGGATAGCAAGCTCTGATCTGACCTAGGTATCCAATTCCCCCCCATCACAAAAAGATGTGGTCTGGTTTTGGACTCTGAACGTTTAATCCCAAACCAGCCCAGCCAAAGCAGAAACAATGAAATGTACAAATATTCAGTTTTTTTTTTTATCATTGCTGCAAAGCTTACCTGTTTTTCAGCACTGTAGACTTACAACAATCTATCATATGTTTGTGAATGCACATCAGATATCCCTTTGGAGTGTTTTGGAGGCAAAAAACCATATTAAAGATGTCTGCAGGTGCAGATTTCATTGACAACAGCACTTTTAAAATGGGAACTTTAATATAGGAGTCAAAAACTGGCAGTCAATTAAAACTGTGTCAAACACTGATTTAAATGCTAAGTCATATTCTGACTGTCAACGTAGTTTCATTCCTTCACGAAGGCAAGAGTTGAGTTGGAAGAACATGATGGGTACCATTTGTTAGTTTGACGGTTTCATTGTCAGCAATGTTCAGTGTTCCCACAAAGTCTTGTAAAGGATGGAATTGGATTTTGTCATTATGCAAGTATGAGAAAATATGTAAAGTACTTTCCCTGATGGTGGGTTACTTTGAGGGCGGATCATCAAGCGTATTCAGGCAGGTTGTTTTGAGCTGTGGTTTTTTTTTTTTTATAGGTTGGCTGTATCCTGGGATTGGTCTATGAGCACGGTGGAAAATGCATATAGGTAAAACAGGTAGATCGTATCACAAACTACTCTCATGGAAAGTTGGTTGATTCAGCTTAGCATTAATGTCATAGTAGTTCCAGAAGGTAACAGCCTAATAAATAAACAGTTTAGTCGGATATATGGGAAGTCTACTTGTAAAATGGTAGACAGCTTTTTACCATGACTGTATCTGAGCTTGAATATAAATTTTAGATTTTTTTTTCCAAGTAGGAATTTACTTACTGAGGTGTTTCCCCAGTCATTCCCTTTAATTAATGACCAGTTTAATCCAATTACAGCTCACTTAGTAGATTTATAGCACCCTAATGCATTATTCATTACGGGTCACATTTGTCGTTAAAGAATGCAGGAGGTTTAGGCTGTGCCACTATGATTTTCATGTTTAATTCATGGAACACTCTAGCTGCTTGATTTTTCCACAAGATGCAACACGGTCTGCAGGGTTTTCTGCTAAGAGGGGTCTGCATGTGTGAAATGTATATTGATCTCAAGACGTATTTGTGATTAGTGGGAACAGTATGATTAGACCCTTGATTAAATCCACTACAGGTGAGCTAGAGCAGGGCATAATGAAATCTAAATGCTGAGTGAAAGAATGCTGCCTTCAGGCATTGCAATATAAATGTGATGGACAAGAAAATGAAAGAGGCTAGGTTGTGCATTTGATATTCATGTCCTCTTTATGCTGTTTAACATAAACAGAGTAACCCTGGAGGTCCCTCTTGCCCAAGAAGCTTTGTCTTTTGTCTCCTAGTTTTGCAAGTAGTTCATTGAAACTCTGCCTGGGGCTCATCTACACCTGCCTTCAGGTAATCTTTTTTTTCTTCAAGATTTCTCATCCTTCTGTTCTTATGTTATCTGATGTTTTTATTTATTATATTTAAGTTAGTGTTTTGGTCAAAACACAACTCTAATTTGTATGTTGAGCTCTGAAAAACATACTCTGCATCAATCTCTTTAACCTCTTTTCTATGTGGTGACCCACTTTGTCCTTATCTCAAAAGTAAATAAGGGTCAGCAAAGGAAGGATCGTTGGGGTTGCTTGGTTTCCTGCAGTTCTGCAGCACAGTGACCGTGAAAAACACAGACCTTCACTACAGGGGTGATTCCAGGTAATACATCACAGGGCTATACTCTGCATTGAGCTATGCCCATCATGTCCTCCTCACACATTTTGCAAAGACATCCCCTGACAGGTTGCATGGCTACATTCATCATAAGCAGTTTCTATGGTGTTCTCTGCCTCAGAAAACCAGATAAACTGATAACATTCAAATCTTCTCTTGGGAGTCGTCCTGAAATAATGGATTTGCTCTTGTAAACAATTCCCTTAAAAATGCAGTTTTGTTCAGTTTACTTAAATTGAACACTTATAAACTGAAACTGAAAGCTGAGTTTAATTTCACAAGCCAAACCCAGGCATGATTATTACCTCACCTGCAGATATACTGAATAGTTTAAATAGAACCTATCTGATGATTAAAAATCTTAAAAAGCAACACATCATCTAAAAAAATAAACTGTTGAAAAACAACTTAATTGAAATCTACCAGTTGGGAAAAGGTCAACAAAAACATTTCTAAGACTTCAGGACTCAACCGAACCAAAGTGAGATCCATAATCCACAACTGGAGAAAATATCCAGTAGTTGTGAACCTTCCCAGAAAAGGTCAGCCAACCGAATTTACTCAAAAAGCACATAATTTCTTCATCCAGGTCACGAATCCATAGATCACAGACAGTTGTACTTTCTATTGGAAAAAAAATGGAGACACACAGGCAATAACAACAGAAGCTATGTCTATGTGTCAGAAAACAATTACAGCTAAACACAGAAGCACTGAGTGATGACTACTTTTAGAGTTCACTACGTTAAGGGTCGCAATACCTTCATCCATGAGACCATCCAGCAAAGATAGGGTTGCTGAACAAACAATTAAACTGCTGAGTATGTTTTTTCCTATTTAGTTCAAGCTCAGTCACGCAATATTTAAAGTCATTCCACTGATGCCTTATCAATGCTCTTGGATGTTATTCAAGAGTTTGATGCCCAAGGCAAGAGACAGAGGTCAAACAAAATGAACCAAATGGCTTTTATGCTTCAGTCAAAATCAGAATAACCTTAACTTGTGATCCCAAGGTAGAGGGTTAAAACCCTCCTTACCATAAAAAACAAACCCAATTTTTTGCTAAATAATTTATTTGTCACCTTATCGGTATACAAATGAATACACACTGAAGTGCCTCTAATCAGGTGGGCAGAACCAGTGACATGGGCACCATTCAGTAAACTGATTGAAGCACCATAATATAAAATACAGCTTTCCGACTGCTTAAATAACTAGACCCCAGCCTTCTGCTAATCCAGTCACAGCTGAGGCAGTTCAGCAGCACCCTGAGAAATCTGACACTAAGCCAAGTATGACATAACCTCCCACAATATTATATTTCCTGTCAGGAAACTTTCAGGGGTCTGTTGAGAGACCATAGGGTGGAAATAATGTAAAACAATATTCAATAAGTATGGAAAACCATTCAACATTGGCTAATTCTGGAAGCTCAATGTATCCAAGGCATGTTTTGTCCTTGACTACAAAATTTAAATTCTTGGAAGTTTCTATTAGGCACTGAAAGTTCATTCTAGCCCCAATGTTGCAAACAAGGCCAAATCAACGCAAGGCAATAGAAGATGTTTTGTTCTGTTTGGGTTTAACAGTTTAACTACAGCACAACACTTCCTTGAGCCAGGCTGAGAAAAGATTTTGGTTTGGCTTACAATCCAACCCTTTCACAGTAATCAGTTTCCATTCTCTAAGAAGATTTTGAAGAGTTCCCTTGGTTTCCTCTCCTGGCAAGAGGTCATGTCAAAGCAGTACTTTTGCAAAAAATAAATTACTAAATTAAAAACAAACTTAATGACTTTTTATGTACATGGTCAACTCTTGTTTGTTTTAATATCAAATTGGTGTTATTTCTTCATTTTGCATGTACCTATTACACATTTTGTAGGTTTTACACATTTTGATGTTGCGTGTATTTTCAAACTTCAGTTTGACAGGCTTGCAGGGTTGCGGGGGTGGGGTGCTGGCACTGGCGCTTGCCTTCAAATTTAAGGGCAGCTCAGAATCTCTAATTAATCTAAGACACGTGTTTGAACTGTAGGAGAAACTCAATGTAACACACACGCCCTACAAAGAGAGTTCCTGACTCAAATTTAAATCCACGACTAGAACTAAATCTGGATTTTGAAAGAAAAAACGTGTTAAAGCAACATATATTAAACATAGAAGATGAAAAAATTTAACTTGAGGGTCTATTCTTACAATAACCATACTTAAAACAAATCATTCTAACTCACTTCACATTATAGTGTAAAATGCTGACTAAGTAATTATAGGCAAAAGTGAAAGCAAATAAGATGTAGCTAGGTTTGTTGTGGCTCTACAAACAAAGCGTTGGAGCAAACCAAAACATGAGAGTTAACTCAGTCTTTGCAGAGCAGTTGTTTAAAAGAAGAAGATTTTATTTGATTATTCTTCAAATTCCGAAATGAAAATGCATTTATGAAAAAATTGTGTATTATGGATGTAATGTAAATATGCATATTAGTTAGGCTATCAGACTCAAAATATGTCATGATGTTTGGGTGTTTTTCAGTTCTTCTTCTTTTTCTTCTTCTTCGTGTGAGAGGAGTGTGAGTGGAAGAGCGGAGGAAGAGCGAGAGTGGGTGTCTTTTTTTTTTTTCTTTTGGGTGGTTATTCTAAATTGTTTCACTGGGTGTTGTACAGATCCGGAAGTTTTTAGATTAAAGAACATAATGTCCAAAGCAAGAAAACTTTTTTATTAGAATGTTGTACAGTGGCACTTTATTATTATTATTATTGTTTTTTATAGGTTTTTGGTGTGTTGGTTTTTGCTTATTACCCAATATGGATTCTTTTAGATTAGCATCTTTGAATCTTAATGGGGCAAGGGAGGCTGAGAAACGTGCTTTAATTTATCAAATGTTGAACCAAAAGAAAACTGACGTCATTTACGTACAAGAGACTCGTAGTGATCATTCAATTGAAACAGACTGGGCTAGAGAGTGGAGGGTGGGCTTCCTCTTCTCTAAAGAGTAATAAAGTGTTTTTATATTTAAACAACAAAAATGGTGTTATTTAAAAATGTGTGTAGAAATGATTGAGTAAACCCAAGTACTAATTTAGCATGGAAGGTGTGGAAAAAGACATACAAAAGTTGTATACAAAACATTTATACAATGCAGAAATTTGCCATCAGATTAATTAATAAAGAGGAAGGAGAGACCATAAAAATCAAGTCTTTTCATGGTCAAAAGTTCAAAACATCAGGATTTGTTTGCCGTCTGGGGTCGAGGGCTGGGAGAGGGAACAGGCCTTCTGGTTGGGTTCTGGGCTGGGGTTGGGGTTCGGGTCTTGAGGGTTGTCTGTTGCTGGGGCATCGCCTGGGTGAGGGGGCTGGCCGGCTGACCTACTTGGTGCAGCGGGATGTACCGTGCAGGAGGGTGGGTGGCCGGCATCCTGGGGCACCTCCGGGGTTTGGGTGTAGGGTTGGCGGGGTGCCCAGGCCTTGGCATGCTGTGGTGGCCTTCCTCCAATGCTTCCTTCTGTGGCTCTGGACCCTGGCCGGCGGTGGGCTGCAGTTTGCGGTCAGGTGGGTCGGGCGGTGGAGCATGTCTTGTGCCTGCACTGGTGCAGCTGGTGGGTTGTGGTTGGCCTGGAGCAGTTGGTGCATGTTTCCTTCTCATGAACTGATGGGCTGTGGCTGCTGGCGCTGGCTGATGGTTGGGCGGGCTTGGTGGTGTGGTGCTCTGCTGGCTGTTGTGTCCGGGTGGGGATCGAGGCAGCGGGTTAGAGGGTGGCGTGGAGGGGCTGCAGCGTTTGGGGTGGAGGGGTTGTGTCCTCTTCTTGGATGTGGAGTCAGCAGCATTTGGATCTGCTGAGCGGCAGTGGCAGAGCTGAGCTGGATAATGTTTCTCCCTGGGCTATGATGTGGTGTGTTTGTGTGGTTGCGGGGGCGTGCATGCCGCTGGCCAGGGACCTCTTGCCGGGTGAGTTTGTCCCATCTTGGTGTGGTGTAGAGGGTTCCGTTCCTGTAGTCCTGGTGCTGGTTCTCCTGGGGTTCCTTAGCTCTGGGGCGCCTTTGGATGTCTATAGCTCGGATCTCCTCGGTATCTGTCCCAGGTCCAGGGGGGCAGGTCTGTGGCTCCTCACACTCGCTTTTGCATATTTGTATGGAGAAACCTTGTATACACAAGCGTGCTGACTGTTTAGAGTCAGGTGTTAACAGATACACAAGTGCTCTATATTAATTCACATTTACTACTAAATACATCTTGCATTCATAAGTATCGTGCACTTTTTGATAAAAAAAGCTGTTAATATGAACGTAGAAGCAAGCAGGGTGTTATCTTGTATTCTCTTCATCCTTATTTCCTTCCTCCATTCTTTTCTCCTTATCTCCCCTTTACCTTTTTGCCTCACCTCTCTCTCTTTTGTGCTTCTTTTTTTTTCTTTTCATTTTTGTCTACTGTCCGTAACAACTGAAATAATCCCAAAGCAGTTTCTAATAAAGTTTATTTTATAAAAATCAAGCAGAGCTTTAAAGCGTTAGCTATAATGCTCCACTTGAGAAAGTAAATCTGTTGGGCTTTTTCTTGTCACTCAGACAACAATTCTGAGTGCTACTCTGCCGGACAGGACACGGTTAAAATAAAACCAAAACAACAGGATCTTGTTCATTTTAAAGCAGTACAGACAAATGTAAAGGTCAAAGTGTTTCATTTTAGGAATAAAATAGTTGGATAATCTACTTCTGTGTGAGATTTCTTCCTAAAGACTTCAGGTTTGATCTATTGGACAGATTATTCATAATAATGATCAATGAGAAAAAAAACTACAAACAAGACATCCTCTACCAGTAATGTAATTTCAGTTTTTGCCAGCATGTTCTAGGAAAACCAATGAGATTTCAGTCAGTTGTGGCAATATATGGTTTTAGTTGGTGTAAAGCATTAGAGTCTTCATAGCTTGTTTCAGACTCCTTTTCCTTGTTTCTACCATGTAAAAAACATACCTTGATGTTTCTAACAATCCTGCTGAACATTAGCATTTCAATTAATGCAGCTTTGGGATGAACATGACCAGGTCGTCATTGCAGTTAATACCCCACAGAATTAGTCCTTATAATCTATTAACTTGCCACTTCCTCCTCCAGCTTATAAATTCGACTCTGAACCTTTAGATCTGAACACAAGCTACATCCAATTTTATTATATATGTGCAAATACTGGCATCGTTTTATTTATAGTAACAAATTAAATAGAAAATACAGAACCCTGCAATTTTAAATAAATTATGTGTATATATATATATATTTTAAAACAAATATTACCTGAGCAGTCAACTATGTTATTTCTCTTAAGTATATATATCATAAGCCATAAGCAACAGACAACACATCAGAGGGTTATTAGAGACAGCATTAAGTGTGTACATACTATGTTATTTATAGTATCATTTTTCTAGCCAGTTGCACCTTATTATTATTTTCTTCAGAATTAAGTCTGGCTGGTATTTTGTGCTTTTGAAACAAAGTTGACGTGCTTAAACTGGTTGTTCTTACTGTTAAGGGATGTGTTTTTAAAATGTTGCCTGAAATAAATTTATTCAGTAACCAGAACATGTGGTATATTTATTGTATTTAATATTATTTTAGTTTATTCAATTGGTAATTCATGTCTGTGCCAGCAGTTTCATAGCTATGTATTATGTTTCACAGTTTTCTTCGCTCTTTTTTAATGTGGAATTGGATCTTTTAGGTACGTGTCCTCTTTGCTGTTATGTATTTGGATTCCTCTGGCTCTCCTCTATTATTACACTTGTCTTGATTTATGCTGATAACAGCTTACTGCTTATTGCTGGACCTGTTCCCAATGGATCATCCTAAAGGAGCACCGGTATTGTACATATTTTGTTCATTGCGATAAGTGTAGCACATTCTTAGGACATAAAAATGGGTGTTAATTAGAAGTAGTTGTTAGTCTTATGACCCCTTTTAAGGATCAATTTTATGGCGTTTCTGCATGTTAAAGTGATAAAACTTAAATAGGTAATTGTTATACCATATCAGAACAGAACTGGAGTGTTCCAAATGTTTACTCTCTTAATTGTCTTTACAATATTGTGTTGTTGTTTTTTTTTTTGCATTTTGAACACTTTATGAGTGCCACAGTACCTCATAATTATGTGCCAAATTACTTGTCACATAAATCCCAATAGGATACACCAGCCTGAATCCTGCCTGAGTGTGAGATGATAGAAATGTTTGTCTGAAAACACACTTTATTTGATACTGCCTCCCCTAATAAATGTGACATTAAATTTTGCAACACAAAACTGATTTTATGTTTATTTATGTTCACTTTATATTGTTCTTACCTCTCAAATTATGATCAACTACCACTACAACATAATACAATACTGTCTATACATGAACATTTAGACAATGACTACTTTTGGAGTTGTTGCGTATGTGTAAATAATTAAGAAAAATGCCAAAAATGTGTCATTTTTTATGTTGCAACTTACAATGCAGGTATTATCTTTCTGCGTGGAGTGGGGCCCAACCTGCCTTACCCTATATGGGGTAAGAATAATTTTGAGCTTATGTACCTAATATACCGTGGAAGGTTCAGACATGAAACAATCAACAAATCAAACAATAAATCCATCAATCAATCCTTTTGTAAGGAAAACATAGAATTATTTCAACTCGTGGGAGTGGATCAGTTATTGCTAAGGTGAAATATTAAGACATGGGTTTTATAATATTTTATATTTGTTTGACTCATATTACTCATCACCCATATCTTTTTCTAACAGTGTTCTTGCATGATGTCCCCCTTTTTGCACAGAGTTGAATTTCGCCTACAGTATGAGAAACTGACTCAAAACACTCCTGATATTGAGGTCTACAGCGGAGTTTGAATTTGGCAAGGCATAGTGATTATTTATTTAGCACTTATGTGTGATATAAATCTCTTTAAGTTTGCCAAGCTTTGGCCAAAGTCACTGGTCTGAGAGCCTACAATGAATAATGTCTTATGCTTGCTTAATCTGGTTCAGCACTTCTCTACTTCCCTTACCGCATTTGTGAATCTTTTGTTCATTCTTGAAAATAAATGAGAACCTCTGAAGTATTTGTCCAACATAATTGTTCTTTCCATCTATTTTTATCACCCTTGGCCACTTGTTTCGAATATCCATGCACCTTGTCTTAGTATTTTCCCACATATATATTTTTTAGACAGAAATATTTTTCTAGAGTTCATATTGCATTTCATATTGCTTATAAACTGTGCATTATTATCTGAATTTATACACTGAGCAGCTAAAATATAGTCAAGTGTATTTACAGACTTTGAACATCCAATGTGTAGTAAATGTTGAAGTCTGATAAAGTTCACTCAATCTTCTGCTGTTCACTACCTGTGACTCATATTGTTACTTTAATTATTTACCATGCGTGCATTTTTTACGCAATTAATACAAGGGCAAGAGACATTATAGCCTTCTTAAATAAACTTTAGAATCACATTTCTGTTTCTGTTAATAGGTTACAAAAGGATCACATAATTCAAACTGGGGCTTTCCACCCAAGCTATTTTAAGTGGTATCAAGGTTGAAGTCAAACTGATAACTTAGTTGGAGGACTGATTTGTACAAATAAGTCCGCATAAGGGGTGAACAGAGAGAAACATTATAGGGGACATATGATGCAAAATCTACATTTTCTGCCCTTAAATATATTTTGCTGTGTCATTAGAGTCTGTTGGAGTGCAGAAAAGTTGAATTTAGTCTCTTCAGGGGCTGCGTAGATGTTTTTATATTTTGTTTGGGTCATACTTTTCAATTTGTTCAGTTTTCTCTATTCCCTATTACGTTTTTTAACTGTCGCAAAATTTGCTGCAAAACAGCTAAAGAAGATCATAGACTTTCAGCTAACCAATTCTGCATATCCGCCAATTTTCTTTTTTTTGGATTTTGTAGTCCAAACTCAATTATGCCGAAGTTGCAAGTGGAAAAGTCTAAATGTTCGGTTGTTGGATGTATTAACCCACACAATTCATTACATCGTCTCCCAGCATCAGAACCTTTTCATGGTACCTGGTTAAATTTTATTTTTCATGGAAATGTATCCAATAATCAAATGTTATCCATCAATATCGTAACCATCAATACCACAATGCAATATTGTTACAATGGGAGCCTTAGTATGTGGATCTGTGCAGCTTATGCCACATTTTGGACCTACCAATAGCATCCCTCTGCAGAAATCAAGTGTAATACATCAACGTTTGATGGGCCTTTTTCATCAAAACCTCAGATTTTTGTTATAGGCTGCAAAAGAGCTCAATATGGTCTTTGGCATGTGATGCATTTTAAGAGACTTTTCTGCATGACAAAGGGAATAAAAAGCAATTTTCTAGGTTAGTGCTGTCTTTTCTGTCAGCTTCTGTCTTTTCATTCTTGTCTGACCTTTCTCATTAACCGTTTCCATCCCCAAAACTGCAAATTCTACAAACAGCCACACTGTTGTTGAATCAACAATGCTAACAGTTTTTCCCCTAGTGTGATTCTAAATCTATCAGAACCTAAAGTTCCAGATGTACAGGGGTTGGACAATGAAACTGAAACACCTGGTTTTAGACCACAATAATTTATTAGTATGGTGTAGGGCCTCTTTTTGTGGCCAATACAGCATAAATTCGTCTTGGGAATGACATATACAAGTCCTGCACAGTGGTCAGAGGGATTTTAAGCCATTCTTCTTGCGGGATAGTGGCCAGGTCACTACGTGATACTGGTGGAGGAAAACGTTTCCTGACTCGCTCCTCCAAAACACCCCAAAGTGGCTCAATAATATTTAGATCTGGTGACTGTGCAGGCCATGGGAGATGTTCAACTTCACTTTCATGTTCATCAAACCAATCTTTCAGCAGTCTTGCTGTGTGTATTGGTGCATTGTCATCCTGATACACGGCACCGCCTTCAGGATACAATGTTTGAACCATTGGATGCACATGGTCCTCAAGAAT